>NC_087211.1:17908424-17930924 GCF_015104395.2 Macrobrachium nipponense | reverse complement strand
CTAATAAATGGATACTTAGACTGCAGACTTTCTCATTGACATTGTAATTTGGTAATCAATTGAAACTAAGCTCACAGAAGATCCTTGACAGTCAAGGATCTTCTGTGAGCTTAGTTTCAATTGATTGCCAAATTACAATGTCAAAGAGAAAGTGTGTATTTAATGAAAATCTGCAGTCAAAGTATCCATTTATTAGAAAAACTACAACATATATATATATATGTTTTGTATATATATATATATATATATATATATAATATATATATATATATATATATATATTTATATATATATATTGCTACTTTCAAAATGCATGTTTCCCCTCTTTGAAGTGTCATGTAGATTGTGTAACATTTTTTCAGATTCCTAGATAGCTTAGAGTAGGATGTTTTAAAATGTGTGTTCAGATTTCGCATTACATGTTGTAAAAGAATATATATATAACGTAAAAAGAGAGAGAGTTTCTTTGTCTGTTCGAAACTACGAATGTTTAACTTTTATGTCAACACTGTAAGATTAGAGGTTCTGCGAGATCCGTTTGCTTTCCTAAATCTGTCAATGCATGTGATAGCGATCGAATTGAATTTTTGCGTTGTTATCAAAACATGTCAATCTTAATTATCGCTCAACCTCCGTTTCAGTTGGGTACGTGACTGTTGAGCAGACTTGTCTTGTACGTGTATGTCTTTGATTAAAACCACGTGCATGTTACACATTTCTTTATGAAGATTGCATCAGATTTCGAAGATTCTAGAATTTTTGTCTCATCATCTGCCCTGTCCAGTTTTCACAAGGGAAGAAGATTTGATTAGATCATAGAACCTCGAGGCGGTTAGATCGCTCTCTCTCTCTCTCTCTCTCCTCCCTCTCTCGTCTCTCTCCTCTCCTTTCTCTCTCTCTCTCTCTCTCTTCCTCTCTTCGACATCATTGAGATTATATTAACGTAACGTAAATTGGTCACTCGTAACTTAGAATTTCATATTTAATATTTCTTAGAGTTTCTTTAGTGTTATTTAGTTTCTTTTGTGGAATCTGAACAAACATTGTTTTGTAACGGCGCCTGGTTTTTGTGAAAGTGTGTTATACAAGCTGCAGCAAGAGAAAGAAAGAAGTTGGTATACCAAAAAGGTAAAGTGTTATATTTTTATTAGTTGCAACTAATAATGGATAGGGAGTGTGGTTAACTAATAATTGATAGGAACTGTGGTTAACTAATAACAGATGGTTATGAAGGTTTGGTAAAAACTGTTGGTTACAGTGTTTTGAGTGAAACATTTACACTTTTACACATTGCGTATTTTTTGTGTTTTGTGTTTGTTCCATTGTTTGTGCACTATTTCATTTTCTTATTGAAGTGTGTCTTTTTGTTTTATATTTTCATTTACATTCACAATTTAATTGACTTAGTTATTTTCATTGCTTAATCATTGCACATTTAATTAAATTTAACATTTGTGAATTAATTTGCATTTACTTAGAATTCTTTTAAAGTTTTATTGTTGTTTAGCACTTGTGAATTAATTTCAAATTTTCAATTATTGCCTAACACTTTTGAATTTCAATTGAATTAATTTTCTTGAATTTTGTGATAAATTAATTTTGATCTAATTTTACTTAATTTGATTCAAGAATTAATTAAACTTTACTTTGTTTTCAAGTAACAGTAATTTTCCCTGATATTGGATTTAAAAATTTTATATGCGTTTTTATTTTTATCCCAGTATATTTGCATATGATTATGATTATGATAGGTAGAAACATAGAGTGGTAATTGATTTGCTTTCCTTCAATTTACTTGAAGTGACTTAGAACCAGGGAAGTACTTAGACTTCTGAAATCAGGGAAATACTTAGACTTTTAAAGTTGTTGATGGAGTGATGCCCTTTGATTAATTTAATTGCTTACAAGATTACCTCACACCTGTTTTGATGAACTTAGTCTGATTTTCTGCAATACTGGTAAGTGTTAAGGGATCACTGTTGCCTTTAGAGTATTCAGTCGTTTAAACGTGTTATGAGGGTTCAGGTGTCTGGCTTTTGGTGAGGTAATACTTTATGAATGATAACCAGATACTTGGCACTTCGTAACAATATATATATATAGATATATATATATATATATATATATATATATATATATATAAAAAAAAAAAAAAAATATATATATAATATATATCACCTATGTATAATGATGATGATTAAAAAAAAAACTTATGAACTGTTACCTCTCATTCATATTTCATAAATCTAACCAAACTATAAACTTAACCTGAACTTATTCAAAAATAAATATAATTACTAATGACTAAAGTACAGTTTGTATTTGATTTTGCCAAAGTCTTCGTCGACCTGGGAAAAAGAAAATGTTAATCCTTCCTTGTAGAGGTTCTTGAAAGACTATGATGTAAAAAAATTACGTCATCAAAGGCTGAAAAATCTTCTCCTTTAGTGATCATTAATACACATTTATTGTTACAACAAAATGTAAAGGTGTATACTTATTTAATGAAGTTTCTTACTCTATAGCTGTGCAACACACACACGCATATATATACACATACTGAACACTGAAGTAGTACCTGATACAATGTCGTTATTCCTTATGGTAACAGTAGGCCTTCCATCGAAAACAAATTCGTTGTATCCTCTTTCTCAGTCCTGCAACACTCAGCGACGCGTACGGTGCACAGCGTACAGGTTTGATTGTATCGCCGTTTTATATATTTTACTACACGATGAAAAACAAATCTATGGTATATATATATATATATATATATATATATATATATATATATATCTATATATATAATATATATATATATACATATTCTCTTAAAATTAATTTTTATGCTTGATATATATTTATGAATTAAGAAGATATTATTTGTAATTATTTAATGTAATTTCTTCAGTCAAATGTATTTTTAGTACTAAATATTTGGTGATATTTTCTGTTTGTATCTCTAATTTGCAAAATGGATCGCTGGGTAATTCGAAAAGTGGACGTAAAAGAAACTTCAGATATAAATCAAGAGACCGAAGAAGTGGATAATAATGTAGTTACAACACCGTGTCAGTCAGATATGAAAAGGAGTGTTGTTGAACCAAGCAGCAGCGGTCAACCACAGCCAAAACGGCGAAAGTACCAAGAAGATTTTATTCAGTATGGCTTTGTATGCCATGTTGTTAATGACGTTCATCATCGTCAGTGTGTTATATGTTTGGAAGTGTTGGCTAATGAAAGCTTACGGCCAGCAAAAATGAAAAGACACCTGCAGTGCAAGCACCAGTCATTAAAAAATAAACCAATAGATAGATTTTTTCCGACGCAAGAAAATGGAGTTACAAGGACAAAAGCAAGTGATAACAAAAAAATGTTGCATTGCCTGTCAAAGCTCAAATGGCATCATATGAGGTTGCATATCTTATTGCTCAGAAAAAAAAAAAAAACACACACAATAGGGGAAGAGCTTATCAAACCTGCTGCACTGGCAATGTGTAGAGCTATTCATGGAGGAAAGATGGCTCGCGAACTTGAATCCATACCCCTGTCAAACAATACGGTTGGGAGGCGAATTCATGAGACTGCAAGTGACATACTGATTCAGTTGATGGAGAGAGTTAAGAATGTAAATTATGCTTTACAATGAGATGAATCAACCGACATTTCTAGTTCTTCTCAATTACTTGCATTTACAAGATATAGCTTCAATGGAAAATTGAATGAAGGTATGTTGTTTTGCCTTGCGCTAGAAGGAAAGTGTACAGGAAATTATATTTTCATTGCATTAGATAAAAAAAAACTTCATGAGCTTGGACTTTCTTGGGATCGGTGTGTAGGTATATGCACAGATGTAGACGGGGTCAATGTTAGGTAAAAAGAAAGGACTAAAAGCAAAGGTACATAATGTGGCTCCTCATATACGTTTTACTCACTGTATTATTCATCGAGAAGCTCTCGCTTGCAAAGCCATTGTTCCCGAACTTAAAACTGTTTTCGATACAGCTGTCAAAATCGTCAACTACATAAAATCCCGCCCTTTGAATGCCAGGTTATTTGCTTCACTGTGCAAAGACATGGGCTCAGACCATGAAGCATTGTTGCTTCACACTGAAAGCAGATGGCTCTCCAGGGGAAAAGTTTCCACACGGCTCTATCAGCTGAGAGATGAGGTCCTCCTATTCCTTCTGGAATCAGGCTCTGAATTTAGTGTATTCATGACTGATAGTAACTGGTTAGGAAAGCTAGTGTATTTATCATGTATTTTTGATAAACTTAATGAGTTAAATCTTTCCATACAAGGCCCAAACACAAATACATTGTCATTGTTCAACAAGATAAATGCATTCTCAAAGGCGCTTGAGCGATGGATTTCACGAACTGAAGAGGGTCACATGGAAATGTTTCCTGAACTTGAAGAGTTTGGAGAGGAAAATGAGTTATGTCTGGATAATTTGAAAGCAATAATAGTTAATCATCTTCGAAATCTTCTTAATCACTCCAAGAAATACTTTTTAGAAGAGTCAGATCTAGAACAGTATGATTGGATGCGAATGCCATTCACTGCTCCTGGAAATCATTTATCATCTGACCTCGGGGAAGCACTGCTTGAATTATCTTCTGATGGAACCTTACGACTCAAGTTTGGGTCAACAACATTGAACGAGTTTTGGATATCGGTATCGGAGGAATATTCTGGTTTATCAAAGGCAGTACTGAATATCTTAACACCGCATCAACATATATCAAGAATAAATACCGATCTTGATTGAATATAGAAGATGATCTGCGAGTTGCAGTCTCCGATATCACCCCAAGTTTGAGATGTTATGTTCAAAGAAACAAGCCCATTCATCCCATTAAATTAAACAAGGTTAGATTGTATTGTACTTTAAAACTGTTTTTAAACAAAGCAAACAAACAATCTCTCTCTCTCTCTCTCACTTATGTACTCAACACACAAATATCCTTTTTGTGTTTGTGCAGAACACAAACACACACACACATACATATGTATGTATGGATGGTATTTATATAGTTTGTATATATATGTTCAGGTTATATACGTACTTATTTTGTTTGATACGGTTATAAAAAGCAAGATCTATATATAAGTTAACTCTACATCCCACTGAGGAAAATATTTTTTTGCCTGGAGGGGTCGCAAAATGTCCGAAGTAAGTTTTATGGGTCGCCAAGTAAAAAAGTTTGGGAACCCCTGCTCTAGGGTACAAAGAGGCTAGAGGCCCACTCTCTCTACCCAAACCTATTCATGTTCAAACCACCAAATCAGAATGTAAACCTTTTTTCATTAATTATAGTCTTGTCCTTTTCATAGCTGTTTTAAATTCTAAAAGCGGGACATTTGTTCCAAAAAACGGGACATTTAAGATAATTTTCTTTAAAAAGCGGGACATTTTAATCCCATTTAAAAAAAGCGGGACGGAAAACTCTGGTCACCTTATCCAACCGAGACTAAAAGATGTATAGCTATATCGTATGTATTATGTTGTTTTCAAGATTTCGGTTACTATTATGACAAGAAAATACAATTGAAGAAATAAAGACTTGAATTTGGTGAGGGTAGTAAGATACATATAGTCCAGAACACAAAAATCACAAATATAGAGAAAGCTTCCAAAACCGGTTTCAGCCAAACAGCCACAGTATTACAATTGATGGAATTTAGCTATATAAAAAAGTACCTACGGTGCAGTTTCTTGGGCAGCAAGCTACCTTTTCCTTTTTTTCTACTGTCCAATTTCTTTCATTTTATCTTGCTCCGGTTTTCACAAATACTCTTAGCATGCATGTATCTCGAGAGACCTTGACAGGATGTATCACGCGAACACATTTTCCGGCATCTTTAAGCATCTTGGTGACAAATTTTGCCAATTAGCCAATAATTGCTTGATTTATTGCCATTCACGAGCGTTACAGAATAGCACAGGCTGCGACAAAATTAAAATAATTCAAGGTTGCGGCTTGTTCTTCACTTACTGCAAACGGAAACAAGCGGCTGGGATTCTGCAAAAAATATGAAAAATGATAATTGCTATTTGGTACAAATCTGGAGATAAGCTGCTAAAAGCTGGCGGGAAATTGTACCCGTTTGCCACCGTCTTTAGCGTTATGATATTTCTTTGAATTACTTGAAATATTTCAAATTACATGAACGTTTTCTTTAATGACTATGCTAGAATATATTTTTTCATGCCTTTAATATCAGTTGTGTAACGCGGAGGCTATAAAAATGAAACGGTTAAGACTGGTAAGGCGTAGATGCCAACGTTGAATAGTTATCCCACGTTGAAAGCAGCTCGTCATGTAAGGCGTGGATGGGAAGATGCTGCGTCATCCTGATTGTGCTCTTCTACAACAACTACTACTTTAGATTTAGCCAGCCGTATGGTGGCACGGCCATTGCTCCTTTGGAGTGACCCCTATCCGCCTTTGGTGTGAGAAAATCGATCAGTTGACTATTTGCATGCGGTTATTGGATTGCATAGCAATTAGTCCACAAACTTGGCGATAATGAAGCTTCTGTAGTACTACACTACACTGCACCATTGCTACTCTAATAGAATTCAACCGTATTTTAATATTTTACATTTTTTATTTATCATGTATTAATAATGTTAACTTATCTCGTTTTCTAATAACTTTCTGTATTTCCCATTAGCATGTTCTTTGAAAGCTTGAATTTCAAGTCGATGCCGCCTGTGGACATGTTATGAATAGGGTTCGTCTTGTGAATAATGATGATACTACATGCCCTAAGCGTAGACTTAATAATATTTTGCTAAGAGTAAATCAGAATTCTAAACAAAACAAATACTTTCATGCTCGTCATTGTAACTCTATGAAAGGAGACCTAAGGTGAGAGCAAAAGAGATTAAGAAGGAATCAATTAAGCTTCCAATAAGCATTGATAGTATAACTTACGTGGGGCATAAAGGTTGCGGGTGGGGAGGAGGACGGGCTAACCGAATCGAACCAGTTTTGGACTCCTGACAAGGTAAGGAGGATTCATTATAAGCAGTGGTTATCCTAAAATGTCATCAAATTACAATACGTTTATCGCTGTGTCCTAAGCAGGTAGATATTCGTATTAATATTGTCTCTATGCGAGCCTATTATGGAAAGAAGCAATGGTGCTATGAGTAAATAGTACCTTAAGGATTACCATAGCTATGATAGTACTAAATAGCTGTCCGATGTTAAACACTTTAAATGTTTTCATAGTCCTTGTCTTCCACTTTTTAAAATTTCGCTTTTTAGCAGATTATTCTTTACTCTTTGCCTAAAATCAGAAATAAAATAGTTTAAAGTTTCAAGTTTGATTAACTATTTCATGATTTTGATTGAGGCTAGTTTTTTAAATTTTTTTTTATTAAGAAGTGATAACTATTTTTTTCACTCCACTAGGAGAGATAACTGCCAAAATATAGTGTATTCATGAAATGCGAGACCAGTCATTCTTCCACGGCCTACTGATCTTCAAGGTTTCGTAAAAGTAGATATGGTGTCTTAGGACATCCTGACCTTCATAACTATTCCTCGTAATATAGTCTTAAGTCAAAATAGCGTAGCCTAAAGGCAAAATTTGACTTTTTCGTATATGTTAACAATTAGAGAGAATTCCTGAATTTTCCCCTTATAGTATAATGCTATATACATTATGCTTGCGCGGGCAGCGCTCACTCAAAGTGGAGATTAACTTTACAAACGTAAAGAGATTAACTTTACAAACGTAAAGATTAAAGACAATTAAGCTTACTAGTTCAAACAACAAATATATGACGGTAGTATATATCCAGATTACTTCAGTATAAAACAACTCCCCTTGGAGTATAGCAGATAATGAACTGAAATATGCAGGTTTCATTATTAACATAACAACTCTCTCGTTAGAAATATATGAGCAAGTTGAGATATGAATTTCTATATAAATTAACGAAATGTTTAACAACACGCACACGTTCTTCCAGAAAAAAAACTGAGGAAAGGCAGAAAAATAGCTTAAAGAGAAAGTAACCGATTACAGATGAAATACCATATTATGTAAGTTTGTATGATTGAGAGAGAGATAAGCAACATTTATGTACGGTGTCACGACTTGAAAATCATGGTGTTTTTCATTAACTTTTAGTAGTCCTGAAGAAAGGCAGTGTTCGGAAGGATAGAATATTAGAATTTCTTGTGGCCAAGGCCACCTTCAGGTATTGAAACCGGTTCATAGAACTTTGGAAAGGGTCGGTCGTTGATGTTACTTCGGCTATATGTTAGCACAGGCCCTTGCCCAAAGACGGCCCCTAAGTATGAAATTCGTAATTATCACTGGGGATTTATGATATTTGGCCTCAATCGTCTTTCTGACATTGTAGAAGCAAGTCACAAATCATATATAACGAACGCGCTATCGTCCCCTAATCTTCTTAAAAGAATGAAAACTCCCACTAATGATGGGCCACATTCTTTCGCTGGCCTGCCTGGAATAAAGCAAGATTTAGTTCCTTTTTTTCGCTTCGTTTTCAAGTTCTGCGTTACCTTTTTAACAACGCTCGACGAAAAAACCATTGTCTAAAAGTACAATGAATCTACAACGGATGAGATAAATATCACCGGTGATTAAATAAAAGAACGACAAGATAATAATTCTGATAATACAGGGAATCTAAATTTCAGCTTCTTTTTCCTCTTAGTTTTCAATTTTGAAATTACTTTTTAACAACGCATGGAGAAAAGGTCACTGTATAAGGCTGCAATGAACTTGCAACGTACATGAGGCGATTAAAGAAGTTAAAGAACCCCGATACAGAGAACGTAAACATACCCTTCTTCTTCTTCTCCTCCTTCTGCTTCTTCTTGGCCCACATAAGGGGCCTCCGGCAACACTTGTTGCCCCATTGACGCAACCTCTGACGACGACGGAGCGACGAGCCGACGACTAGATATACGAATTTCGAAAGCAAGCTGTAGCAGTGATTGCCTGCTGCTGTGCTTGGCAAGTCGTCCATCTCAAGGTCCCAACGCGATTGGTCAGTGACTCGCAATTTCCAAAAATGTGTTTTTTTCGGATTTTTGAGAGGAATGTTGTTGGGGGACTAGGTATAAGGGCTCGAGTTTATCTGAAGTCCTTGACGAGTGACGTAGTTTAGACGAGGATGCTTCGTTTTAGATATTGCTAGGTTGCGTTTGTTGATCGGGCGCTAACTTGTCGCACCTTAGATACTAGGTACTACCTAGGTCATCGTAGGGTGGCACCTGTTTAGTCTAAATGAGATTCTAATTTGTCATTGTCATGATAATCTTGCAAGCTTTCCACTTGAAAGGGATGCCTAGGCACTCGGTTGGAATGTACTTTCACTAGGGAATTTAGAAAGCAAAGTTAGGTGACGTTACAGTATACCTACCTACCTACCTACTACCTAGTAGGTAGGTAGCAAGTAGGTACCTAGGGCTATACCTAACCTGCTTAGTAGCTATGATAGCCACAAAGACCTCTGAAGAGTCAAATGCAGAGTAGGTAGGTAGGGGTTCACGAACTATTACCTACCTAGCCTACTACCTAGGTGGTGAAACCTACCTTACCAGGTCAGGGTATGGCACCATTAGGGTAAAATGCTGAATGGCCGGCCTCTACCAAAGTGGTACCACCTTGCTGAAAATCAGAACTTAGTAGTATAAGGTAATGGCCTTAATTTTTGACATGGGAGAAAAAACTTCGAGAGGAAAGTAGAGGTCTCGAGGTGTTGCTTGACTTACTTGCTTTGACGGATGCTGGCTCTTGACCCCAATGTCTATCCTGGGTTATAGGTAGGACGTGTTAAAGTACTTTTTCAGGAAGCAGTGCGGTGGTTGGGGTACAGGAGAGGCTGGCCGTTTGGTATTTTACCCTAGTTAGGTTAAGAAGGCAAGGTATGGTTAGGTTAGGACATAGCATGCTAGTAAAGGAGAGGGTAGATCTAGGGTACTTATATGTGGCGGCCTAGACTATGGCAGTTGCGGTTTTTCTATGCAGTTTTACCTACTGAACAAGAATTTTAAGTAATATTTATTCAGACGACTGTAATAAACCCCCAGGGGCCAGTATTAAACACGGCGAAATACATTGGACGCCCCAATCCCCGGTGAATGTCGTATCCATGGTTACGTTCCTTGCAGTCCGTGTGGACTGCTTCTGTAGAAATACCAAGGAGAGGTTTAGCCCGTCGTTTTCATGGCTGGATTTCTCATGCCTACCCATCCTCCTGTTCTGAATCTGCTCCGCTTTGGTTCGGCTATAGCTAGCTACCTATCTCTTACCTTACAGCAGATAACTACTATGGCCCTAGTCTATCTAGTTTACATTCTGTCGTATGGCTACATCTGGGTAACTAAGGCTAGTCACAGTTATCACGATACACAGATATAGCCTTTTGACATATTATAAGTTAGCCTCGCCTAGGGCGGTAGTTGTCTGCCATAAGGTGAGGTATAGGCTAGTAACCAAAGCTCCTTGTATGGCTACCCTAAACAGGTTATTATAGTTTAAATTTCTGGTAAGGTTTGGCAGGCCATGACTGCAAGTGTGGGTCTTTCAGTTTCAGACATTGACTTTCTACCAGTTACCTAGCGAGTATGACGCATGTTGTGTAGCATATTTGACTTGTGTATGTGGGCCAAGAAGAACAAGCATGAGAAGAAGAATATGTTAAACAATGGTCTTTTTGTCATGTGGTGTTGAAAAATAATTTCAAAATTGAAAACGAAGAGAAAGAAGAAGACATGACACAACCACCAGGTGCTACTACTGGGGATGCTGTTGTCAGTTTGTCATCTCATCTGAAAGAGAAACATTTGTTGGCCGAGAAAGTGTGAGTGGTTTTAGAATATGAAATACTACTGATCATACCAGGATATAGCCTAGCTGTTGAAGTACACTTTTTCAGTTTGAACTTAACTAGTTGTCTAAACAATCATTATGAAGAGAAAGTATATTCTAATACTACATACAAACAAAACTTTATCCTATTAAAGGTATTTTAAATAATTATAATTAAAGATGTACGTATTTTAGGTTTCTTCAAAAACTGTCAAATTTCTTTCATCTTAAACTGGAATATACTAGACATTATAGTCTTGTTGGCATGGCATGATAAATCATTAGGTCATAAGTCTGACCTACACGTACAGGGCTATTCATTTTTCTCATTGGATATGACATCTCTTGTTGGAATAAAAGGGCTCTATGGTGACTTGGCGATGTTATATGACATTTTGTCTTGGCGGAAGCATATGTAAGCATGCATTAACACCCATAGTTATTTATGGACATGGTACTGTGCTGTTGACAGCAGCTAGTGGAAAGTCAGTGCATATGAAAGCATTTGATTGATCTTGATAGTAATGCTGGTTCCTAAATCCTTGACAGGTTGCAGTAATCTGTGACTAGCCGGTCTAACTTATCAGATTCTTGGCTCCTATGTCTGTACCAAGTGAAATGCAAATAACCAGCTATAATTGATGTGAATAGGCATAATTATTGAACTGAATGAGTGCTCAACTAGTCAGTGCTCAGGTTAAATTTGGTGCAATTATTCTAAGATAGAATTTCTGTCATTTATTGAAGTTTATGATGTTTTGCATTCAGTAATTTTATATCTAGTGAATTTGGATAAAACTTGTATGCATTTTATGATTTTTTTGTTGCCAAATAAAACAAACAATATAGAGCAGCCAATGAGCAGGTCGGTTGTTTTCTCTTATTGATAGTAATTTTAGTATGGATGTAAGTTTATGTGATTAGAGTAGTATAATCATTGCCTTTTTAGCACAAAAGTTTCAAGTAGTTTTTTTTACTAAGTTTTCTGATATATCATCTATAAATTAGGCATGTCATGTGTTTTGTACCTTTGCAGTTGATGTATTATAAAATATATATTTCCAAAGAAAATATAGAAACAAACAAGATGATGTTATACTATGATGAAATATACAATTTGTTGATGAATAGAAATTTTGAGTGGTCTTAGAGAATTTTTGCTGTAGGTTTCATTATGAAAAATAGTTTAATACATCAGAAAATTGTGAAAGTTGTCATCAGTGATATCTAGTGAGAATTGGTATCCATATTTTACCCAATGAGTAACCATACTCTGTTTTTCTGTTTGCAGGTGGCAAGGCAGCTATAAATATGATACCAAGCATTTTACTCAGGAGGTGAGATGGCATGTCTACTCTTAATGCTATATTTTATGTTAACTATTGCTTCATACTAGTTAAAGATAATTGTACTTACGATAATACCAACCAGCTCCTTTTATATAGGAGTATTGCGAGCACAAGCTGAAATCTGTCATTCAAGTTTGGTAACAAGGTGGTTAATTGTTGCAACAAATGTAGGTGCATGCATGGTAACAAGGTGGTTAATTGTTGCAACATATGTAGGTGCATGCTTGGTACCATTCACTCACCTGTCGGTAACCCCGCCCTTTTTCTATGCCCTCTGTCCTGTGCTATATTCTTAGTTGTGCAATGAAGCTGTTTTTGAAGAACATTTCTCTAGTTTATGACTTGGCTAGTGTATGGTAATGCTCAGCTTTATGTATGGGTGCCAATCAGAGAAAGGGTATGAATTCTGGACAGTGTGGATGTTGTAGGGTGAGACAGTGTGTGTGATCGAGCATTATCAGCTTCAAGTCTAATAGCAATAATATGGCTTCCTACCAAGCTGATGTTCCTGTCATACATATGAAACTTGGGTTTAATGTATGACACTTACCTGGCAGGTATATATATAGCTATATTCTCTGTTCCACCTGGCAGAAATTTTCAAAACTCGCGGCAAACGCTAGTAACCTATTAGTAGTTCAGGCAACCACCACCCCGTTACCGTGGCGCTGGCGCTAGGAACCGTTCCCAATTGGGCCAGATTTTCTCTGCCAGCCGAACCGGCAACATTGTTGGTGGTTCCCTGCTAGGATTTTCATTCTCGTTGCTGACTTTTCATGGATTTTTGGTATTGTACTCGGAAACGTTAGCTTGGCATTCGCTTTGGATTGTTCTTTAAAGATGTCTGATACTGGAAGTATGTTTAGAGTTTGTGTAAAAGAGGGGTGTAAGGTTGCCGAAAGCTTCGGTCGACCCTCATACTATTTGTAAGAAGTGTAGAGAGAATGTGTGTACTTGGGAGAATAGGTGTTTTGAATGTGAGAATTTATCAGAGAAGGAATGGAAGATATTTATGAAATATGTTGAAAGGCTTGAGAAAGATCGTGTAAGGAGATCTGTTTCTCGTAGTGAGAAGTCGAATTCTTCTAGCAAAAGGAGTGAATGTATTTCCTCTCCAGCTCCTTCTAACGTAGAATTGGTAGTTCCTTCTTTCCAGGTATCTCCTGCGCCCGCTGCTGTATCGGAGGAGGCGAACGATACACAGATTGTGAAGGTGTTCGCTGCCCTTGCGTCCATGGGCGACCAGATACAGCGACTTACGGATAAAGTTAGTGCTTTTGATGTCAGTGAAAGTGTAGTGGAGGGGGCGTCTGATCGTCTCTCTCGTGCTCCTAGACCTAGACCTCTGTCAAGCTCCCAGACCCAAGGGAGAAGCATGTCGACAGTCGAAGGGAGGCGAGAGAGGTTTTGTCGCGGTCAGGCGTCCTTCGAACAGTCCTGTTGCAAGTTCCCAGGCTGTTGCAGTTCGCCGCAGAAAAGGCGTAACTGGGAAGTGTGCGTCCTCGGATGGTTCGACTTCTGAGCGGGAACGTCGGTATTCAGTTGTGTCTCGCCCCCTCAAGAGGACTTTCAGGACATCGACCGCTCTCGAGAGACATGCTGCAAGATCGTGAATGCTTGGGGAGATAGTCCTGAGGTTTGTTTTGCCTCCTCGGAAGACGGGGACGCAGTTCCGATCAAGAGGAAGAGGATCTTTCATGCTAAAGAGGACTCAGTACGGCCTTCTCGTCCTTGGATTTCGATGAGAGACTCTCCTCCATCTTCTTGTTTGTCTTCCCCTCGTGTCTCTCCGTCGGGTAGAGTACAAGATCGCTCTCCGTTACGTCGCAGTCCTGCTCGTAATCCTCCTCCTTCGTCCTCTGCCATTCAGGAAGATAGTACGAAGGGTTTCTTAAGCGAAATGCAGTCTAAGCTGGCAGTTCTGAAGTCTTGGGATGCTCCTGTGCAGGCATCTTCGAGGCGGAAGGACGATTTCCTTCCCGTTAAGTCTTCTAAGACGGAAGACAAGGGTGCGTTCGCCGAGGACGCAGGACGCACTGGCGCTACGAGGACGGGCGATCGCTTGGTTATTCAGGACGCAGAACGCAGGAAGAAGAAAATGGTTTCGGAAGAAGCAGGACGCAAACGTCAGGACTCGGGATCAATTGTGGACGCAAGACCCAGGCGGCAGGAAGCAGATGTGTCTACGATGGACGCAGGACGCAGGCGGCAGGACAGGAACATCGATAGGCGGCAGGACGCCGATTCTTCGTTAGCCGCAGGACGCAGGCGGCAGGACGTTATTCCGTCAGCGAAGCGTCAACACGACAGTGATCTGCAAGACATTTCTTCAGCAGAAGAGGATTTGGATTTAGTTGAGGAAAAGAATACGGAACCTTCTTCAGATTACAAGATTCTGACTTCACGTCTTCTTTCTATTTTTGAAGGGGAATTCAAACCAACAGCTCCTTTATCTCCCTTATCGCAGTTTTCCAAGACTAGGACTCCAAAGAAGTCCTCTTTCCTTAAGATGACTCTGTCAATTTCGGCGAAGAAGGCCCTTCAACGTGTGAATTACTGGATGAAGGATAAGAAAGAAGCGGGAAAATACTCTTTCGCTTTTCCACCAGCTAAGTTAGCATCGAAGTCAGGAGTATGGTATGCTACTGGAGAAACAAAAGTCTAGGCCTGGGAGTACCTGCCTCCTCCCAGGGGGACTTCTCCAGTATAGTAGACAGCTCACGCAGACAGGCGTTACAGTCTGCTAAGGTCTGGTGGACTTCGTCCGAGTTTGACCATCTTTTTAAAGGGATTTTTAGGACTTTCGAAGTCTTCAATTTCCTAGATTGGTCTTTGGGAGCACTGGCGAACTCCCTAGAAGGAGAATATTCGCAGGATATGGAAGCAGCTAAGAGCATTATGTCCTGCATGGACAAGGCTCTGAGAGACGGAACGAATGAACTGGCTTCTTTGTTCACAGCAGGAGTACTAAAGAAGAGATCGCTGTTGTGTTCTTTCGCTTCAAAAGGGGTTTCAAACTCTCAGAAATCGGAGTTGCTGTTCTCTCCCCTTTCGAAACAGCTGTTTCCTTCAGAGGTGATTAGGGATATAGCTCTCTCCCTTTCTCAGAAGGCCACTCAAGATCTTCTCTCTTCTTCAGTTAAGAAGTTCTTACCATCCAAGTTGGTTAAGAAAACTCCTAAGGAAACTAGGCCTTCGCAACAGCCCTTTCGAGGCAGAACATTCGCTCGACCCGCCTTTAGGGGTAAGAGAGTACCCGCTAAAAGAGGAGCCAAGACCACCTCTAAACAATGAGATCTCAGTCCTCCAGACGATAGTGGGAGCCAGACTTCAAGGTTTTTGGGAAGTTTGGCAGAACATGAAGGCAGATCCCTGGGCTGTCAACGTAGCTCGGGAAGGGTACAAGATTCCTTTCTTGAAGAGACCTCCTCTCGCAACATCTCCGAGATCCCTCGGGGCAAATTACAACGATTTAGTGAAGAAAGCGGCTCTGTGGGAGCAAGTAGCTTCCATGCTAGAGAAAGGAGCCATAGAGCCTGTTCTGGATCACGAATCTCCGGGATTTTACAACCGGTTGTTCCTGGTTGCAAAGTCCTCGGGAGGTTGGAGGCCAGTTCTGGATGTAAGTCAACTGAATCTTTTCGTAGAAAAGACCAAGTTCACTATGGAGACGAACGATTCAGTACTGGCAGCGGTATGTCCAGGGGACTGGATGGTGACCCTGGACTTACAAGACGCATACTTTCATATTCCGATTCATCCAGGAAGCAGGAAGTATTTAAGGTTTGTGATTCAGGACAGGGTCTTTCAGTTCAAGGCCCTGTGCTTCGGCCTTTGCACAGCCCCCCAAGTGTTCACGAGGATGATGTCCAATGTGGCGAGATGGTTGCACTTAAGAGGGATCAGAGTGTCTTTTTATCTGGACGACTGGTTGATAAGATCCCAATCAAGAAGTCAATGTCTGGAGGACTTGAATCAAACATTGAACTTAGCAAAAGACCTAGGTCTTGTGGTAAACATGGGAAAGTCTCAATTGAATCCCCAACAACAGATAGTTTATTTGGGGATTCAGATATCGTCAGTGACTTTTCGGGCTTTTCCGTCCCCCGAAAGGCAAGCCCTATGCATTCGGAAGGTGCAGGACTTTCTAAAGAAAGACGATGCTCAGCAAGAGAGTGGATGAGTCTACTGGGCACACTCTCTTCGCTAGAGAGGTTCATTTCTTTAGGAAGACTGCACATGAGACCTCTACAGTTTTTCCTGAAGGATTCATGGCCAAGAAAATTGCAACCGGATTCCTTCCAGTTTCTAATTCCTGCCGAAGTGAAGGAGGAATTAAAGTGGTGGCTAACTCCAGGCAGGTTAGCAAGAGGGATGTCGCTTCAGCAGAAGAGCCCAGACCTCATCTTGTATTCCGACGCGTCGGACGCGGGTTGGGGAGCGACATTAGGCCCTCAAGAGGTGTCAGGACTTTGGAGCAGGGAAGAAACAAGTTGGCACATAAACAGGAAGGAACTGATGGCAATTTTCTTGGCCTTGAAGCACTTCAGAGAGTTGATTCGAGACAAGACAGTGCAGATCAACTCGGACAACACCACGGCTCTGGCATACATCCGCAAACAAGGAGGGACTCATTCTTTTCCCCTTTACAAGCTGGCAAAGGAAGTTCTGCTTTGGGCGGAAGAGGAAAGCGTCGTGCTGCTCACCAGGTTTATACAAGGAGAGAAAAATGTGAGTGCGGACCTGTTGAGCAGAAGAGAACAACTTCTCTCGACGGAGTGGACGTTGCACATGGAGGTTTGCCAGAGCCTGTGGAAGTTGTGGGGCCGTCCGGTAGTAGATCTGTTTGCGACAGCCAGAACAAAAAGGTTACCAACCTATTGCTCTCCGGTTCCAGATCAGGAAGCAGTGGCGGTCGACGCGTTCCTGATGGATTGGACAAACTTAGATGTGTACGCTTTTCCTCCGTTCAAGGTATTGAGGAAAGTTATGAAGAAGTTCAGGGAGAGCCAAGGAACGAGGATGACCTTAATAGCCCCGTTTTGGCCGGCCCAAAGTTGGTTCACAGAGGTACTGGAATGGACAATAGATACGCCAAGAACTCTTCCTCTAAGAGTAGATTTACTCAGACAACCCCACTTCGACAGGTTTCACAAGAATACCCTCTCTCTGGGTCTGACTGCGTTCAGACTATCAAAAGTCTTGTCAGAGCGAGGGGATATTCTAGAGAGGTGGCCAGTGCAGTGGCTAGAGCCAGAAGAACCTCCACAATCACAGTATATCAGTCGAAGTGGGAGAATTTCCGGAAGTGGTGTAAGAACAGGAAAGTGTCTTCATCCAGTACCTCTGTGACCCAAATCGCAGACTTCCTTCTATACTTGAGGAAGGAATTGGGTTTGTCAGTTTCGACAATCAAAGGTTATAAAAGTATGCAAACCTCAGTGTTTAGACACAGAGATCTAGACATCTCGAATAACTTAGACCTTAGAGATCTGATTAGGTCATTTGGTACCAAGAAACAACCCCAATGCAGGCCACCTGCTTGGAACCTCGATGTTGTCTTGAAGTATTTAACCTCTAGCAAATTCGAGCCTTTTGAGAAATCCTCTCTGAGAGATGTTGCTAAGAAAACTATCTTTGTTCCGATACGTAATACAAACCATCGGTCCTTTAACAATAGGAAGTAGCTAGCGGCAGCTGGAACGGTCGTAAGCTTCGAACAAGGGGAGAACGGTAGTTAACTGCTTGTCCGACAGTCGCGCGCCGCGCGACTGGGAGGTAAACAAATCACTTTTGCTTTCGGCCGCGGGTGTGAAGGACGTGTTCGTCATCGCTCTCTGCCCGCTTCATCGTCGTATGCTTTGTTTATATTGTGTTTTCTACTAATGGTTTGTTTGACTTGAAAATGAAACTGTAAGTACACTGTTTTCATTTTCATTACTTGATTATGAACCAACATGGAGCTATCGCCGTAGATGCGGCGATTTCCTCTCTTTTCATGAATTGAACCCTTGATTTATGTCTCGGTGCCGAGGGCGGGCGCGCTCGCGCCGAGTCATGTATTTTGGGCGAAAGTGTGTAATTGAAAAATGTAAGTACTTTTTTCCTTATATTTTTGCCCTGTGCGTTCGTTACCAAGAGCGTGATTGCGCTCGGCACGAGCCTTTTATTTTGTATGATAAAATGCAATGAAAGTGGATTCGCAATACAGTATTCTTTTCATTTTCATTTATTTATTTGCATAATTTAATTTGGATCAATTTTCGCTCTTAACCGGGAATTGATCCTTACGATTATTTCTGTGAAAGTGAATCGCAAGTGCAGTATTCTGTTTCATTTTCATATATATTTTATGATAGCATCATATTATTTTGGATCAAGTTTCCGTTCTTACCCGGGAATTGATCTTTTCCCCTTTAAGTTCTATGAAGTGAATCGCAAGGGCAGTATTCTGTTTCATTTTCATATTACTTTTCACTGCTGTGCGGGTGTAGGGGAAGCGAAGGTCTGCCAGGAAGTCGTCGGAAAGCTCTCCTGCGACTCCCTTGGTATCCGATTCTTCGTCTTCCTTCCTGCCCCCGCGCTCAGCTGCTTCGTTGTATTTTGTATTTGGGGTCTTCCTTGGTTTCGGGGTGGGGCATGTCTTCCCCCGTGCGTGAGGGAACCCCTCTTACTAATCTATCTATGCTACCGCAGGTGCTACATCCGTGGGAGACGACCTTGGACAGGTATGGACCACCGCGGCGGCAGGGCGTGCCTAGCATCCACGGGCTGCTGCTTAGCGTCTAGCGAGGTCTGGGACGGTTTCCACTACTACCACGGCCGCTTATAGCTGCTCCCCCCCCTCCTGGTCTACACTCCCCATGCTGTGTCGGTGACGCCGTCTGCCGCTACTAGGGCCGTCGCTTGTACTGAGGGGGTATGCCGCCGCCGCCTGTTTTCTCGTGTTTGCCTGCCCCAGACTTCCGCTGTTTCCAGGCAGCTCGCCCCTGGACCGGCCGCCAGTACCCAGGTTCCGCTGGCTGCCGATGATTCTACGAGGCGATTGCTGGGCCTGCCGTACCTGCCGCTGATGTGATTCCCGCTGTTGGCCTTGGTGTCCCTTCTGGGTCTACCGCTGCCGCTGTTCCTGTCGCTCCTGGTTCCTGAGCCTGTCCATGCTGGTCCTGCCACGGTGTGTCTTCCCCAGTCCCAGGTCCTTCCGGACAGGTTGCAGTCGGGCCGTGTTGCTTCGGCAATAGCCCCGGCTCCGGCCTGGATGGAGGACCTGACTGACTGTCCATGCGTGAGCTGACGAGGAAGAGGAGGAAGAGGAAGGCTGTCATCTTCGTCTTCATCGTCTGCTGCTGCCTCTTCCCCTTCTTCGACTTCTAAGGCCCATAAGCCGAAGAAGAAGAAGGCTAAGCCTTTGGGTTCAATAGAGTCCTTCTCGGGAACTTCTAAGGGCCCGTACCCACCCCGGGGGGTGGGACGGGGGGTCCTTCTGCTCGGTCCTCCTGCTCCTTGCGGGAGCGGGGGCCCGTCGTTCCCCGTTCCGTTAAGGAAGAGATAGACGGGGAACCAGAGGAGGGTATCGGTTAGCTCTGGTACTTCCTCGCTGGTGCTAGCGGCGATTGCCGCTACGCCAGGTTCCGGCTCGGTCTCTCGTTAGCGAGAAGTACCGAGTGGACGGTCTCCCGCGGGAGACCGTCCAGCCAAAGTCGTGACACCCGAGCTCGCTCGCCGTCAAGACCGAAGCGCGGAGCAGAAGACTGGCGAGAGTCGTGCAGAACGAACTCTCGCCAGGCCAGTGGACGCTCTCGCAGCGGACCAGCTGGCTGCTCGGGTTGGTTGACGTGACGGTCGCTGACCAGCCACGGGTTGAGGCGAGGAAGGGGTTCCCCGCGGCCGTCGGTACAGCCACGGCTGGTACCAGCGGCTCGAACGCGCCGAGAGGACGCTCGCCGGTCTCACCGCAACAGCGAGCCTAGCAGGTCACCTGACGCCGCTCCCATCGGGACCGGGCGGAGACGGTAACCAGCAACAGCTCGCCTGACGCTAGAGATCAGCGTCGACGTTCTCAGCCGAGCCTCTCGCCCAGGAGATGGACGAGCGGCAAGGCTAGGCTGCTGCTCGATCGCCAAACACGCGGTTGACGATCAGCAGCAGCCCTCCAAGCACGCTGGTCCTGCCAGCGAGCTAGGGGGGAGCGTCAGGTCCTGCCTCTCCTGTACCTTCAACCTCCTCAGGGCTACACGGGAGGAGCGAGGTACCTATGAGTGATCGCGAGAGGTGCGCGCGCGATCCCGCTATGAACCGCCGTATGGACCAGGCACGGTTCTAGGACCGAACCAGGACATACGCGCAAGTAGCTGGAGGTGACCGTCAGGGGTCTGCCGCTGTTCCTCCTTCTGAAGGAGGAGTATCTCGGGATCTGTTCTTGCTGGAGGGACTGGACGGTCCTACTCCGCAAGACGCGGTTACTCCCTAGATACAGAGGAATTTGCAGAAGTCATTAAGCTGATTCGTCAGCATAATGACCTTGCGGAAGGATTGCCGCTCCCACCAGCAGAGCCCACGTCTCTGCTCGAGTCGTTTTGGGGCCCGAGAGGGAACCCAAACCGACGGTGGGTCTGCCGCGATCGGAGCTTGCCGATTCTGTCTCGAACCAGAGTCTCTCGTCTCCGGACAAGAAGGCTCTCTCAGTTCTGGCCGTCGATCAAGCTACTTCCACCTCCTCTACTGCGACAGCGGCGTTTCTGTGTCTTCGGACACCGTATTTAAATACTCCTTCGGTCCTCCTGAGAGGTTTCGACCTCGACGAGGACTGGAATGAGTCGGAGGACGGTATCGGCTCTCTCCTGTCAGGTGTCGATCAGCCCCACCCAGACGACGTTCACAGGGTGGCGGCAGACCCTAACCTACAGTGAGAGTTCGTAACCCTCCGCGGGGAAACGTTTTCTCCTGACGATACGTTTTCCCAGACTCAGAGAGGCCATCGCCGCAAGGCGATGGTGCTCCTACTCTTCTCCAACTGCTATTCCACTGGGAAGGCGAGCGAGTATCCAATTCCTCCCCATTCCCTCTCTCCTTACGGCTACGAGGGAAAGGGGAAGGATCCTACAGAGATTTCTCTGTAGGATCCCACGTTCGGGACTGCGCTACCGGGGGGACCTTCGGGTCCTACCTGACGTAAGCCCGGTCGTTGAGGAGGGATCCTGCCCCATTCTCGATTTCTACGGGAATCGAGAGGACCACCAGCGATATTGTTTGACGAATTCGGTGGGGGTTTCGCAGGGGACTGCTTAGAATTCACGGAATTTCTAGCGCATTCAGAGTCGAGTTTTTTTTTTTCGATCTCCCAAAACTTAGGCGAGACCACGGTCCAAAGGGAGCGAGACGAGAATCCCCGATATGTTACACGATAATCGGGAACCTCGCCTATGCTCGAATTCCTGGAATTTCTAGCATTGGGAAGAAGACTGCTGCTGAAAGAAACTATCTCACAGTAGGCGACCAACCTGGAATAGAGAAGATCGGACGGGAATATCCAGTTTGGCTTGAACTATCGTCTTAGTATTCTGTTCACCATTGAAGCTTTCCTTCGAGGAAGACTTCTCCTTCACTCTCTTTGATAGAGATCGAAGGTGGTCGATCTCCAATCCTTATTTTTGTACATGCAACTTCCCGGCATATATATACTTAGCTTATGTCTCTGACGTCCGACAGAAATTCGAATTTCGCGGCACACGCTGCAGGTAGGTCAGGTGATCTACCCCCCTGCCGCTGGGTGGCAGGGAATAGGAACCGTTCCCGTTCTAGAACCAGATTTTCTCTGTCGCGGTAGTGTCAACATATGTTATTGCTACCTCCTGACTTGATTTTCGTTTTTCATCGCCATCGATCTTCTGGGCTGTCTTTTGCAGGGAAGTACTGGGTCTTTGGTCGGCATACCGCTTTTATTAACTTTTTAATGAATTTGGCTTTGAAAATTTCGAAGAATATATGACGGGTGTAACTACCGAAATTTTTCGGTAGACACTCACATAGTTTGCAAGAAAGGGAAATATTAATATTTATTCATTAATATGTGTAATAAGTGTTAGAATTGATTGAGGAAATATACTGACTTCCTACTTTAGGGAGTCAGTAAAGCATGTAACTAGATACGGTTCTTTTAAAAGTTTTTTAGAAACTCGTACTAACGAGCAATTAGAGTATTAACAGTACTAGTAGTGTTGCATCCTCATTGCATCCTCATCACCTTCTTACTTCGCAGAACTTCAAATTCATAATTGCAATTTG
>NC_087211.1:17843074-17907924 GCF_015104395.2 Macrobrachium nipponense | reverse complement strand
CTTTTCGCCCCTGTTCGCGTTAACAAAGAGAACCTATTTGGAACAGACACGGAACGTAACGATCCTTAAGAGGTTCGATTCAAGATTTTGCATGTCCGTTGAGAACCTTCTTGATCGAAGATAATAACTGTTAACGTAGTCCTAACATTTATTGAAAACAGTTTTGAGAACCTGCGGAAAGTCTTCTTCATAGATCTCTTCGCAGGTAGAAGACGAACATGCTTCCTATAGACTGCTTCCTTTTCCTCGAACCAAGAGAGGTAGCAATATACGACATCTTTAATTTAAAGAAAGAAGGGGAATAAACTTTAGTCTTTTTTCCCCTAGTTATAAATTCTTAACAGATATTAAGATAAATGGGCGTCAAAGGAAGAGAGATGAATGCCTCATTTTGGCCTTAGAGAGGTTGGATTCACAGAAGTCACGTTCTTCTCACAGCATGTTTCGTAGGCTTTTCCAAGAGTATCTGGATATTCTATCAGAATCTATTATAAATAGACCTGAAAAACCTCTCCACTCTGAGTCTGTCCGCGTGCAGACTGACCAGAAGTGGACATGAATGAGAGGATTTTTCAAGGTAAATGACAATAGTCATGGCTAAGACATAGAATTGCTGCAGATCGTGCTAGATGGAATGAGGAAACTGTCCTCTTCGATACCTCTGTGAACCACATAGCGAGGTTCTTTCTTCACTTTCAGAGAGAAGAATCACCTAGGTATATATCTGCTATCAAAGAACGCAGTAAAAGGCTATAGTACTCTGTCTCTACAAGGGGAATTAGAGATAACAAGAGGATTAAGATCTTCGGGATCTTATACGATACCGCAATACGACAAGAGTAGGATATCATGTACTTCGAATGGGATCTTTTTGTGGCCACAGATTCCGTGTTCTGACAAAATGGAACTGCTCCTCATCAAACTTCTTTGAGAAAGTTTATGAAGGAATTCTTTGTTTCTCTTAGCCCTAAACGACCAAGAAGACAAGTGAATTTTTTGTGCATTGGAATCTCGCATCAGATTCAATGGAGACTTGGCAATGGGTTCTTGCCAGCATAGTATGTCTGGCAAAAGAACTAAAACACCCTCTATTCCTGACGCAACGCTTTCAGATAGAAGTTTCGTTGCCCAGGCAGGGTACTTACTTTTTCATCTACAGAAGAAGAGATGGTTTAATCATTTGCCTACAGTCTTAGGGGTGCGATGAGGGCTCGAAATGCTTCCCAGAAGGTATTCAGAAGGATACAAGAGCTAGAAATCAGGGTTCCGCCCCATTTCAGCTCGGAGTCTCCTTCGACTTCCAGACTCCTTCCCTTCCTTCGGGCAAGGATAGGGAAGATTCTGCAACGAGGAACCTCATCAACATGTAAGAAGAGATCTCGTTAGCAAAGGAAGTATTCACGAAGGATCCTCCTTGGAGGAAGACACTTTTCTCTCGTATTGTTAGATATCCTGTCGTCTACTGGATGTAGCTGACTACAATCACCTCCCCTTGCCAGGGGCCAAAAGCTCAAAGGGGAAGAATTTCTTCCACCCTTCTCCAATCTCCTGATAGACTATGTGGTTGTTCAGGACTCTCAGACAATGTAGCGCCAGCCAGGCGCCAAATGCCAATACAGGCGAAAAACGCCAGAGGCAGACAGTTCCAAGGAACTCTGTCATGGTCGGATACTGAGAAGGAGCGGGCCTCCAACCTGGCGCAAATGCGCCAGAGGCGAACAAATCGGACAGATATAAGAGTGTCCGATGTGGACAGACTAGAGAGACTCTTCCAAGCTCGAAGCTCCAGCAAGTGTGGAGGAGCCAAGCCAGGCGTGATGGCGCCAGCCAGGCTCTAGGAGCCAGCCAGGCTCTAGAAGCCAGCCAGGCGCCATCCAGGTGCCAGGCTCCTTCAAGGCTAGGCTCCAGTCAGGATTGAGGATCCATCCAGGCGCAAGGGCTCCTTCCAGTAAAGAGAAACCTAAAGCTCTGTCATATAAGAGGGCTAGTCCCCATTGATATGATACAGGTAAGGCTCTGCCATGTAAGTGGGTCAGCCCCATTGGCACGATCCGAGAAGGCTCTGTCGTGTAAGCGGGCTAGCCCCCATTTGACATGATCCAGAAGGGTTTGTCAGTCATAGGTCCCTACCCTCGCTGAAACTCTTGAGGCATGCAGACTCAGACAGTAATCATGAAGTCTTCTGCCAAGCTCCAGGCGCAAGGCGCCAGCCAGACGCAAGGCTCCAGCCAGGCGCGAGGCGCTAGCCAGGAGGGAGGAGCCAATCAGGCGCGAGGCGCTAGCCAGGAGGGAGGAGCCAATCAGGCGCCAGTCAGGCGCGAGGCGCCAGCCAGGCGTGAGGCGCCATCCAGGCGCGAGGCTCCAGCCAGGCTCTAGGCACCATTCAGGCGCAAGGCTTCAGCCAGGCGCGAGGCTCCAGGCTTCACCCAGAAGAGATCTATATCAAAGAATGCCCTGGCCTTCTTTGAGACAATGTGATCTCCTAAGCACTTGAACAAGTGCATTGATGATTCCTTCAAACAGCTGAGAATTAAAAGCGCATGAAGTGCGAGCTTTTCCGAATTCTTGTTCTTTTCCTTAACAATATGTCATAAGGACATATTAGCTGTCACATACGGGAGATGAACTCTGTGTTGACTTCCCATATCCGAAGGATGTCAAGATAACCTACGAGAGATCCTTCTCTCTTGGTTGATACGTGTCTGCGGATACATTGCTGGGATAGGGAGCCGATACTGATCCTTAACTGGTGAGTTAAATTTTATTAACGTCGTGTTTTTTTCTTTGGGTTGTTTGAAAGGAGTTTGGGGATAACTCTTTTCTACTTAAGCACTAACCCTTGTGTTAGGATCAGGTGATCGGGATCGGTGTTGTGCTCCTTAATTATGCCACTAAGCATAGGCATATTGTCATGTAAGAGGCTCTGTCGAGTAAATGGATAAGACCCCATCGACAGACCCACAAAAACTCTTAGCCATAGGTCACATCCTCGCTGAGGCTCTTGAGGCGAAGCAGATTCCTAGGCATTAGCCATGGAATCTTCCGCCTGAACAAGTAGGAACCAAGGTTTTATTTATTTATTACCTACAACGTATGTTGTTTACCTGTCTATTCAGTAAATAGTTGTCTCTTACCCACCACCAAGGGTGTCAATCAGCTAAGTATATATCTGCCGGGGAAGTTGCATGTACAAAAATGATATTGTTAGAATACAATAAAGTTTTGTACATACTTACCCGGCAGATATATACGATGAATGGCCCACCCAGCCTCCCCGCAGGAGACAGGTGGAAGAGAAAATCTGGTTCTAGAATGGGAATGGTTCCTATTCCTGCCACCCAGCGGCAGGGGGGTAGATCACCTGACCTACCTGCAGCGTGTGCCGCGAAATTCAAATTTCTGTCGGACGTCGGAGACATAAGCTAGGTATATATCTGCCGGGTAAGTATGTACAAACTTTATTGTATTCTAACAATATCATTTTTAAAATTCTAGAATTCAGATTCATAATAAGTACATATGGCTTGATATGTCTTGTTGTCGTACATTTGCTGCATTTAGTTAAGATAAGAAAATTCTTTAAATAAATTATATGTTGTTATTAAAGACACTAATTATTAATTTTTGTATTTGATAGATGCCATTCATTAACTCATGGCTCTCTGCATAAAACTTGCTTGTTTCTTTGCAGGTGGAGATAAGATCTTAATGGGTGCAGGAGGTTCTGTGGAGCCATTTTGGGCGCTCTATGCAGTTCACAAAAATCCTCATGTATTGAAAATATTTGAGAATTACAGGATAGGTATGTAAGACTTTTATTTTTTTATTGAATTGCATTATCTATATTCTTCCATCATCATCTTTGATGGATGTTGAGGAAAAAGATTATTTATATTTCATGAGAAAATATTTTACATTTTGTTCATGAAACTTACCTGTCAGATATATATATAGCTGTATTTTCTGACGTCCGACAGAATTTCAAAACTCGCGGCACACGTAGTGGGCGGCCAGGTGGTAGTACCCATTCCCGCCGCTGGGAGGCGGATATCAGGAACCATTCCCATTTTCTGTTCATATTTTTTCTGTCTGTCGCCGTTGCTGGAAACAACTGTTTGCAGTACCTCCGTCTAGGATTTTTGATTTATCTCGCTTTAAATTATCTGGATTGACTTTTGGTATCGACTTCTGGATTGTTGGATTGGCACGCGTAATAGTGGATTGGTTTTTGATTTTGGATTGGCTTTTCTGTGTACATGATGTCGGGATCAAGTACTGGGAGTTTCAGAGTGTGTGTGAGGAGTGAATGTAAGGTGAGGCTTCTTAAACCTTCAGTTGATCCTCACACAGTTTGTATGGAATGCAGGGGGCATGTTTGCTTGGTTGATGATCGGTGCAATGAATGCAAGGATTTGTCAGATGATAAATGGAAGATGTATGAGACCTATCGACGTAAATTGGAGCGCGATAGAGTCAGGAGGTCTTCCTCCAAGAGCAGTTCTACAACAGGTAAGGAATGTAACATTTCTCCTCCTCTAACACCGGTAGATTTTGTTCAACCTAATCCTGTTGTTTTTTTTTGTTGCTCGGGCCCTAATGCTGTGTCTGGAGAAGGTAACCCAACCCTTTCTCTGATTCTTTGAGTCTATTCGCGCTCTTGAATCGAAAGTGTTGGCCTTAGAAACTGGCCCTGTGAAAGTTTGTGATAGTGCCCCTAGTGTTGTGGAGGGGGCGTCAGATCGGCCCCATAATGCCTCTAGGGCCTAGACCTCTATCGGACTCCCAGGACTCAGGGAGTGTATGTCGAAAAGCCGCAAGAGGGTTACGGGGCTCCCCACCGATCTGGCGTCCCTTCGGCAGGCCTTGTTGCTAAGTCTCCAGGCTGCCAGGAGCGCGCACGAGCGCGCGTCCTGAAGGATTGCTTTTCGTCCTCTGAAGCGTCCTCCCCGCGCAAGGGGTGGAGCGCTCGGAGAGACTTGCGTCCGTTGAAAAGGACTTTTCGTTTTGAGGACGCTTCCCGTCCTATGTCGCCACTTTCGTCAGAGGACGCGTTATGACGCTTTTTCCTCCTCAGAAGAGAGGTAGAGTCTCAACCGACGAGGACGTTGGTTTCCGCGCACAGGCATGTTCACCTGAGATGCAGGTAGCTGTACCTGCTAGAAGGAAGGAGGCGTCCCCTCGCCCCTCGCCTTCTCGCAGGGTCAGTCCCTGCCCCTTCTTCTGCTCCTTCGTCACCTACGAAGGATATCCTTGTGTCCCTTCAGGACCAGATTACGTCTCTCATGGCTCAAAGGGACTCGCCCAGCAGCAGTCGAGCCTAAGCGGAGAAAGGACGTTAGGCTGCCCATCAAGAGGACGAAGCAGTCTCATTCTCTTTCGTTTCGTTCGTCTCTCTCTCCACCTCCGATCGTCACCGTTCTCGTGCTCCGAGTAGATCTTTCGCTCACGCTGTGGAGGACGCTCGGCAGGACGCCTCGTCGTTTGAAGAGAACGCTGGGCGCTCTTCGGCAGGGCACTTTTGAGGACGTGGCGGGGACGCTCCCGTTCGAAAGCAGGACGCTTTGGCGCTCTCGGCAGGACGCTTTTGAAGGACGCTCGGCAGGACTGCTCGCCGTCAAAGCAGGACGCCTTCAAAGCAGGACGCTTTCGGACGAGGCAGGACACTTTTTGAGGACGCTCAGCAGGACGCTTGCTTGGCTAAGCAGGACACTTTTGGCGCCTCTCGTCAGGAAGCTCGCGCTTCCTCTCGTAGGGACGTGTCTGGTAAGACAGTTCCCGTTGCTTCAAAGGACGCGCTACGTTCGCAGGATGTCCGTCCTTCTAAGGATCGTCGTAAGGGCGATTCCGTACCTGAAGCGGGGACTTCATCAACGGAAGTCTTTGTTCAGGCCTGAGACTGCTGGACGTACGCCCTCTCCGGAGGTGACGTTCTCCAGTTCCTCTTAGGGAGGAAGGGGAACTTAGTAGTCCAGGGAGTTCAGTCGAAGAAGAACCTCCTGTAGCTTCAGCTGTCTCGGACTATAAGGTTCTTGTGCGGCTGTTACGTTCTTCCTTCGGGGATAAGTTTCAGACCGGCAGCCCCTAGGTCTCCTCCCTCTCAACTTTCGTCTTCTAAGTCTGTTAAGACCCCTGAGTTCGTCGAAATGAAGACGTCGCTTTCGACCAAGAGGGCTTTCAAGAAGCTACAAGATTTTATGTCTCGAAGGAAGGACCAGGGCAAAGACCACTTTGCGCCCTTCCTCCCTCTAGACTCTCCGGGAAAGGAGGAATTTGGTATGAAACTAAGGAGGACGTGGAAGTAAAGGTTCCTTCGTCCGCTCTTGGGGACTTCTCCAGTTTAGTGGACGCTCAGAGGAGGTCCCTCTTATCGTCTGCTAAGGTGTCCTGGACTCCTGTGGAGACGGACCACCACTTGAAGGGACTGCTGCGCACTTTGAGTGTCTTTAATTTCTTAGACTGGTGCTGGGAGTTTTGGACCTTCAGTCTAGAAGTCCTGATTCTCTCAGTCTGGGGGAGCTGTCCAGCGTGTTGTCGTGTAGGACAAGGCCGTCAGGGATGGGTTCGGAAGAGCTAGTTTCTCATTTTGGAACTGGCTTTCCTAAAGAAAAGAGCTCTTTTATGTAATTTTACCGCGAAGTCGGTTTCTCCTGCTCAGAAAGCGGAATTGCTCTTTGCGCCTCTTTCGGACCATCTCTTCCCCCAGGCTATGGTAAAGGATCTTGCAACGAGTTTTTGCAGGAGAAGAAGGCGACCCAGGACCTCTTGGTACAGTCTTCAAAACGCCCAGCAGTTCCTTCCACATCTTCATTCGGTAAAACCCCCGAAGAAAGTCAAACCCTTTCGCGGGGGGGGGGGGGGGGGGGGGGGGGGGGCACCCCCTTCGAGAGCAGCTCCTCGAGAGGTTTTTCGAGAGGAAGAGCTTCATTTAAACCGAAATCCACCAAATGAAGATCTTGTCCTTCAGACGCCAGTCGGGCCAGCCTGAAGTTCTTTGCTGGAGGCATGGAGGCAGAGAGGGGCGGATCCTTGGACTCTCAAGATCGTAGAGCAGGGGTACAAGATCCCCTTTTTACATCCTCCTCCTTTAACATCAACTCCAGAGACTCTCTCCGTCTTATCAGGGACGAAGAAGAAAATATCCTTTTCGATCTTTTAGACCGAGGGTCGAAAAAAGAGCGGTGGAGGCAAGTCTTGGACCTGGGGTCACCCGGGCTTCTACAACAGGATTTTCCTGGTACCGAAGCAGTCGTAGGGTTGGCGCCCAGTCCTGGATGTGAGCAGGCTCAATCTTTTTGTGGAGAAGATCAAGTTCAAAATGGAGACGCCTCAGTCAGTGCTAGGAGCCTTGAGACCTGGCGACTGGATGGTGTCTCTGGACCTGCAGGACGCGTACTTTCACGTCCCCGTCCACCCTCTTTCAAGGAAGTACCTGAGATTCGTCTTAGACAACAGGGTTTGGCAATTCAGAGCCCTTTGTTTCGGTCTCAGCACGGCCCCCGATGGTTTTTACAATGATAATGAGGAATGTAGCGAAGTGGCTCCATTCTTCAGGGATCAGGATATCCCTCTACCTCGACGATTGGCTGATCAGAGCGTCGTCGAGACGAAAATGTCTGAAGGACCTTCAGTTGAACGTTAGCCCTAGCAAAATCTCTGTGGGTCTTTTGGTCAACTCCGAAAAAGTTGCATCTGACCCCGACACAGTCCATCGTGTATGGGGATTCAGATGGATTCAGTGGCTTTGTTTTCGGGCGTTTCCATCCCAGGAACGTCAGCGGCTGGGTTTAGAGAAAGTCGCAGCCTTCCTAGGGAGAGAAGCTTGTTCGGCGAGGGAGTGGATGAGTCTGCTGGGCACCATTTCCTCGCTGGAAAAGTTTGTCTCGCTGGGAAGACTGCACCTCAGGCCTCTTCAATTTTTCCTTGCGGAAGAATGGAAGTCGAAGGAGGACCTGAATGCGATCCTAAGGATCTCAACAAAGTAAAAGACCACTTTAGATGGTGGCTCGACCCTCAGAAGTTGCGAGAGGGCTTCTCCCTAAATCTTCTGAGCCCCGACCTAGTGTTGTTCTCAGATGCTTCCATTTCCGGTTGGGGAGCAACACTAGGGGGGGAGGAAGTGTCAGGCTCCACGAGAGGGAACAGGTAGCCTGGCACATCAATGTAAAGGAACTGGCAGCGATATTCCTGTCGCTGCAGTTCTTCGAAGACAAACTGTCAGGCAAGGTCGTTCAAGTCAACTCAGACAGTACCACAGCCCTTGCATATCTAAAGAATCAGGGAGGAACTCACTCCAGATCCCTTTTTCTCCCTTGCGAGGGAAGTTCTGCTATGGGCAGACGCAAGGCACATCAAGATCCTGACGAGATTCGTGGCAGGGGTTCAGAATGTCAGGGCGGACCTTCTCAGTCGACGAAATCAGATTCTGCCAACAGAATGGACCTTGCACCAGGAAGTCTGTCAACAATTATGGAGATTGTGGGGACGTCCTCTAGTCGACCTGTTTGCTACGTCGAGGACGAAGAGGCTTTCTCTGTATTGCTCCCCGGTTCTGGATCCAGGGGGCAATTGCGCGGTGGACGCGTTTGCTCTGGAACTGGACAGACCTGGATCTTTACGCCTTTCCCCCATTCAAGATTCATGGGGAGGTCATGAGGAAGTTCGCAGCTTCAGAAGGGACAAGGTTGACTCTGATTGCCCCGATGTGGCCAGCAAGAGAGTGGGGTTCACAGAGGTCATGACTTTCCTTGTGGACTTCCCAAGAACGTTGCCCTGGAGGAGAGATCTACTCAGACAGCCGCACTTCAAAAGGTATCACCAAAACCTCTCCGCTCTGGCTCTGACTGCGTTCAGACTATCGAAAAGTTGGCCAGAGCGAGAGGCTTTTCAAAGGCAGCTGCGAGAGCAATCGCTAATGCTCGAAGAGCCTCTCAAGAGCTGTCCTACCAGTCTAAGTGGGCCCTCCTTCAGGGCATGGTGCAAAAGGAAGGAATTTCCTCTTCCACGACCTCTGTGAACCAGATAGCAGATTTCTTACTCTATTTAAGAAATGTGCAGAAATTGGCAGTTCCTACAATTAAAGGTTATAGGAGTATGTTGTCTGCCGTTTTTCGCCACAGAGGACTGGACCTCTCCGACATAAGGATCTACACGATCTCTTAAGGTCGTTCGAAACCTCCAAGATTCCACAGGCAAGACCACCCTCATGGAATCTCGATGTGGTTTTTGAAACATCTAATGCTAAGTCCCTTTGAGCCTCTCCATGAAGCTTCTCTAAGGGACTTGACGAAGAAAGCGCTTTTCCTAGCTTCTCTGGCGACGGCGAAGAGAGTTAGTGAAATCCAAGCGTTCAGTAGCCTAGTGGGCTTCAAGGGGGCGGGGGACAAGCTGTCTGCTCGTTGAGCCCGTCTTTCTTGGCAAAAAACGAGAACCCGTCTAATCCTTGGCGAGGAGCTTTGAAATCAAAGGTATGTCGGGTCTCGTGGGTCAAGAACCAGAGAGAGCCCTGTGCCCTGTCAGGGCTCTCAAGTTCTATGTTAATAGAACTAAAGAGATAAGAGGTCCCTCAGGTAATCTCTGGTGCTCGGTGAAGAGACCAGATTTGCCGTTGTCGAAGAATGCTGTGGCTTTCTTCTTGAGGGATGTCATTAAAGAGGCTCATTCATCTTGCCAGAAGACTGATTTGAGCCTCTTTAAAGTGAAAGCTCACGAAGTCAGAGCCGTAGCTACTTCTCTTGCCTTCCAAAGGAATATGTCTATCAAAGATATCCTTGATAGCACCTTTTGGAGGAGCAATTCCGTATTCGCCTCACATTACCTCCGGGATGTGAGAACGATTTACGAGAACTGTAGTTCTTTGGGGCCTACATTTCGGCAGACACAGTTTGGGGGCTGAAGGTAGCTCTCTCCCTATCCCTTAGCTTAGTTTAGGTTAGTTTTTTATTGTGTTTTTGGTTGATGGTGAGATCTTCTGTGGAAATCTCCCATTCTTTAGTTTAACTGTCAGGGGTTTTTTGGTTAGTTGGTCAGGTGGTGGTCGGTTGCTGTGTTACTGCCATATGTTTGGCTAGATGGTCTTGTCACATTGAGGTCACGTCCCCGTTGACAGAGCATCCAGAGTGCACCAGCACTACAGGTCCACACCTGGCTGGCAACTCTGATAAAAGCAGAAGCAGGCTTAAGTGACAGTAATCACAGAGTCTACTTTGCTATCAGGTAAGGAACCAAGAAGTAAATCTTTTACTTAATTTAAGTTTCCTAAAAATCCTATTCTGTCTCTACCCACCATCCGAAGGTGGGATTCAGCTATATATATATCTGACAGGTAAGTTTCATGAACAAAATGTTATTGTTATAATACAATTAAGTTTGTTCATACTTACCTGGCAGATATATATAATTAGAGTGCCCACCCTCCTCCCCTCAGGAGACAAGGGTCATGAATAAAATATGAACAGAAAATGGGAATGGTTCCTGATATCCGCCTCCCAGCGGCGGGAATGGGTACTACCACCTGGCCGCCCACTACGTGTGCCGCGAGTTTTGAAATTCTGTCGGACGTCAGAAAATACAGCTATATATATATCTGCCAGGTAAGTATGAACAAACTTAATTGTATTATAACAATAACATATTTCTGAAAATGCATTGATTAAACTTGGAGGCTAATTCTAGTGACATTTTTGCTTATTGTAGCAGCAGTAGTATATATCTGACATTTCTGCCACTGTGTAAGGTTAGGTTAGATCAAGTCAATTGGAGCCAATAGAACTGGACTCTAATGACATTGAATTAAATTTTAAAAGTTATTTTTATTTCATCTTGTATATTTAGCCTGTACAGTGTTGTAACTTTTAAATGGCTTCTTTTTCTTTCCAATGACTTTTGTCAAGCACCCATTTATGAGTGACTCAGGCATCAGCTGATCTTGTTTTGGTAAAGACAGTTAAAATTTCAGTGACTTGACTTCACTTTCAGGTCTGCTATTAACGTGATGTATTACGTAATGGATCTGTAAATTTCACCTGAAATACTACAGGAAATTTAGCAGCCCAGGACGTTGGAGCCATGGTCAAAGATATGAGTGATCCGTATGGCAACGAACCAAGGAGACATGTTACCCTAAAACCAGCATCTCAGAAACCTTTCAATGCAGAGACACCGCTGGCCTTCCTTGCTGAAAACCTCATAACACCAAAGTAAGATTTTATTTTTGTTAGTTGGAAATAACTATCTATATTTTGTAATTTGTCACTATATTTTGTAATTTGTCACCAGGATTGTGGATTTTATGGAGGGGTATCATGAGTTTGTATAAGAAGTACTGTACGCAAATACATGGTACAAAAGTTGGTGGGTGAAAAATGATTGAATGTCAAACTGTGAAAATATAAAGGAAGAGTGTTGAGAAATCAAGAAAATCTGACTATTCTTGAAGTGCAGAATAAAAAGCACCTTATCTGTAGACTACTAAACTACATAATTATGCAATGGTAATAACCTAATAGTACTGCATTAAAGAAACAACACTAAGTTCATTAAAAACTGACATCTCTCTAAATGAAAATAGGAAGCTCAGTAGCCAAAAAGATCATTCATCGCTGCTGTTTCCTACATCAAAATCCCATCTAGAAAAGCCACAAAATAAAAATACATTACAATAAAGGAAGCCAACACAAGAAACTTATGGAAATTATTTTATTAGCTTTTGGAAGAGAACTTTCCCTTCTCTTCCGAAAGCTAATAGAATAATTTCGATCACTAAAAAATTTTTGTGTGGCTTCCCTTAATGTGATGAAAAACACAAGAATGGTGTTTATTGTCTTTATTATAAAAATACCTTCATAACAAATTCCAGGTAAACAAACAAAACCCAATTGAAAAATAAATAGTTTATCTTCCTCAGAACCAAAATCTGAACATTTTCACAAAATAAAATGGGGTTTTCATAAGTTGGCATATATCTGTACAGCACCTCCATATATGCCAGTTTGTTTCATCAAGAGACAAAGGTTCCACAGCACATGTTCACACGACCCATAAAGTGCCTTGATTGTCAGTCACTCTTTTGCTTTCCATGATTTAGCCATACTATTTGTGGTTTGTGTCCTGACAGCCATTTTCATAATTTTATCCATTGTTCCATCATTAATTCTTAGGTATGGTGTTACTTTACAGCATAAATACTGAATGTAGGGGTTTATAAGCCAATATTTTTTTGTAAGGTAAAAATGTCAAGAAATGTCATGGTGCATTTTAAAAGTTAAGGTCAAGTTCATATTTGTTCATATACGAAACAAACCTTTGGTCTTAACATTAGGATACATATATGCCAGTACCAGCGGGAAATCCGGTAGAATTCATAAAAAAAAACTTGTGTGATTCAGGGACTATTGGCATCTGTACCTGGTCACAGGGTATTGGTAGCTCCCACAATGCCCTGGGCATCGTGTGACCTGTGGGTTGCAAGCAATTGGCTGTAGTGACAATAGCAAGTCCCACTGGGAGATATGATTGCAAACTAATTTGAGCTTTTACAGCAAAGTTGGACTTCACAGATATTAAAGCATAGCAGCTAAACATATTATTTTGCAGTTTTGAACTTTCTGTTTCCAATAATGAAGGTAATATAGAAAATTAAATAGCTAAATAAGTGAAAGCAAATGAAATAACAGTACATACCAGTCACATTTTTTTCATACTAAAGTCCAGGCATTAGTATTTTTTATATATTCCTTGGGAAGAGGAATGAACAACTTCTCCCTTTATTTCTGTACTTTTGCTAAAAAAAAAAAAAGGTATTGTCATGATAGAGATTAAGTAAAAAAAGTAATTGTCTGTGCTGAAGCAACTAAAATGGAAAATCCTGAGTAGTTGACTCAATGGCAGACCCACATTCACTCATCTGTATGTCCACTGCCATTTTCTTCATAGGGGATTGAAAGTAGTATCTGGGAACATTGGCCAATCAAAATGGTGGGAGTAATAGATATTTATTAGTTTTATGAAACAAAGCAAGTTTAAACAGTGTTCATTTTTAGTTGGAGTAACAAAATGAGCTGCATGGGATTGTGGGGGCTTTTCGAGCTACACAAATGGAGCAGGATATTATGTAATGGGAACAGATTTGAAGGATTATTGAATTAAACTAAGATTTTCCTTAACCTCATTTATTCCTAATATTACATTTTGTACATGAACTTTCCTGTCAGACATATACTTAGCTTACGTCTCTGACGTCACGACAGAATTCAAAACTCGCGGCAAACGCGACAGGTAGGTCAGGTGATCTACCTTACCCGCCGCTGGGAAGCGGGTGTAAGAACCAACATACCTTTCTTGCCAGATTTTTTCTGTCGTCGGTGTCGACCACACCTGTTGTCGGTACCTCTTGACAGTTGGATTCTTTTCTCGTTTTCGCCCTGGATTGTTTCTACGGACTTTTGGTGAAGTACCCGATCTTTTGGCCTGGCATTCGCGATTTGGTGGGACAGTTATTTGACTTTTCTTTGGATTTTTGTTTTCTTGGATTCATGATGTCTGATGTTGATACTAAGAAAACTGCTATGTTTAGAGTTTGTTGTATGACTGAGTGTAAGGTGAGGCTACCGAAAGCTGCGGTAGACCCTCACACAGTATGTTTGAAGTGTAGAGGGAATGAATGCACCTTTAATAATCCTTGTAATGAATGTGAAAAGCTGAATGAGGATGAATGGAAGTCTTTATCTTCCTACTTGAGGAAGCTTGAAAAGGATAAAGTTAGGAAAGCTTCTTCTAGGAGCAGTAGTAGATCTCGTATTAGCGAGTTGGATATAGATAATCCTATTTTAGAAGTAGCTCCTTTGTCAGTTTCCGCTCCTGCTCCCTGCACCGAAGCCGAAGATGCGCCTTCGGAAGTGGCCTCCATGAAAGCCACCATTCGCAGTATGGAGAGGAAAATTAAACAATTAGAAGGTAAGAGTGATTCCAATAGTGATTTGTGCAGTGAACCCAGTGCAGTGGAGGGTGCGTCTGATCGGCTCCCTAATGCTTCCAGGCCTAGACCTCTTCCAGACTCCCAGTCCCAGTGGAGGAGGAAAGTCGAAAGCCGCAGGAAGGTTAGGGAGCATCCCCACCGGTCAGGCGTCCCCTCGGTAGCTCCTGTTGATCGTTCCCAGGCTACCTTGGATCGCTCCAAGAGAGAAATATTGCGCCAATGCTTCTCGTCTTCGCCTTCGCCTAAAAGAGGATGGAGCTCTTCGGAAGCCTCGCGCCCTTCGAAGAGAGCCTGGAACGCTCCCTGCGCCCGTCCATCCAGCCCTGAAGTTTTTTCGGAAGAGCCTGAGGTGGAAGCGAAGAAACGTAAGAGATCTCCGGAGTATCGTTCCCCGAGCAGAGATCGAGCCTCGTCTCCTGTTCAAGAGTTTGTGAATTCTCCTGCAAGGGTGTTGGCTAACCTTCAGACGCAGATTTCGGCTCTGGCTGGCTCTCTTTTGCGGGTCATCTCATCGTAGGAAGGACGTCTCTCACTTCCATGCTAAAGAACGGCCAGACTCCCCTCTCCTGACTCTCGCTATTCGACGGAAGCGGCCCGCTCACCTGTGCGTTCGGATTCTCGCAGGAGACTTTCTGCTTCGGACAAGATCCCATCTGCGTCCAAGCGCCATTCGCCTGACAGACAGGATGTCTTTGTTTCTCCTTCGGACAAGGAGCAGACTGCTCGTAGGAGATCTTCACCCTACAGACGCTCTTCTCGAGACAGGATCGCTCCCCTTGATAGGCACCAAGAGCCTAGTAGGCGCTACTCGCCTCGTAGCCGCTCCTCGTCTCGCCTCCACTCTCCTGTTGACAAGCGCCCTAAATCGGACAGGCGCTCTTCGCTGGACAGGCGTCAAGAGCTTGTTAGGCGCGTTTCTCCTGGCAGGCGCTCTTCTCCTGACTTTCACTCTCCTCGAGTCAGGCGCCGAGATCCTAGCAGGCGCTTCTCCCCTTGTAGGCGCTCACCTAGTAGGCGCTCGTCGCCAGAGATCCTCTCTCCTCGGTTCAGGCGCCAAGAGCCTGGTAGCCGCTTCTCGTATGGCAGGCGCTGTTCGCCTGGTAGCCGTTCTCCTTTGGATAGGCGCCAAGAGCCTGATAGAAGTTCTTCTTCAAACAGGCGCTCTGCTCCTGACAGCCGCCTTACTCCTGTTAGGCTCCAAGAATCTGGAAATCGCACTCCTCCAGACAAGAAGGATGTTGCAAGTAGGCACGTTTCTGAAGCTTTGTCTCCAAGACGTATACGTCTTACTTCCTCTAGAGACTCTTATAAGGATAGTCGCGCCTCTGAGGATCATGAGGGTTCTTCAGCTCAGGAAGAACAGGATCCCTCAGAAGAAGAAGGACCAAAAGACTCCTCTGTTTCCTCCTATAAGAGGTTGACAGATTTGTCTCCTGCAAGAGTTCGGAGATATCCTTTCTCCTGTGGCTCCTCCTCTCCTCTTTCTTTATTCTCCACTTCGAAGACGTCGAAGGTTTCGTCTTGTGTAAGGATGAAACCTACTGTTTCCATGAAGAAGGCGCTTAGAGGTTTTGGGGAATGGCTCCTTTCTAAGGAAGAGAAAGGGAAGACTGTTTTTTCTTTCCCTCCGTCTAAACTGACTGGCAGATTGGGATTCTGGTACGAATCGGGCGAACCTTTAGGCCTCGCTCTCCCTTCGTATGCGGACTCGGACTTCTCTTCATTGGTGGATTCTGCTCGTCGTTCCGCCCTCTTGTCCGCCAAGACTACGTGGGGGATGAACGAACTTGACCACCTACTGAAGGGAATGTTCCGAGTCCTGGAAGTTTTCAACTTCCTTGATTGGTCTTTAGGAGTTCTGGCTAATAAGACCCAGACCCCTGATTCACTGTCTCCTGAAGATCTTAACTGCGTCCTCACTTGCATGGACAAAGCAGTGAGAGATGTATCGAGTGAAGTCTCCTCACTGTTTGGAGCTGGAGTTATTAAGAAGCGGTCAGTTCTACTGTTCGTTTCTCACTAAGGCAGTTTCACATGCACAAAGGGCCTCTCTTATGTATGCTCAACTCTCTCCTCTTCTGTTCCCCAAGAAAATTATTCAAGATGTCTCGAGTGCCCTTTCAGCTAAGGCTACTCAGGACATGTTAGCCCAGGCGGCCAGGAAACTCGCTCTGTCTTCCAACCCAAGGCCAAGAAAGAGACTCCTCTGAGGCAGGAGCCCTTTCGAGGAGGACCTGCTGTCAGAGGTTCTTCAACCAGAGGAACTAGACCTTTTAAGAGAGGTAAAACCTTCTCTAGGTCAGTCAGAGGGAAGAAATAGCGATCAAGGACTCCAGACATCAGTGGGTGCCAGACTACTGAAATTTGCCGACGTCTTGGGCCCACAAGGGGGCAGACAATTGGTCTCTATCGATTGTCAGCAAAGGATACCTCATTCCCTTCTCGTCAAGACCACCATTGACGACAACTCCGAGGGAGTTGGTGGCCAAGTACAAGGACCCCATCATGAATCAAGCCCTTTCTCTAGCAGTAGATCTCATGCTAGAGAAGGAGGCTATAGAACTAGTGAAAGATCCCCGCTCTGCGGGTTTTTACAACAGACTATTCCTAGTTCCGAAGAACTCAGGAGGATGGAGACCGGTTTTGGATGTAAGCGCCCTGAACGTCTTTGTGGAAAAGAGGAAGTTCGCCATGGAGACCACTTCCTCAGTGTTAGCGGCTCTTCGTCCAGGGGACTGGATGGTGTCTTTAGACCTTCAGGACGCTTACTTTCATGTGCCGATCCATCCTTCTTCACGGAAGTATCTACGATTCATGATGGGAGGAAACATCTTCCAATTCAAGGCCTTGTGCTTCGGCCTGTCGACTGCACCCCAAGTTTTCACGGGGTTAATGAAAAACGTGGCGCAGTGGCTACATTTGGAGGGAGTGAGGGTGTCGCTTTATCTCGACGACTGGCTAATCAGAGCAGAGTCTCAAGAAAGATGTCTGGAGGACCTTCAAAAGACCCTTACATTGGCAAGTTCTCTGGGACTTCTGGTGAACTTCCAGAAGTCTCAATTAATCCCCAGTCAAGAGCGGATCTATCTGGGGATTCGGATAGCTTCTCTGGCTTTTCGGGCTTTTCCATCACCAGAGAGGATAGCTCGTTGCTACGAGAAAATAACGACCTTCCTAGAGAAAGATGCATGCACAGCGAGGGAGTGGATGAGTCTGCTGGGGACACTTTCCTCGTTGGAGCAATTCGTTTCTCTAGGAAGGTTGCATCTCAGGCCTCTACAGTTCTTCCTATACCAGAACTGGAGGCGTCTCTCCCTAGATCTGGAGTTCTCCTTCAAGATCTCAAGGGGAATCAAGAGAGACCTTCAGTGGTGGAACAACCCACTTCGTTTTGTGGAAGGAATGTCTCTTTACATGCCGAACCCCAACCATGTGTTGTTTTCCGACGCGTCGGAAGCAGGTTGGGGAGCGACGCTCGGGACAAGAGAAGTGTCAGGCACCTGGAAGGGGGGATCAGGTGTCCTGGCACATCAACAAGAAAGAATTGATGGCAGTCTGGATGGCATTGAAAGCCTTCGAGCCCCACGTCCGAAATGCAGTAGTGCAGGTCAATTCGGACAACACAACAGCCTTGGCGTACATCAAAAAACAGGGGGGGACACACTCCTTCTCCCTGTACGAAACAGCAAGGGATCTTCTGCTGTGGTCTCAAACAAGGAAGATCAGTCTTCTCACCAGATTCGTACAGGGAGAAAGGAACGTCAGGGCCGATCTCCTGAGCAGGAAGAATCAACTCCTGCCTTCCGAGTGGACCCTCCACTCAGAGGTATGCCAAGACCTGTGGAGAAGATGGGGCAGACCTCACATCGACCTCTTTGCAACAGCAAGGAACGCAAGGATCGAACTTTACTGCTCCCCGATCTCAGACCCAGGAGCAGTATCAGTGGATGCGTTTCTCCTAGATTGGACAGGTCTAGATGTCTACGCCTTTCCCCCCTTCAAAGTACTGGGACAAACCCTCAAGAAATTTGCTATCTCGGAGATGACAAGAATGACGCTAGTAGCTCCGTTCTGGCCCGCCCAAGATTGGTTCACAGAGGTACTGGAATGGTTGGTGGACTTACCAAGAGCACTTCCACAAAGACAAGATTTGCTCAAACAACCCCACTTCGACAGGTATCACAGAAACCTCCCCGCTCTCAATCTGACTGGCTTTCGACTGTCAAAAGTCTTGTCAGAGCGAAGGGGTTTTCGACAAAAGCTGCTAAGGCTATCGCCTCAGCTAGAAGACCTTCGACCCTTAAAGTCTACCAGTCGAAGTGGGACGTCTTTCGCCGGTGGTGCAGGAACCAGAAGTTTTCCTCTTCCAGTACCTCTGTGACTCAGATAGCAGATTTCCTAGTTTTCCTCAGAGAAAAATGCGGTTTGGCAGTATCTACTATCAAAGGATACCGGGAGCATGCTGGCTGCTGTGTTCAGACATAGGAATTTAGATCTTTCGAATAACAAAGATCGCATGATCTATTAAGATCTTTTGAAACTTCCAAGAAAACTTCGAACGAAGTTCCAAGTTGGAATCTGGACGTGGTTCTTCGTTTCCTGAGGTCCTCTAGGTTTGAGCCACCACATTTAGCCTCCTTCAAAGATCTTACGAGGAAAGCTCTCTTTCTCATGGCTTTAGCATCCGCTAAAAGGGTTAGTGAGATTCATGCCCTAGAAGGAAGGGTAGGTTTCAAAGGAGATTCCGTGGTTTGTTCCTTCCTTCCTTCGTTTTTAGCAAAGAATGAGAACCCCTCAAATCCTTGGCCAAGGAGCTTTGAGGTTCGTGGATTATCTGCCCTAGTAGGGGAAGAACCTGAAAGAACTCTTTGCCCTGTTAGGAGTTTAAAATACTACCTTCAGAAGAAGAAAACCCTTAAGGGCATTGAGGACAGACTATGGTGCTCTGTAAAGGACTCCAGCAGACCATTGTCGAAAAATGCGCTGTCTTTCTTCATTAGAAGTCTTGTGAAAGAAGCACATAGATCTTGTAATGAAGAACATTTCAAGCTCCTAAAAGTCAAGGCTCATGAAGTGAGAGCCATTGCCACTTCCTTGGCCTTTAATAAGAATATGTCTCTTCAGAATCTGATGAAAACTACATTCTGGAGATGTAATTCAGTATTCGCCAACCACTACCTAAAAGACGTCAGTATTACGTATGACGAGTGCTTCGCATTAGGCCCGTACGTATCGCCGGATTCGGTGCTGGGGCAGGGAGCTGGAACATATCCTTAGTAGTTTTTTCCCTTGTTTTTGCTAATTGAGTTCATATGGTTGTATGAAAAATGATGCAGGTAGGGATCTTTTTTCGTTTCGTAATACTAATAACTTTAGTTTGGTTAGGTGATTGGATTTGGTTTGAAGCTCCCTGCGTTGGTAGTGGACAGGTTCTGTCATAGAAGAGGGCGAACCCCCATTGACATGATCCGACTTGGATTCTACTAAGTAAGCGGATATCAAGTCCCGTTAGTAGACCCAAAGAGTCTTTTCAGCTGTAGGTCACGCCCTCGCTGTAGCTCTTATGGCTATGCAGACTAATAGACAGTATCTATGAAGTCTTCAGCCTAAACAGGTAAGAACCAAGGTTATTTTTATCCTACAACAGGTGTTGTTTACCTTCTTTGTTATTTTCTGTCTTGTACCCTCCACCAAGGGTGTCAATCAGCTAAGTATATGTCTGACAGGAAAGTTCATGTACAAAAATGATATTGTTATTTTACAATAAAGTTTTGTACATACTTACCTGGCAGACATATACGATTGATGGCCCGCCCAGCCTCCCCTCAGGAGACAGGTATAAGAGAGAAAAAATCTGGCAAGAAAGGTATGTTGGTTCTTACACCCGCTTCCCAGCAGCGGGTAAGGTAGATCACCTGACCTACCTGTCGCGTTTGCCGCGAGTTTTGAATTCTGTCGTGACGTCAGAGACGTAAGCTAAGTATATGTCTGCCAGGTAAGTATGTACAAAACTTTATTGTAAAATAACAATATCATGTTCACAACTTATTCTTATCTTATCCTCTAACTAAGCCTAACTTAATATTACCTGACCATCTACATATCCAAACTCAGTTCCGTAATCCTAATACGTAGTAGTTCCATGTTGGCCGAGGGCATATCTTGCTCGGCTACCAACCCGGTGGTCCGAAGTTCGATTCTCGGCTTGGCCAACGCGGAACCAGAAGAAATTATTTCTGGTGATAGAAATTCATTTCTCGATACAATGTGGTTTGGATCCCACAATAAGCTGTAGGTCCTGTTGCTAGGTAACCAATTGGTTCCTAGTCACGTAAAAATATCTAATACTTCGGGCCAGCCCTAGGAGAGCTGTTAATCAGCTCAGTGATCTGGTAAAACTAAGATATACTTAACTGATACGTTGTGCAACGATACTGCTTGGACTTTTGATTTTCCCTGTGTCAGGAGCTCCTTGTGCAGAGAGCCTCTGGTTGTTCTTTTCCAGTTCCTGAATCATTATTTCCAACTGCCTGTAGGTGCATAGCGTGGAATCGTTGACCTCCCTCAGCGCCGCTGAGGAACCACAACCAGCTGGCAGAACTGTCTCTCTCTGCTTCCACCGTGGAGCGCAGGTGAAGGGGAGCCTCAGCTCTCACTCATTCTCATCTTACTTGGGCTGTGTGAAATGGAATGGTACTCTTCACTAATATCAGTACTGCAATGAAAAAAAAGAAAAGAAAAGACCAACATTAATAACTGAATCCTAAACACTACAGTTTAATAATTGCCTAACCTAATCAACCCAATAACTAAAAAAAAAAAATCAAGCATTCATTCACACAAACCAATTTCTTCTATACTACCACACTTCCCTGACTAAAATAAAGGAAATCTCATTTCCTTTTTTTCTCTAAACTCCCTTTCTAACTATCCCACTGTACTTCAGAAATGGACCTTGGCTTTGGGTCCATGGTCTCTCATACACTACCTCTTGTTCACTGGCTTCTACTCCAACCACATTGGACTTCACTAGCCTGGTTCCGAATTACTTACACCAAGCTCATTTCAACTTTGGAGACTTACGTCGGTTTCAACTTTGCCAACACCTGGCATGGCTGCTATCATCTCTTCCATACTCTCATTTAATTCTGCCACACTTTGCCTTAAGCTATCATTTAATTCTGCCTCACTTTGCCTTAAGCTATACAAAATTTCCCCATTTACACTTTCCAGTATACTTTTAACTCCTTCTCACTCGCAGTCACTCTCACATTCACTCAACACTTTCAGTGAGAGGGAACTCGCACACACTATACGTACCGACTTTTTCACAACTTATCGGTGCTTCCAATTCACCCAACTCTTGCATATTGTTGTACACATTCCTTGTACTCACCAAGTTCACTCCTTCCACATCCCACTCAAATCCTTCAAAATCTATTACTACATCCTCATTCTCACCACTACCAAACAACATTGCAAAGGTATTTTCACTTCTCACACCTACTGGCTTCTTAAACCCCCCAAAATTAAACCACCCATCTCATGTAGTATCTGCAAACAACTCTGTAAATGTACCCTTACTCTTTCTACATCTCTTTTTAAGCTTTCTCTTGTGTTCCACTAACACTAGTTGTTTATCTTCCCAAATTATGTCTTCTTCTCTTTCTTCACTTTCTAATATGTATTTTTGTGGTTCTCTCCATCTCAACTGATTATGATGTGCTCTTATTACCCTTACATTTTCTTCTTCATTCCTGTCATCTAGCACATAACTCAGTCAATTGAACTAAACTGTTTTCACTACATATGGACCTTCATACTTCTCACGCTCTTACAGTGTGTCAATCTGCCCTTCTTAACCACTTCCTTCAACACCTTATCGCCTACTCCAAAACTCTAACCTTTCATTCACCTGTCTCCACACATCCCGCTCATCCTCATCCAACCTCGCTCTCACATACCTCTTATAATTCATCACATAGTCACTTGAGGTATAACTGTGCTTTTATGTATTGACCCATTATACATCGCTACCACTCTTCTTAACAACAAATCCCATTCATTCTCTATTAGTTCAACATTCGTAACATCTCGCTCTGAGTCCTTATGGCTCATTCTGCCTGTCGAACTTTCATTCTCACAAACCAATTTCTTCTATACTACTACAGGATGGTTCTCATATATTTTTGGCAAAACTGAGAGAGTTTTACATATTGGAGAAGATTTGGAAGTTGCAATAGTAAGAATGATAGTCGCAGGCCAGCTGTTAAAGACACTTTTCACCTCTGCTACATGGAAGTTACTTTATTCTCGGTGATTCTGTCAACTCAGTTTTAGAGATTTATTGTATAAAAAAACTTGACTTATGATTTTAAAGTCTTTTATATTATTTAGCCAGCTTTTGAGTTGTTTCCCTGCATAGGTAATAATTTTTGTTGATCTGTATTCAGCTGTACTCTAACTTAGTTTTTCAATAATGCTTTCAGTGAGTTATTTTATGTTCGGAACCACCTACCAGTGCCTGAAGTTGATGCCAAGACTTACGAATTAGAAATAGTGGATGAAACGTTAGATAAAGAGAAGATGATAAAGCTGAGTGATATCAAAAAGTACCCGAAACATACCATAACTGCCACTATTCAGTGTGCTGGTAACCGCAGGTCGGAGATGATGAAGGTAAGAGCTAGTGCCATTGTCACTGTACATTGTGCATGAAAGTATAGAGACAGAGGAGAAGAAGCATGGACATTATAATATTTGGAGAGTAACAGATGTGAGGGTTAAAAGGTGATGGTATTAATAGCAGTGTGGTTGGATTGCAGCCAAGTCTTCAGTGCTGAAATGAAGAAGGTTATGAAAAAGGATGGTGGAAATATAACGACCAAATTTAATAATCAGTTGACAACTTGCCATTAAAGGTGAAATACTGGTGTTAAAAAATTGTTCTCTTGAGTGTTTTGTTAAGAGGTTAGCAGAAAAATTTTATTTTTTCTTTGATTCTCAGGGTTGAAAGGGCAATTTTAAACCTTATTTATGCCTAGATTTATACATCCAGAAAGATAGTGCGACTTCCTCAGAGCAGGGCATAAATTTACTTTGATACCTTTAAATTTAGAAAGATATTAAAAACTGTTGTCAGAGTTCCCATGGAAATATGATGAGCAAATTGCCCTGAAATGTTAGAAAAATTTTCCAGATTCTGATTCTTTTTGACAGCTCTGTGAGAAGTTCCTCATAGGGGGCTAGTGCTGTCAATGCACCTTATGCGGTGCAATTTAGGCATTACTTCTCTGCAGCATCCCTTTGGCCCCTCGCTGCAACCCCCTCTCATTCCTTTTACTGTAACTCCATTCATATTCTTTCTTCCACCTTAATGTCCATCCTCTCATTACAATTGGTTCATAGTGCAACTGAGAGATTTTCATCCCATTTCACCTGTCAAACTTTTTCACTGTAAATTTCTGTTTCAGGGTGGAATGGCCTCAGTTGCCCCAGTGCTTGGCATGGATGCCAAAAGTCTATGAATCAATCAGTCTGTGTGAAGTTTCTTAGAGCTGTCATGAGGATTTGTTTTTGAATGATAAGTGAAAGTAAGGGCAAGTAAAGGAAAGAAGCTAGACAACTAGGCAGGAAGGGGCTGCAGGAAATGGATGGAAATTAAAAGGTTGTCCAAGGCATGCTGTAGGCAATATCCATCTTGTCACCTCCCCTCCCATCCCCATTGCATTGATGTTGATCTAGTAGATTTAGTTGTTTCTTTTTCTCTTTTATCTCTTGGCTGGTATTAGCAAACTTGCCTCTATTTACTATGGATTTTATGTTAATCTGATGTTGAGGGTTATCATACTTATATCAAATGAGAAACTTTTTGATATTGTGTTGCCAACTAAAGCAGTGTCGCCATGTTGTTACATCACAAATTAAGATTGGAACAAAAGTTTATGGTTCTTCAGCGTTCAAGAATGTGACAGCAGAGTATGGGTAGGACAAAAAAGATAGTAGATTTGTTAGGCTTAGAATAAATTTGCATTGGAGAATTGACAGCCATGTAGATTCACATTTATGAATGCATATAACTTCATTTTTTCAGGTGAAACCTGTAAAAGGTCTGAGTTGGGGCCAGGCTGCTATTGGGAATGCTACGTGGAGTGGAGCAAGATTATGTGATGTACTTAAAGACATGGGAGTGACTTTAGAAAATACTACAGCACTTCATGTACAGGTAATATATTACTGTATATGGTCTGGTGTCCCAGAAGTGATTAACTCTTTGAAGTATTGTGATAGATACTATTTTACTTGATAAGTGGGGTTTTGATTATAAGATCCACAGTTATTTTGTCAATAGTTTCTGAACTTATTATTTTTGTGCTTAGCTGTGAAACCACACTGATACTTTGTGTTCCTTCATTTGGATCCATTTAAGTAACACTTCTAAACCAGCCCTGTGAGAGTCAGGTGTTGTGGTTTCATATATGTGGTTAAACTACTGTACTTAATAATAATAATAATCACTCATTTGATGAAACTGTGAACTTCAAAGCTTAGGAGTTAATCACATTCCTTCAAAGTAGTGAAGTTATCAGGCCTAGGCAAAAGTAGTAACAGGTTTGTTTGTAATGTGTGTTTGTGTATAAAAATAAATTGAAAATAATTTTATAGTTCGTTGATAATACCAAACCTGTTAATTTTACAAGTGTTGCCCTCTGATTGTTACATATCTGAAGTGTGCAGAAAGATATGACGATTTATTGATTATGTAATTGCGGTGAGGCAGGGGGATCTCAGTCCAAGTAGGAAGAAAGACCTTAACTATTGTTTAACTGTAGCTCCTTTGTATGTTAACTCATTAACATACAAAGGAGCTACAGTTAAACAATATGATATTTTTATTTTAAGATAAATTTTTAAATATACTTACCTGGCAGTTATATACATAGCTATATTCTCTGACGTCATGACGTCACGACAGACTTTTCGAAACTCGCGGCAATCGCCGACCGTCGGTCAGGTGATCGTTACCTGTACGCCCTCTAGATAGTTACATGGAAACCCCATATTTTCTCTGTCGCCCAAGCCGGCAACTTCGTTGTTGTGGGCTCCTCGATAGGTCTTTCGTACTCGCTAGAGTATTTCATCGTTGGGTGAAGTATTTTATTGGCTTTCGCTGTTGTTGACTTGGATTGATTTTGGATTTGTTTTTGGATTACTCAATTAACAATGTCGGACTCGGGAGTTGTGTATAGAGTCTACTGTAAAGGGGGTTGTAGGGTTAGAATTCCCAAAGGTTCTCTTGATCCCCACACACTTTGTGTGAATTGTAGGGGTAGAATTTGCACTTTTGAGAATAGATGTGATGAGTGCTTGATTTTGGATGATAAGGAGTGGAAGGAGTTGGACAAGTATGTCCGTAAGCTCGAGAGAGATAGAATTAGAAGAACTAAGAGTTCCCTTTCCCGTTCATCAATGAATCAGGAAGTGGTAGATAATCCCATAGTTCCTTCCCCTGCTCCTTCTGAGTGTAATTTAGTAGAAGTATCAGCTCCCGAACCTGTCTCCGAGTCGGGGGCGAAGGACTCAACCTTTGCAGGTATTCAAGCGGTGCTTGAAAAAATGGGACAACAGATTGCCTCTTACTGAGCAGGGCAATCGCACTTGGACTGTCGTAAGTGCTTTAAGTGCAGGTGCTAAAGTCAGTGTAAGTGATAAGTTTAGTGTTAGTGACAGTGTAGTGGAGGGTGCGTCCGATCGGTCCTGTCGCACTCCTAGACCCAGACCTCTTACAAGCTCCCGGACCCATGGGAGACGTAAAGTCGAAAGTCTAAGGGAGGCGAGAGGCTCTAGTATTCGGTCGGGCGTGCCCTCAAACAAACCTGCTGACGCTTCCAAGATTGCTTCAGACAGCCGTAGAAAAGGCGTGTCGAGTGTGTTTGGTTCGTCATCCGATGGCGTCTCCCCGCGTCGAGGATGGCGACACTACTTCCTCTCGTCCTCTCAAGAGGAAATTACCTCGTGTTTGTGAGGTCTCATCAGATGAGCAACTGCCGGGCTGCAGTCACTGGAGTTCTCCGGAGAGGTTTTTGTCATCGGAAGCCTCGCCAGCTAAACAGAGCATGACAGCGCTTTCGATGCACGCTCCTCTTCCTCCTTCGACTTGGGAGGATTTACCTAGGAAGCTTCCTACCAAGTGTCCTCAGGAAGCCTTAGAAGTATCGACTCCTCCGGCTGCAGTTCGTGCGGGCGAATCTGACGAGTTACCCTCTCCCTCGAATGACAATGAAGCCAATAATATGCTGCAAGATATGCAACAGCAGCTGTCTGTACTTATGGAAAAGCTGCAAGAACCCAAGCGTCAGTCTGACGCCCCGGGAGTGATGAAGACTTCGCGAAGCGTCAACGCCAAGAAGAACAGAGACAACCAGGGCACTTCCGATTTATTTGGACATGACGCTTCCGAGCGTGACGCCAGCGCGCGTAAGAGCAAAGAGCGTGACGCCAGCGCGCGTAAGAGCAAAGAGCGTGACGCCAGCGCGCGTAAGAGCAAAGAGCGTGACGCCAGCGCGCGTGAGAGAGAAGGACGTGACGCCGACGCTCGTAAGCATGACGCCTCGGCGGTTTCTGGTGCCAAGGAACGCATCGAGACCAATGACGCTCCGGCTTTGGCTTTAACTACATCATCCGATGTGGAACGAGACAGAGAGAGACCTTCGGAGATGTTGGAGGTAGTTTCGGAAGAGGAGATGTAAGAACAAGTTCCTCCTTCTGACTATAAGACTCTTATGCTTCTGTTTCAAGAGCCTTTTGAAACGGATTTCAAGCCCGCAGCACCTCGTTCTCCCCTGTCTCAGTTCCTTTGTGGAAGAACCCAGAATAAGACTGCCTTTACTAAGATGGTTCTTTCCATTTCGGCCAAGAAAGCGCTTGCGAAGATGAACGACTGGATGAAAGAGAAAAAGGAGTGAGGCAAAACTGCTTTCGTTTTTCCTCCTGCAAGATTGGCTTCGAAATCCAGCGTTTGGTACGAGACTGGGGAAGTTCTGGGCCTGGGAGTACCTGCCTCCTCTCAGGCAGACTTCTCCAGTATCGTCGATGCCAATCGTAGACACGCCTTAACAGCAGCGAAGGTGATGTGGTCGATGCAAGAGTTCGATCATTTACTGAAGGGCGTGTTTAGAGTGTTTGAGGTCCTGAACTTTCTAGACTGGTCTCTGAGTGCTCTCGCCAAGAAAGTGGAAGAGAAGGATTCAACGGACATTTCTAACCTTCTGAGTGTGATGTCTTGTATGGACAAGGCTTTACGTGATGGAACTAATGAAGTGGCAGCGATTTTCACGGCAGTGATCGTGAAGAAAAGGTCCCTTCTCTGCTCCTTTACAGCTAAAGGGGTCACACAGGTACAAAGAGCAGAGCTTTTGTTTGCCCCCTTTGCAAAATTTCTTTTTCCACAGGAAATTATTAGAGATATTGCCACTTCATTGACTCAGAAGACCACACAGGACCTAATATCGAAGGCAGCCAGTGGGGTTTTGCCTTCTTCGTTTGCGACCAAGAGAGCGAGAGAGGAGAAGCAACCACAACAGTTTTTTCGAGGAAAACAGCCCCGAGGGACGTCGGGAACTTCTAGAAAGCCCTCCAGAAAAGGTGGCAAGCTTCCTTCCAAAAGGAGGCCATGATCAGACAGTCCTTCAGACACAAATAGGAGCCAGGCTTTCTTTGTTTTGGGAAGCCTGGAGGGACAGAGGGGCGGACAACTGGACCCTTCAGATACTAAGGGAGGGCTACAAGATCCCTTTTTACGCCAAACCTCCCATAGTTTTAGATCCCCTCAACTTAACAGCGAATTACAAGGACAGCAGCAAGAGATTCGCGTTAAAAGAACAAGTAGAGCTTATGCTCTTAAAAATGGCGATAGAACCTGTTTCACCCCAAGAGAATCCGGGGTTCTACAATCGACTGTTTTTGGTACCCAAGAGCTCGGGAGGATGGAGACCCGTTCTGGACGTCAGTGCTCTAAACGCCTTCGTCGTGAAGACGAAATTCACGATGGAGACAACGCAATCAGTGCTATCGGCGTTGAGACCGGGAGATTAGATGGTCTCATTAGACCTACAGGACGCTTATTTTCATGTCCCCATCCACCCAAGCTCTCGGAAGTACCTCAGGTTCTTATTTGAAGGAAGAGTATTCCAGTTCAGGGCTCTTTGCTTCGGGCTCAGCACAGCGCCACAAATATTCACAGCTATTATGGCGAATGTAGCCAAATGGCTACACGAAGGGGGGATCCGCATTTCTCTTTATCTGGACGATTGGCTTCTCAGGGCCAACTCCAAGAAACAGTGTCTGGAGGATATGAAAATAACCCTGAACCTAGTACGGGAACTAGGGCTAGTGGTGAACCTGGAAAAGTCTCACCTGGAGCCCTCTCGCTCGATCATTTATTTAGGAGTTCTGATGAACTCTCAAGATTTTCGGGCTTCTCCTTCCCAGGAGAGACAAGACAGATGCCTGAATCGGGTGCAGCAATTCCTGGGGAGACAACAATGTTCGGTGAGGGAATGGATGAGTCTTTTGGGGACCATTTCCTCGATCGAACAGTTCGTCTCACTGGGAAGACTGCACCTCAGACCTCTGCAATTTTACCTCAACAGAAATTGGAAAAGGAAGGAGCAAAGGCTTTCAGACACCTTCCCAATTTCAGCAGAGGTCAAGAAAGACTTGATGTGGTGGCTGGATCCAGCGAATCTGGGAGAAGGAGTTTCACTTCAACAATTGAATCCACAGCTAATACTGTTCTCAGACGCATCAGACCTAGGCTGGGGAGCGGACTCTGGGGAACAGGGAAATTCGGGGAAGGATGGAGCGAAACCGAAAGAAATTGGCCTATCAACAAGAAAGAGCTGATGGCAGCTTTTCTAGCTCTTCAGGCATTTGAGGAATGTGTGGCAGGCAAAGTAGTGGAAATAAGCATGGACAATGTGACTGCTCTAGCGTATGTCAGGAAACAAGGAGGCACCCACCCCTTTTCTCTAAACGAGACAACCAAGAATCTGTTGCTATGGGCAAAGGACAGAAATATCGTCCTCCAAACGAGATTTGTACAAGGAGAATTAAATGTCATAGCGGACCTCTTGAGCCGGAAAAATCAGGTCCTGCCAACAGAATGGACTCTCAAGTTAGAGGTATGCGAATTGCTATGGAGGTTATGGGGGCAACCTTCCATAGACTTGTTTGCAACCAACAAGACAAGGAGGATGCAGACGTTCTGCTCACCGGTGCCGGATCCACAAGCGGTAGCAGTAGACACGTTCCTCATGAACTGGGAAGGACTGGATCTGTACGCCTTCCCTCCCTTCAAAGTGATAAACAAAGTATTAAAGAAGTTCGCGCAGTCCGAAGGAACCAGAATGACCCTGATAGCCCAGTACTGGCCGACGCGAGACTGGTTCGCAGAGATGTTGCAGTGGCTAGTGGAAGTTCCAAGAACCCTTCCGTTGCTTCCAGATCTGCTCAGACAGCCCCACTTCAAACGGTATCACAGGAATACCCGCGCTCTTCAGCTAACTGCCTTTCGACTGTCGAAAAGCTCCTTAGAGCTAGAGGCTTTTCGGGAGAGGCAGCTAAAGCTATCGCCAGATCAAGAAGGGCTTCGACCATCAACGTCTACCAGTCGAAGTGGGAGATATTTAGAAACTGGTGTAAGGAGAAGAAGGTGTCCTCGTCCAACACATCTGTGAGCCAGATCGCAGACTTCCTTCTTCACTTAAAACTTTAAGTAGGTCTAGCCACTACTACTACAATTAAGGGATACAGGAGCATGCTGGCATCAGTCTTTAGACATAGAGGACTGGACTTGTCTAGGAATCAAGATCTTCACGACTTAATTAGATCTTTTGATACTACGAAACAAAAGAGTGAACAACTACCAGGATGGAATCTGGACGTAGTACTAAGGTTTTTAATGTCTGACAAGTTTGAGCCGATCCAGGAGAGCTCGTTCAGGAATTTAACCAGGAAGACTCTTTTTCTAGTCGCTCTCGCTACTGCAAGGAGAGTAAGCGAGATTCAAGCTATGGACAAAAGAGTAGGAATTAGTACATCTAAAGCGGTTTGTTCTACCACTTTAGGTTTCTTAGCCAAGAATGAAACTCCATCCAATCCTTGGCCTAGGTCATTTACGATTCCCAGCCTTGGAGATTTTGCAGGTCAGGAACGTGAAAGGACTCTTTGTCCGGTAAGAGCATTACAGTGTTATCTGCACAGGTGCAAGGACGTTAGAGGGACTTTTGACTTTTGACAACTTATGGTGTTCCGTTAAAGATCCCAAAAGGCCTATGTCAAAGAACGCTTTAGCCTTCTTTATTAGAAGTGTGATTCAAGAAGCTCACACGGAGTGCAATGAAACACTTTACAAGGCTTTAAAGGTAGTGCGAGCAGTCTCGACGTCAATGGCGTTTAGAAAGAATCAGTCCCTTAAAGCCATTTTAGACGCGACATACTGGAGCAGCTCCGTATTTTCTTCTTTTTATCTGAAACAAATAGAAACGGTATATGAAGACTGCAGAACCCTTGGACCGTTTGTAGCCACTGGAGGTGTTTGGGTGAAGGAGTTGATACCTCTAATCCTACATGTTAGACCCTTGATGTTATTTTTATGGTTGTCTGTTGAAGGTAAAGGGAAACCTTCAACAGTTTAGTGTATATGTGTGTTTTTTCAATCTCTTGTATGCAAGGATTGGATGGTTAGGTGGTCTTTGCCTGTTTTAGCTCATGTCAAGGGCATAGGTGGTTTTGTCGCATAGAGGTCACGTCCCGTCGACAAACCCCTTTGAGCTCATCAGCTGCACAGGTCACATCCCTTAGCTGGAGCTCCTAAGGAGAGCAGACTAAAGAGGCAGTACTCGTCAAGTCAGCTTCCTTAGCAGGTAAGAATCTTTAGTTACCTATCAAGTAGTTACCTTACAACGATGTTGCTGTCTCTGACCCTCCTCCAAAGGTGTCAATCAGCTATGTATATAACTGCTAGGTCAGTTACATATTTAAAAATGATATTTTTATTTTAAGATAAATTTTTAAGTATACTTACCTGGCAGTTATATACAATTAGAAACCCGCCCACCTCCCCTCAAGAGACTAGAGGGCGAGAAAATCTGGGGTTTCCAGGTAACTATCTAGAGGGCGTACAGGTAACGATCACCTGACCGACGGTCGGCGATTGCCGCGAGTTTCGAAAAGTCTGTCGTGACGTCATGACGTCAGAGAATATAGCTATGTATATAACTGCCAGGTAAGTATATTTAAAAATTTATCTTAAAATAAAAATATCATATTGTTTAACTGTAGCTCCTTTGTATGTTAATGAGTTAACATACAAAGGAGCTACAGTTAAACAATAGTTAAGGTCTTTCTTCCTACTTGGACTGAGATCCCCCTGCCTCACCGCAATTACATAATCAATAAATCGTCATATCTTTCTGCACACTTCAGATATGTAACAATCAGAGGGCAACACTTGTAAAATTAACAGGTTTGGTATTATCAATGAACTATAAAATTATTTTCCTATAAAATTATTTTCAATTTATTTTTATACACAAACACACATTACAAACAAACCTGTTACTACTTTTGCCTAGGCCTGATAACTTCACTACTTTGAAGGAATGTGATTAACTCCTAAGCTTTGAAGTTGACAGTTTCATCAAATGAGTAATTATTAGGTATAAGTGAGAAGAAGAGGCTTGTAGTGTAGCTGTAATTTAGTATGATATGGCTCTATAGAGAATTTCTAGAATTATTTTTGGTGAGACACTAGGATGAGTTTATAACATGTCTTTTACAGTTTGAAGGTTTGGATACTGATCCTGCAAGTATGCCATACGGCTCCAGTATTCAGATTGAAAAGGCATTAGATCCTCAAGGGGATGTTATTCTTGCATACGAGATGAATGGAGAACCCATCCCACGTGATCATGGATTTCCCGTGCGTGTAGTTGTACCTGGGGTTGTTGGTGCAAGAAATGTTAAATGGCTTGGTAAGTTTTTAATGTTATGTTATTTTGGAGGAGAGGAATTCCAAAAAGCTGTCTGTCAGTGTGAGAGTAAAAATGAATTTTGGTTTACACATGGTTTATTTTAACCACATCGTTACTTGCCTTATGTTGTACAAACTTTGAGTTTGTGGAGAATTCATTTAGCTTGCAATCAAGTCTTGGAAAACCTGACAAATGTTTGTAATGAATATGTTGAGGAATTTCAATAGGGTATGACAACCCTAAACTTTAAGCAGAAAATCATAATAATTTTTGCAAAAGTTTATCTCCATTATATTTTAATGTATGACACTTACCTGGCAGGTATATATATAGCTATATTCTCTGTTCCATCTGGCAGAAATTTTCAAATCTCGCAGCCAACGCTAGTAACCTATTAGTAGTTCAGGCAACCACCACCCCGTTACTGTGGCGCTAGCGCCAGGAACCATTCCCACTTAAGCCAGATTTTCTCTGCCAGCCGAACCGGCAACATTGTTGGTGGTTCCCTGCTAGGATTTTCGTTCTTGTTGCTGACTTTTCACGGATTTTTGGTATTGTACTTGGAAACGTTGGCTTGGCATTCGCTTTGGATTGTTCTTTGGATATGTCAGACACTGGTAGTATGTTTAGAGTTTGTGTGAAAGAGGGGTGCAAGGTGAGGTTGCCGAAAGCTTCGGTCGACCCTCACACAGTTTGCAAGAAATGTAGAGAGATTGTGTGTACTTGGGAGAGTAGGTGTGTTGAGTGTGAGAATTTGACAGAGAAGGAGTGGAAGATACTTATGAAATATGTTGAAAGGTTAGAGAAAGATCGAGTGAGGAGATCTGTTTCTCGTAGTGAGAGGTCTAATACTTCTAGTAAAAGGAGTGAATGTGTTTCCTCTCCAGCTCCTTCTAATGTAGAGATGGTAGAACCTTCTCCCCAGGTATCTCCTGCGCCCGCTGCTGTATCGGAGGAGGCAAAGGATACTCAGATTGTGAAAGTGTTCGCTGCCCTTGCATCCATGGGTGACCAGATACAGCGTCTTACAGATAAAGTCAGTGCTTTTGATGTGAGTGAAAGTGTAGTGGAGGGGGCGTCTGATCGTCTCTCTCGTGCTCCTAGACCTAGACCTCTGTCAAGCTCCCAGACCCAAGGGAGAAGGCATGTCGACAGTCGAAGGGAGGCGAGAGAGGTTTTGTCATGGTCAGGCGTCCCTTCGGACAGTCCTGTTGTTAAGTCCCAGGCTGTTGCAGTTCGCCACAGGAAAGGCATAACTGGGAAGTGTGCGTCCTCTGATGGTTCGACATCAGAACGGGAACGTCGGTATTCGGTAGTGTCTCGCCCCCTCAAGAGGACTTTCAGGACATCGACCGCTCAGGATAGACTTTCTCAAGATCGAGATGCTTGGAGTAGTCCGGAGGTTTTTTCCTCCTCGGAAGACGGGGATGCAGTTCCGATCAAGAGGAAGAAGATCGTTCGTTCTAAAGAGGACTAGTACGGCCATTGTGTTCCTGGATTTCGGCAAGAGACTCTCCTCCGTCCTCTTGCTTGTCTTCTCCTCGTCTCTCTCCTTCGGGTAGAGTTCAAGATCGCTCTCCCTTACGTCACAGTCCTTCTCGTCATCCTCCTCCTTTGCGTTCTGCCCATCAGGAAGATAGCACTAAGGACTTCTTAAGAGAAATGCAGTCAAAGCTAGCAGTTCTCGTTAATTCGTGGGATTCTCCTTTGCAAGGGTCTTCGAGGCATAAGGACGATTTGCTTCCCGTGAAGTCTTCCAAGAAGACAGAAGACAAGAATTTGCATTCTCTCTCTCGTTCTTCGGTGGCCGAGGATATAGGACGCACTGGCACTTCGAGGACGGACGATCGGGTAGTGTTTCAGGACGCAGGAAGAAGAAGATCGTATCTGTGGAAGCAGGACGCAAGCGGCAGGACGTTGAGCCTCTTGTTGTGGACGCAGGATGCAGGCGGCAGGAAGCGGATGTATCTACGATGGACACAGGACGCAGACGGCAGGACACCGATACTTCGTTGGATGCAGGACGCAGGCGGCAGGACGTTAATCCGTCTGCAAGGCGTCAGGACGATAGTGATTTACAGGACATTTCTTCAGCAGAAGAAGATTTAGACTTTGTTGAGGAGAAGAATGTGGAACCTTCTTCGGATTATAAGATCCTCACTTCCTGTCTACTTTCGATTTTTGAAGGGGAATTCCAGCCTACGGCTCCTTTATCTCCCCTGTCGCAGTTTTCGAAGACTAAGACTCCCAAGAAGTCCTCATTCCTTAAGATGACTCTCTCGATTTCAGCAAAGAAGGCTCTTCAACGAGTGAATAATTGGCTGAAGGAGAAGAAGGAAGCAGGGAAATCTTCTTTCGCTTTTCCCCCAGCCAAGATAGCATCGAAGTCGGGAGTGTGGTACGCTACTGGAGAAAGTCTTGGCCTGGGAGTACGTGCCTCCTCCCAGGGGGATTTCTCCAGTATAGTGGACAGCTCGCGCAGACAGGCGTTGCATTCTGCCAAGATCTGGTGGACTTCTTCCGAATTTGATCACCTTTTTAAAGGGATTTTTAGGACTTTCGAGGTCTTCAATTTCCTCAATTGGTCTTTGGGAGCATTGACGAACACTTTAGAAGACGAGAATTCTCAAGATACGGAAGTGGCTAAGAGTATTATGTCCTGCATGGACAAGGCGCTGAGAGATGGAGCGAATGAACTTGCTTCATTATTCGCAGCAGGAGTACTGAAAAAGAGGTCGCTTTTGTGCTCTTTTACTTCGAAAGGAGTTTCCAACTCTCAGAAATCGGAGTTGATGTTTTCTCCCCTTTCGAACCAGCTGTTCCCTTCGGAGGTTATTAGGGATATAGCTCTGGCTCTATCTCAGAAGGCTACTCAGGATCTCCTCTCTTCTTCAGTAAGGAAGTTTTTGCCGTCCAAGTTGGTTAAGAAGACTCCAAAGGAATCTAGGCCTTCTCAACAGCCCTTTCGAGGCAGAACTTTCGCTCGACCTGCATTTAGAGGCAAGAGAGTACCCGCTAAAAGAGGAGCCAAGACCACCTCTAAGCAATGAGAACACAGTCCTCCAGATAGCAGTAGGAGCCAGACTTCAAGAATTTTGGGAAGTTTGGCAAAACATGAATGCAGATCCCTGGTCCATCAAGGTAGCTCGGGAAGGTTACAAAATTCCCTTCTTAAGGAAACCTCCTCTCGCAACATCGCCGAGAGCCCTAGGGGCACATTACAACGATTTAGTGAAGGAAAAGGCACTGTGAGATCAAGTCTCTTCCATGCTAGAGAAAGGAGCTATAGAACCTGTTCTGGATCACGAATCTCCGGGGTTTTACAATCGGCTGTTCCTGGTTGCGAAATCCTCGGGAGGTTGGAGGCCAGTGCTGGACGTAAGTCAACTAAACGTGTTCGTGGAGAAAACCAAATTCACCATGGAGACGAACGAGTCAGTACTGGCAGCGGTACGTCCAGGGGACTGGATGTTACCCTGGATCTACAAGACGCGTACTTTCATATTCCGATTCATCCAGGAAGCAGGAAGTATCTAAGGTTCGTGATCCAGAACAGGGTCTTTCAGTTCAAGGCCCTGTGCTTCGGTCTTTGCACAGCCCCCCAAGTGTTCACGAGGATGATGTCCAACGTAGCAAGATGGTTACACTTACTAGGGATCAGAGTTTCTTTTTACTTGGACGACTGGCTGATAAGATCCCAATCGAGAAGTCAATGTCTGGAGGACCTGAAACAAACGTTAGATTTAGCAAAAAAATTGGGTCTTTTGGTGAACCTGGGAAAGTCTCAGCTGAATCCCAATCAACAGATAGTCTATTTGGGGATTCAGATATCGTCAGCGACTTTTCGGGTTTTTCCATCCCCCGAAAGGCAAGCCCTATGCATTCGGAAGGTGCAGGACTTTCTAGAGAAAGACCGATGCTCGGCAAGAGAGTGGATGAGTTTACTGGGCACGTTCTCTTTGCTAGAGAGGTTCATTTCTCTAGGAAGACTGCACATGAGACCTCTACAGTTTTTCCTGAAAGAAGCATGGCCAAGAAAATCGCAACCGGATTCCTTCCAGTTTCAAATTCCTTCCAAGGTGAAGGAGGAATTAAGTCGGTGGCTAACTCCAGGCAGGTTAGCAGAGGGGATGTCGCTCCAGCAGAAGAACCCAGACCTCATCTTGTTCTCTGACGCGTCGGACGCAGGTTGGGGAGCGACATTAGGCCCTCAAGAGGTGTCGGGGCTTTGGAACGAGGAAGAAGCAAGTTTGCACATAAACAGGAAGGAACTGATGGCGATTTTCTTGGCCTTGAAGTATTTCAGGGAGTTGGTACGCGACAAGACAGTGCAGATCAACTCGGACAACACCACGGCTCTGGCATACATCCGCAAACAAGGAGGGACTCATTCTTTTCCCCTTTTCATGCTGGCGAAGGAAGTTCTACTTTGGGCGGAAAAGGAAAATGTTTTTCTGCTCACCAGGTTCATCCAGGGGGAGAAGAATGTCAGAGCGGACCTGTTGAGCAGGAAAGGACAACTTCTTCCGACAGAATGGACGTTGTACCTAGAGGTATGTCAGAGCCTGTGGAAATTGTGGGGCTGTCCGGTAGTGGATCTTTTTGCGACAGCCAAAACAAAAAGACTACCAACATATTGCTCTCCAGTTCCAGACCAGGAAGCAGTGGCAGTGGATGCCTTCCTGATGGATTGGACAGGCCTAGACGTGTACGCTTTTCCTCCATTCAAGGTATTGGGGAAAGTTATGAAAAAGTTCAGAGAGAGTCAAGGAACGAGGATGACCCTAATAGCTCCGTATTGGCCGACCCAAAGTTGGTTCACAGAGGTACTGGAATGGACAGTGGATACATTAAGAACTCTTCCTCTAAGAGTAGATTTACTCAGACAACCCCACTTTGACAGGTTTCACAAGAATACCCTCGCTCTGGGTCTGACTGCATTCAGACTATCGAAAGTCTTTGTCAGAGCGAGGGGATATTCTAGAGAGGTGGCCAGTGCATTGGCTAGAGCCAGAAGAACCTCCACAATTAATATGTATCAGTCGAAGTGGGAGAATTTCCGGAAGTGGTGTAAGAAGAGGAAGGTGCCTTCATCCAGTACCTCAGTGATCCAAATCGCAGACTTCCTCCTGTATTTAAGGAAGGAGTTAGGATTGTCGATTTCTACAATCAAGGGTTATAAGAGTATGTTGGCCTCTGTGTTCAGACACAGAGGTTTGGATATCTCTAATAATTTGGACCTTAGAGATCTTGTTAGATCATTTGGTACCAAGAAGCAGCCCCAATGCAGGCCACCTGCTTGGAATCTGGATGTCGTCTTGAGGCATCTAACCTCTAGAAAATTCGAACCCTTAGATAAAGCCTCTCTAAGAGATGTTTCAAAGAAAGCTATCTTTTTAGTCGCCTTGGCAACGGCTAAAAGAGCTAGTGAGCTTCAGGCCATATCGAAGACAGTGGGATGGAGACATGGCAACGCAGTGTGTTCGTTCCAGGAAGGTTTTTTGGCTAAGAATGAGAACCCTGCTAATCCTTGGCCAAGATCCTTTGATGTCTTGGGTCTTTCTGATTTAGTGGGGCATGAGCAAGAAAGAATTCTCTGCCCAGTGAGAGCTTTACGCTTTTATATTGAAAGAACAAGAGATATCAGAGGGACTTCTGATTCTCTTTGGTGTTCAGTCAAAGACCCCAGTAGGCCCATGACAAAGAATGCTCTAGCTTTCTTTATGAGAGAATTGATTAGAGAAGCTCATATGCTGTGCCAAGAACAGAGCTTCGGAATTTTGAAAGTGAAGGCTCATGAAGTCAGGGCAGTAGCGACTTCATTGGCATTTAAGAAGAATTTAGCCCTCAAAGAGATTATTGAGACTACGTTTTGGAGGACGAATTCAGTGTTTGCGTCTCATTATCTCAGAGATATTAAGACAACCTTTGATAATTGTCAGACGCTAGGTCCATACGTGTCCTCTGGTACAGTATTGGGCAAAGGAGTTACCACCCCATAACCTTCTTTTAAGCTAGGTAATTTTATCAGGTGATGGTGGTTGTTGTTTGATGGTCGTCTGAGAAAAGTGTTGTTACTTTTGTCAGTCTTTTTAGTAGTTTTCTTTGTGTGGTGTGTGTGTAGTTCAGGTGAATGATCAATTCCTAGCTTAAATGCCGTGGCATAAGAGGGCTTTGGGGTTCTGTCAACACATTGGTCACGCCCAGTTGTCAGACCCGGTTTTTAGCTTCTTCAACATACAGGACACTTCCTAGTTGAGAGCTCCTAAGGTTTAAGCAGGCTTAGAGGCAGGACCTATGAAGTCAGCTACCTTAGCAGGTAAGGAACCTAGAGTAAAGTAATAATATTAATTATTTGTACTCTAATAATGTTGCTGTCTTTGACCCACCCCCAAATGTGTCAATCAGCTATATATATACCTGCCAGTGTCATACATTAAAATGAAGTTTTTATGATAAAACAAAGTTTAATGTATACTTACCTGGCAGGTATATATAATTAAATGCCCACCCTCCTCCCCTCAGGAGACAGGGTTCAGAGAAAATCTGGCTTAAGTGGGAATGGTTCCTGGCGCTAGCACCATGGTAACGGGGTGGTGGTTGCCTGAACTACTAATAGGTTACTAGCGTTTGCCGCGAGATTTGAAAATTTCTGCCAGGTGGAACAGAGAATATAGCTATATATATACCTGCCAGGTAAGTATACATTAAACTTTGTTTTATCATAAAAACTTCATATTTAGACACAATTCCTTGCCTTGTGATCATCTAACCATCTCCTTATCTCTAATAAAAACAGGTATATTGTAGTGTTTAAAAAGCATTACAATCTGTATGTAAAACTTCCATTATTTTTAGATCATCAGGTTATATTATTTAAATTTTGCTTGTTTTACAGGTAAGATTGTAATATCAGAAAAAGAGTCTGATGCTCATTGGCAGCAAAATGACTATAAGGGATTTGCTCCAAACATCGATTGGGATACTGTAGATTTCACAAAGTCACCAGCAATTCAAGAATTACCTGTTATTTCTGCAATATGTGTCCCTGAAGAAGGTGAAACACTGAAAGTGGTTGATGGCAAAGTCAGCCTAAAAGGTTGGTGTACTAGTACCTTATTGTGAAATATTTCTGATTAGCTCATTTGCTTGTCTTAATGTCATGTCGTATTCCATCACAAGTATGTAATACTAATGTAGAATTCAGCCTTGTTAATGTAGATTACAAGCATTCATGCCTTACATCAAAATGCCTTAGTAGGGTACAAAGAAGCAAGACCTAAGATTTTATATGTCATAAACAAAGGGGAAGGTAGATATTTGGGGACAAATCCTCCTGGAGAAGAAACCCTTATTGTTTCCCTTTGTGTATTTTCCTTATTATTTCCCTCTTATTTTTTTACAGTAGTACTTTATTTTCTTTGTAGGTAACAAATAATGTATTTTGTTTTAGAGCTTTCTATTTTATTAATGATTGGGTCAACGTTAAAATCATTTTTACTTATAACAAAGTTGTTCACATGAAGAATGGTGTGTGGTTGTGTCATGTTCAGGTACTACATTTTTCAGAACTAGATTTGTTTTGTTGAAGTTCCCTGTCTTCTTTAAGGGGGCCGGCCGGAACCCCTATATATGGTGGTATAGGGCGAAAAATGCAGTCATGAAAAAATTCATGGAGCTTCATATGGCAATTGAGAATACGTATACGAAAATATTTTGTCAAATTCCTCTTACTTTCGTAGTTACAGGGTAATTAGTAAAACATAACTCAATAAGCCTAAAAACATTCATCCGTACAAGAAAATGCAATATTTCTTCTGTTATCGTAAATTTTGATAATTATTGGCAAAGAAATTGTGAGAAATGGCATCTGTAGAGATTCCGTGGCTCGCAGAAGCAAGTATCTGGTTCAACCATGAATCAGTCGGACCACAGACTTCAAGTAGATTACACGTTCGAGTTTCACCTCGTGACATTCGCTTGCTTTTACGTATGTTTATGTATGTTTCGGCAAGAAGTTCATCATGCCAATGGGGAAAAGACAAGGAAAACATCTCGCTAACATACAGACAAAGAAAAATCGCTCAAGTATTATTACAGAATAATCATAATAATTACGAGTAGGTAGTTAGTGAAGAGAGAGGGGAGGGTTGCCTAGTAACGCCCCTTCTTGCCTGACAGCACACGTACACTGTGCCCAAGGCTACGATCTTTGAGCCAAAGAAAGGATCTTCATTTATGATAAAAATAAAACCTAGTTTTGGTTTTTTAATACCCAAAAGGAATATGAAATATAATAATCATGATTTATTAAATGTCTTTGTAAAAAAGAGAGTACACCTTCGAGTTTCACCTCTGACATTCTCTTGCATTTACGTTTGTTTATCTTTGTTTCGGCAAGAATGTCATCATGCCGAAGAGGAAAATACAAGAAAACATCTCGCTAACATACAGAAGAAAATTCGCAGTAATAAGCCGAGTTAGTGAAGGGGAGAGAGGGGGTTACGTAGGAAGGAGTGCCCCATTTTGCCTCAAGCAGTGCCCCAGGCTACAATATATGAGCAAAGGGATCATCATTTATGATTAAATTATGATAAATAAAATAGTTTTGGTTTATAATACACAAAAAAGAAATATACATTCATAATAATCATTTTTGTTCATGAAACTTACCTGTCAGATATATATATAGCTGTATTTTTCCGAATCCGACAGAAATTTAAACACTTACGACACAGCAGTGGGAGTCAGGTGGTTAGTACCCATTCCCGCCGCTGGGAGGCGGGTATCAGGAATCATTCCCATTTTCTATTCATAATTTTTCTGTCGCCGGTGCTGGAAACACCTGTTTGCAGCACCTCCGTCCAGATTTTGGAAAACTTACTAGCTACTTGAGTATCCCTTTTGGTTTTTCTTTGGTATCTGAATTGGATCGGTGGCTTGGCACACGTTGACTTTGGTTTGAATTGATTTTGGTATTGAATTTTCTTTGATCAAGATGTCAGGGTCTAGTTCTACTAGCGCTAGATTTTGTTCGATGGCTGAATGTAGAGGTAGGCTACTGAAAGCTTCAGTAGACCACTTCTGTTTGTAAAGTGTGCAGGGGGAATGAATGTACGTTTGAAAGTCGTTGTAAGGAGTGTGAAAGTCTAACAGAGTCGGAATGGAAGGCGTATGAATCCTATCTTAAGAAACTTGAACGAGATAGGTTAAGGAGGTCTTCCTCCAGGAGTGTTCAGGTAGGCAGATTTGAATTATTCTCCTGCTAACCCTCCTTCTGTAGATTATGCTCCTACCCCTGTAGTGTTGCCTCCGGCCCCTGAGACAGTGTCGGTAGAAGGTAATACGCTATCGCTAATTCTTGAGTCGATTCGTAACAACTTAGAATCAAAAGTGTTAGCTCTGGAGAGCAAAAGTGAAGAAAAGTGCAGTGAAAGTGCCCCTTGTGTGTGGAGGGTGCGTCAGATCGGCCTCATTTCGCCTCTAGACTAGACCTCTGCTTGACTCCCAGATTACGGGGAGAGAGCATGTCGAAAGTCGAAGGAGGGTTACGAGGAACCCCCACCGATCTGGCGTGCCTTCGGCAGCTTCTGACGAACATACCCAGACTGCCAAGGAGCGTGCGCGTGCACGTCTCCTCAAGGAGTGCTTTTCTTCTTCTGAAGCTTCCTCCCCGCGCAAGGGGTGGAGCTCGCATACCGCATCACGTCCGCCCTGAAAAGACGGCTCGCGTTCGGGACGCTTCACGTCCAAGTTGTTCTCCGGAACTTTGCTCGTCGCCTGATAGTGAGTTTGCTGCTTTTCCTCCGCAGAAGAAGCGTAAGGATTCGTCGGAGGCGGAGTCTTCCCTAGATGTTTCTTTCGAGCGCCGAAGTCGCTCTAAAGTGCGTGAAGCGGCGGTTCCTGGGAGTAGCAAGAAGGCGTCCCCTCGCCGCTCTTCTGCTCACAGGATCAGCCCCTCCCCAGAAAAGGAGGCTTCACCTACAAGCAAGATTCTTCAGTCTCTTCAGCAGCAACTTCGAGATGTTTTTCCTTCGAGAAAGACTGCTCCACGTCGCCGTAAGGATGACAACCTTCCTGTGAAGAGGTCAGGCGTTCTCCCTCTCCCTCTCCTCGCTCGTCTCTCTCTCCGTTTGAGTCTCCCTCTAGAGTTAGTCCTGCTCCCCAGCAACTTTCTAGAGGAGGCGAGAAATTCGTTTCTCGCTCTCGTGAAGCGGTTGTTTCCGCTGATACGAAACTTTTGGGGATAAGAAGCGAGTTTCCTTAGATGCAGAACGCGCTTCTGCGAAAGTCAGACGCTCGTTAGTGGAACGCCGAGGTGACTCGGTGCAAGTTTCGCGAGCGCCAGTGGACGCTCAGCGAGTGTTTAGTGGCACGCTCGGCGCGCACCAGTGGAAACGCTCGGCGAGCACCAGTGGTACGATCGGCGCGCATCAGTGGACGCTCGGCGAGCATCAGTGGACGCTCGGCGCGCACCTGTGGACACCCAGCGCGCACAAGTGGACGCCAGGTGTACAAACTGTGGAGTTTGAGCGCGCTTCTGTCGGCGGAGCCAGTAGATTGGCTTCGGACGCAAAACGCGCGGCATACGGACGTCAGTTTTCCACTTCCGCAAGCACAAGCGGAGGAGGCGGGAACTCTTCCTGTTCGCCGTTGGCCCCCCCCTTTCTCTTTTGAGAAAGCTCGGGACTCTTCTTTACTTCCTCCGACTTCTCCAGTGTCTGAAGAGGAAGTCAGTGACGCTTTCGTCGAAGTGGACGAAGAAACAGCAGTTGGCTCCAGTTCGACGGACTACAAGGTTTTGACTCGTTTACTTCAGTCAGCACCTTTGCAGACACCTTCCAACCTGAAGCTCCACGTACTCCTCCCTCTCAGTTGTCCGTCTTCCAAAGCTGCTAAGATCTCGGGCTTTGTGAGGATGAAGAAGTCGCTTTCTACGAAGCAAGCTTTTAGGAAGGTCCATGATTGGATGGAAAAAAAGAGGAAAGCTTCGGGCAAGACTTCTTTCGCTTTACCACCTTCAAGACTTGGTGGCAAAGCGGGTATGTGGTATGAGACGGGAGAAAACGTCGGGGTTAAGCTTCCAGCCTCAGCTCAAGGAGACTTTGGTAGCATTGTAGACGCCACCAGAAGATCTTTTTTGTCTTCCTCGAAAGTCGCTTGGACACATAGCGAGTTAGACTTTCACCTTAAAGGCCTCTTCAGGACACTAGAGGTTTTTAATTTTCTTGGACTGGTGCCTGGGGGTATTGGATGCCAGGTCCAGGAGTTCTGATTCCATCACTCTGGGGAGCTGTCCAGTGTATTGTCTTGCATGGACAAGGCCGTCAGGGATGGTTCTGAGGAATTGGCTGCTCATTTCAGCACGGGACTGCTTAAGAAAAGAGCACTTTTTTGCAATTTCACTGCAAAGTCAGTCTCACCAGCGCAAAAAGCGGAGCTTCTTTTCGCGCCTTTCTCAGAACATCTCTTCCCCCAGTCGTTGGTTAAGGACATAGCGGCCAGTCTCCAGGAGAAAGCAACTCAAGACCTTCTGGCTCAGTCTTCTAGGAAGCCTGCTACTGCTTCGGCTTCTGGGTCCTCTGCTTCGAAGAAGTCGAAGCCCACCCTTTCGACCCGCTTCTTCCTCGAAGCCAGCCCCTCGAGGAAGAGGCTCTTTCAGAGGCAAGACTCCCGCTCCTTCAGAGCAAGAAGTGAGAGGGAAGTCCTTAGACACCGGTAGGAGCCAGACTTCTACATTTCGCGGAAGCCTGGGAAGAGAGAGGTGCCGACGCTTGGTCTCTGGACATCGTCAAGAAGGGGTACAGAATTCCTTTTCTGTCGTTACCCCCGCTGTCTTCGACACCGAAAGATTTGTCTCCGTCGTATCAGGGAGAAAAACAGAAAGTGCTTCACGATCTATTAGATCAAATGATCGAGAAGCAGGCAGTGGAACAAGTCTTCGACCGGAGTTCTCCGGGGTTCTACAACCGTCTGTTCCTAGTGCCGAAGCAGTCAGGGGGGTGGCGCCCTGTTCTGGATGTCAGCAGTCTGAATCGCTTCGTGACCAAGCAGAAGTTCAAGATGGAGACACCTCAATCCGTGCTTGCAGCTTTAAGACCGGGGGATTGGATGGTCTCGTTAGACCTTCAGGACGCATACTTTCACGTACCCCATCCATCCCGTTCAAGGAAATACCTGCGGTTTGTCCTGAAAGGGAAGATTTTCCAATTCAGGGCACTCTGCTTCGGTCTCAGCACGGCGCCGATGGTGTTCACGTTCTGATGAAGAACGTTGCGAGGTGGCTCCATCTTGCGGATATAAGATCTCTCTCTACCTAGACGACTGGCTTATTCGAGCCTCATCGCCAGACAGGTGTCTGAAGGACCTGCACACGACTCTGTCGTTAGCGAAGTCCCTGGGACTTCTGGTGAATCTCGAGAAGTCGCATCTGACTCCTTCTCAATCCTTAGTCTATCTGGGGATTCAGATGGACTCAGTGGCTTTTCGGGCTTTCCGTCCCAGGGGCGACAACTCCAATGCCTGGACAAAAGTGTCGGCCTTTCTGGGGAAGGAAACATGCTCGGTGAGGGAATGGATGAGTCTGCTGGGGACCATTTCCTCACTGGAGAAGTTTGTTTCGCTGGGAAGGTTGCACCTCCGACCACTTCAGTTCTTCCTCTCAAGCAATTGGTCTCGCAAACAAGATCTAGAAGAGGTCTTGTGTTTGACGGAGGAAGTAAAAAGCACCTCAATTGGTGGTTGGATCCAAAGAAGCTTGCGGAAGGTCTTTCGCTCAAGCTTCGGAACCCCGACCTAGTGTTGTTCTCCGACGCGTCCTCCACCGGTGGGGAGCAACACTGGGAGGGAGAGAAGTGTCAGGCACCTGGAGACGGGGAACAGGTGTCCTGGCACATCAATCTAAAAGAACTCTCAGCGGTTTTACCTCGCTCTGAGGTTCTTCGAGGAGGAAGTCTCCAGCAAAGTGGTGCAGATAAACTCGGACAACACCACAGCCTTGGCATACCTCAGGAAACAGGGGGGAACGCACTCTCATTCTCTGTTCGTCATCGCGAGGAATATCCTGATGTGGGCGAAGGCGCAAAACGTCACGATCCTGACAAGGTTTTGTGTCAGGCGTGAAAACGTGCGAGCGGACCTTCTCAGTCGGCAAGGCAGCTTCTGCCGACGGAATGGACCCTTCATCAGGAAGTATGCCAGGCGCTTTGGAAGCTGTGGGGACGTCCTCACGTGGACGTTTTCGCAACTTCCCGAACAAAGAGACTTCCGCTGTATTGCTCCCCAGTTCTGGACCCGGGAGCAGTGGCAGTAGACGCCCTACTGTGGAATTGGTCGGGACTAGACGTGTACGCTTTTCCCCATTCAAAATACTCGGGGAAAGTAATGAGGAAGTTCGCTGCATCAGAAGGAGCGAGAATGACCCTCATCGCCCCCTTCTGGCCAGCGGCCGACTGGTTCACGGAGGTGATGTCCTTCCTAATAGACTTTCCGAGGACGCTGCCCCTAAGGAAAGATCTACTCAGACAGCCCCACTTCGAGAGGTACCACAAAAACCTCCCCGCTCTGAGTCTGACTGCGTTCAGACTATCAAGAAGTTGGCCAGAGCGAGGGGTTTTTCAAGACCTGTGGCAACGGCGATTGCCAACGCAAGGAGGCCCTCCTCAGTCGCAGTTTACCAATCAAAGTGGGCTGTCTTTAGAAGTTGGTGCAGAAGGAAGGGCATTTCCTCCACCTCAACCTCTGTGAGCCAGATAGCAGATTCCTTCTTCACCTTAGGAAAGAAGCGAAACTAGCCGTTCCCACGATTAAAGGCTACAGAAGCGTGCTTTCTGTGGTCTTCAGACATAGAGGACTCGACTTAGCGAATGATAAAGACATTCATGATCTCATTAGATCATTTGAGACCGTGAAAGTTCTCCAGCCTAAAGGTACCCATCGTGGAACTTAGACGTGTACTGAAGTTCCTCATGTCGAGTCAATTTGAACCGCTCCATTTAGCCTCGCTTAGGAATCTTACTAAAGAAGACTATTTTCCTAACCGCTCTGGCGACGGCGAAGAGGGTTAGCGAAATTTCAAGTCATAAGCAAGCATATTGGGTTCAAGGAACATAGTGCTGTTTGTTCCTTAAGTCCTACGTTCTTGGCAAAGAACGAGAACCCTTCCAACCTTGGCCGAGAACGTTCGAGATCAAGGGGTTGTCGGAGCTAGTGGGACCTGAAGCTGAGAGAGTCCTGTGTCCTGTCAGGCTCTCAAGTTTTACTTGCAGAGAACCAAGAGCATGCAGAGGTTCTTCGGAGAACTTGTGGTGCTCTGTGAAAAAACCAGATCTTCCGATGTCGAAAATGCACTGGCGTTCTTCTTAAGAAGTACGGTTAAGGAAGCCCATGAAAAGTGTGGTGAAAGTGACATGGAACTTCTGAGAGTGAAAGCCCACGAGTTGAGGGCTATTGCTACTTCGGTGGCGTTTCACAAAAATATGGCAATCAAAGACATTTTGAGCGCCACTTATTGGGCGAAGCAATTCGGTGTTCGCTTCACACTACCTGCGGGAGGTGAAAGCAACATACGAAAATTGTTACTGCTAGGACCATACGTCGCTGCAGACACTGTTTTGGGGGCAGGAGGTAGCGCTCATCCTATCCTTTAATGGTTTAGGTGAGTTTTTAACTTGTGTTATGGTTGTGGGGTTGACCGCCTGCGGCGGATCTCCCTTCCATTAGCTTAGTCTATGTGGGATACTTTTGGTAGGCTACGCCATGGTGGTTTGGTTTTTACTTCGTTGCCCTCATTTGTATGGTCTATGGTCTAGTCACGTCGTGGTCTCGCCCCTGTTGGACAGATCATCTGGAGTGCACCAGCTATATAGGTCTCTACCTCGCTGGCAACTCTAGTAGCACAAGCAGACTTACGCGGCAGTAACCACGAAGTCAGCTATGCTAACAGGTTAAGGAATCAAGATATCAATTATCTGCATATATATGTTTCCTAAAATCTTCTATTCTGTCTACTCCCACCACCAAAGGTGGGATTCAGCTATATATATATCTGACAGGTAAGTTTCATGAACAAAATGATATTGTAATGATACAATTAAGTTTGTTCATACTTACCTGCCAGATAATATAATCAAGTACCCACCCACCTCCCCTCAGGAGACAGTGGAAATAAAAATATGAATAGAAAATGGGAATGATTCCTGATACCCGCCTCCCAGCGGCGGAATGGGTACTAACCACCTGACTCCCACTGCGTGTGTCGTAATGTTTGAAATTTCTGTCGGATTCGGAAAAATACAGCTATATATATATCTGCCAGTAAGTATGACAAACTTAATTGTATCATTACAATATCATATTTATTAACATTGTCTTTATAGAAATATGAAGGAAAACTTTGAACGCCCGTATCTCAAAACTATACTTATTGACCTTCAAAATCTATCTCCTCATATTAGTTTTAAAGCTATAACATTGGAATTTTGGTATATACTCGGAAAGACATTATAGAAAAAAAAAAAAACAACAATCAAATGAGCCCTTTTTTTCAAATAGTTTTTTGTTTCGTCTTTTTTATTTTTTTTTTTTATAAATTTTTTCTCGTGATTTATAGGGTTTTTATTTTTTTACCATATTTGAAAAATTCATATCTAGCAAAAAAATTACTTTAGAAAAAAACTCTCCATTTGATGGAGGTCTACATCAGTATATATGGTAGTAATCCCAGGTCTTAATATTAAATATCAAGGGAGGAGATAGAATTTGAAAAATGGTTATTTTCGGGATAAATTGCCCTGGCATCACAAAACCGAAGGTCAGAGGCGAAAATCATATGCAGTTTGGAGATGTCCCAAGTTACCTTATTACGTGGTATGAATGTCAAATTCCTGTCGTTAAAAAACGGCATTAGCCGGCTGGCCCCCTTAATGCTCTTTATGTCCTGGACTTAGGGGATCACAAGCGTCTTATTTATATTGTAAGATGATGAGGATGTTATGAGATTTTTCATTTTGGAGAGTCTTCCTGTTAACCATGAGGTCTTAGAGATTAGCACATGATTCTACATACAAAAGTAGTGCCACGTACTCGTGTACAAGGACAGTGATATAACCTCACACTTTACCGTGTAGACTTACCTAGTTTATGGTACTGTTTGTAGATGGAGAGCTACCAAATCTCACGGAAAGCTGCTTGAGTCACTCTTTATAAAATTATTTGAAAAATAAGCGAGGTAGAGGCCGTGGTTAATTTAAATAGTGTGTCAAAATGTGAATGAAGTCTCCAAGCAGATGAAAGGACAGTGTATGGGCTGGTTGCCTTCCACTGTAGCTGTTTGGTTCCTAAGACATATGAACATACTTACTTTTAGTGACTTTCATATTCTGTCTCTGTACTTGTATTGAGTATACTATTGCATTATGTTACTAATTACAGTGGTCCCCCCGTATTCGGGGGGGATGCGTACCAGACCCCCCCGTGAATAGTTAGAACCTGCAAATAGTTGGAATCCCCATAAAAATGCTGAAAAAAGCCTATTTTGTTAGTTAAAACTCAAGAAATCCCACTAAAAATTTTTATACTTGTTTTTTTAATAGTTTTATCACAAAAAGTGCATTTTATGATGAAATTGATAAAAAAGACAGGAATTTCTGGATATTTCTTATAGAAAAATACTACGAATATGCGAATTTTCAGCAAATAATGTAGGGAAACGTTCTCGAGAAAAATCCGCAAATTTGTGAGTCCGCAACTCTGGAGAACGCGAATATGGGCGGTCCACTGTATATACTTTGTTTATAGTGGAATTTCCTTTTTCCCCAATAGCTCAAATTTGTGTCTGGTATGAGGATTTTTACCATATATATATTTTTTTTCAGGCTATGCTTGGAGTGGTGGTGGAAGGAAAATTATACGTGTTGACGTTTCAACTGATGGAGGTAAGAGTTGGCAAGAATCCGATACTTTAGTATCAGATACTGCACGCCATCCCCGTGCCTGGGGCTGGAGTCTCTGGGAGGCAGAGGTTCCTGTTAGTGAAGGCATATCTGAAACTCGGCTATGCGTAAAAGCTGTGGATTCACAATACAACACCCAGCCTGAAAACTTTGAAAACATTTGGAATCTGCGAGGTGTAATTAATAATGCTTATCACAGAGTAAATGTTAAACTTACCCGGTAGACTGAATGTTCATTTTGTTAGATAAATCACCATTGTACTTAAGTGCAATTTAGGAGAAAATCTGTTGAAGTTATGAAAGGGTGCTTAAGATGTCAAAGTAGGCTACAGATGTGGGTTGTTGGAGATATTGAAAATTGTTTGAAATTCTTTGTTGTAACTTTTGAAACATCATTGTTTTAATGTTAATGGAGCCTTTGCCACATTCTGCTGTTAATGAAAAATAGAAGAGATTGTTGGTGCTAGGAAGTCAAAGTTTGATAAAATTCTTGAAAATCAATACTCAGTGTGTATAAGGTTTAGGGGGCTTGCAGATTTTTTTATGTAATTCAGATGATTGGGATTTTTTTTAGTGAAATTTATTATTTTTTTTATGCTTGATGATAAAAAGGTCAATAATGTATGTATATATTTTCAGTGCCTCATACTACCCAAACTCTAAGTAAAATTCAAGAGATGCAATGTGCATTATTGGAGTTGAAATTAAAGCATGTTTGTTAGTCTCTTTGAAATATTTTTTTGCAGTAAATGCTACCTCAATTAAGAGACCTATTAAAAGTCACATTTCCATATATTTAATTTTCCATTTCCTATATTGTAATTATAGGACGTTAATTGTGAAAATTTTATCTTACAGTACATTGAAGGAGAATTTTTCCCAGTTTTAGATACTATTACCATGATATATGACTACGTATTGCATTTAGATTCAGATAAGATAGTCTTGTAAGTACATCCTTACTCTATGATTTTTCCACTTTAGCTTAATGTTGGATTCCAGGCAGCATATTAATTATTCTTATGATCATGTAAGGAACTGTCCAATGTGTTAGAATGAGTGAATGGACCACATACAGCTTAATATATAAACATAGACCCCAACTGGTAACAAGGGATATTTCTTTGTACAGTATTCAGACAAGTCTGAGTGAGCATCTATTATTTTACTTTTGCAATACTACTTGTTTAATTTTTTTTTTTTAGTACATATAGTGTTCCCCCCATATTTGTGGGAATGCGTACCAGACCCCCCCCCCCCCCCCCCCACCCCCCCCCCCCCCCCCCAAAAGAGCTAGAATCCTCAAATAGTGGAAACCCCTATAAAAATGCTTAAAACTGTATTTTGTTAGTTAAAACTCAAGAAAAATCCACTAAAAAAGTTTATACCTGATTTTTTTTAACAGTTTTATCACAAAAAGTTCATTTTATGATGAAATTGCTAAAAAAAACAGGAATTTGTGGATATTTCTCATAGAAAAATAGCCTGAATAGGCGAGCTTCCCACGAATATTGGAGGTACATGTTCCAGAGAGAAATCTGGGAATATGTGAGTCCGTAAATCCGGGGGTGGTGGTGGGGGGGGGGGGGGGGGGGCGCCTCACGGTACATTAGTACATTTCTGTACAAGAGTGTATAAGATATAGAGTACTAGCAGCAGCTAGTTCCTTTTTCCGTTGTGTTGTATTTTTCACAGAAGGGAATAGTGAAATATTAATACTGTGTAACTGGTTTTGGGTTGTGAATCAATTACTTGTACAGTATAATTAGATATTTTCTTAATAATTTGCAGTACTTATTACTTCCTTTTTCTCCACTGATGTCAAGTACATCTAGAAGCCATGGTACACCATAATACAAGTAAGTGAGATGGATAAATAATACTTTCCATGGATTTCACTGCTTCATAAGTTCTATATACAAGAATCTTAGTCCTGAAAGTTAATAATTTTTGTTGGTTTTCCACTTAATCTGTTTACATTTTTGCTCATTTTTTAAGGTTTTTATAGGAATAAAAAGTTTTTGTAGTACTTATTAGTTTTGGTTTTTACTGTAATGTACAGTGGTGGAGACACGCCAGACATTCTGCAAGAGAAGTGTTACTATATTACTAGAGGAACTTCCAAAGTAATTTTAATGTGTTTAGGAATGTGCTGCTCTTTCTCTCTCTCTCTCTTTCCCCTATGGACGCATTTCATCTAAGCTCCCGAATGTGACAAAATCAACAGAAGTTATTAAATTTGGATTTATCTTGTTTCAGACAGGATAGTATTTTGTTGCTTCATTACCACACATGAATTAATGAGATAATTCAGAAAAAATTAAAATGGTTTAGACATATGCTATCAGGGTATATATAGCAACCAAAAGCTGTGGTGTAAAAGGTTCGAACATGTTTTTAAGTATAATCAAAGGTATGATTTTGCACGACTTTATAATATGACCATATCAACTGATATTATATTCTGGTGTAACTCTAGATGATGCTTTGCAAAGACTGCAACAGTATTTTACATTTATTTTAAGAATTTAGCTACTATTTTATGTAATCAGTTCAGATTTTATTTATTAAAACTGGGAGCATAGATTATTCTTTTCCTAAGCACACGACTAACCCATGAGCAAGGCCAAAATTGTAAACCTGTCTAGGTAATCATTTTTGGATACAGGATGCAGTACATATCTGTATTTGGCTTAGATATTGCTCGCACTTTCACTTGTATTTCTAATTAGAAATATTCAGAACTGAATAATTAAGACATTTTAATACCAGTATTTTATGCTCTCTCTTTTTTCTTACATTATCCCAAACTTGCAGAGGATTCTCACAAATATGTACTTAAAATGCAGAAGCAAAACTTATTATGGTGCTGGTAGTGAAATGCTTTAATACATAAGGTTTTCCTGTTAATCAAATTTGTGACCATTTCTTTGTTAATAGTAGTCTAAAGGGTAACAAGATTTTAAAATTATTTTTTACAGTATCTATTTAAAAGTAGTACAGTACTTACAGCATTGCTGTAGTATACATTTAAAAAGTAGTATAGTACTTACAGCATTGCTGTATACTATTTAAAAGTAGTACAGTACTTACAGCATTGCTGTATACTGACAGCTCTCTCTCTCCCTTTATGTCTCTCATACAATACTGCAAGTACTTCATGAAATTGGAAACTAGACTGAAAAGTATCTGAAGTTGTTATAAAAGATTTATATTTCTGTTGACTTTTGAATTGTTTAATATATATTGTAATTAAGTAGTGTTTGAATACCCTTTGGAATATGTATGTGCATTTAATTTCACAGACAAGACATACTGTACTGTCTATCTTCTATGAAAGGTTTTGTCTGCATTTTTTTAAAATGTGACTTTAGTGAGTGAGTACATAAAACATATCAATGATGCTGTTACCCTTCCCCGAGGTGGAAGTGAAGAATGGTAAATTTACTTCTAACCTGTCAAGTTATGTAGTTGCTATTATAAAATTCCTAGTCTTTATTCTTTTTGCTAATTTTTTCTTTTGTTTTTCTTTGAGCCAGAGATTCAGAATACATTAATAAGTAAAATTGAATCAAAAGAAGGAATTATAGGGTCATAATTGTAAATTACTGTTTTTACCTAACTTTATTAATTTTGTTTTACACAGCTCTTATAGTTAGTCACCAGTCAGACTTGTTGATTGATTAAGCGCCCTAAACCCATACCACCTAATCCAAGTATTTTATATGGGTAGATTTCGTTAGTTACCACCTCATCCATTTTTATTACCTTGCTGCAACGGATATGTAACTTTTTTGTTTTCTGTCTAACTTCATCATTCATTGGTTATTTAACCAATTGTGATTACATAAAACTTATTAGGTGACTAAGATTTATCATATTTTTTGGCTTTTTTCAAATTTTTCTTGCAAAACATATGACCAGGAACTCTTGTTGCAAAATTGAGCCAATGAAATCATATATTAAAAAAAAAAAAAACTTAAGACCTAATGTATAATAATTAATTCCTCAGCTGTGTCTAGCACTGAATGACCTTATGGGTCCCAGTGCACTGCTTTATGCCTAAATCACATATTCCACAAGGATGTTGGCACCAAAGAACTATGATTAAAATTATGGTGGCTCAACCTGAGACTGCTACTCTACTACAGCTGTGTAACTAATCCTGCAGCACCAAAATTCAGTGAAGGATACATTCTTAGTATAAAACATTGGCACTTCATTTTTCTAAGTGAAACATTTACAAATTCACATGGCTTTATTCTTTCAACAAATTTTGCCTGAACTTCTAAAGCATATTGGATATGTTGAATTACTGTAAAATCAATCAACGGCTTATATATTTTGCTAATACTTACAGCAATCACGGTTTCATCTTTGCATATTGACGATTTCAACTTTACAATGGTTTTAGTATGTTGAAACATTGTCCTAGGTTCCAATGGGTTCTAACTGAGGATAAGCAAAGTACTAAAAGAAAATTTTGTGACATCTGTAACACTTCCATGGAACAAAGAAATATATTGCAGGATTGGAAAATGCTGAGTGTTAAATTATATTTAAAAAGGATTCTGAGGATTAACTAAGGAACTTTAGGTTATTAGGACTATAGAACTCCGGTTCACTTTCTACGGTAAGATGCTTGGATCTATTGAAGAATACAATGCCATGGGATATTTAGAATTAAACAATTTATTTCCAGACTAGATGGGATTTCAACAATTTCTTGATGGTATTTATGATGAAAGTAGAGCAATGGACATTCTGGACTTTGTCTGGATTTCTGGAAGACATTCAACAATGTGCCACATGAAAGATTAATGGCAAAGGTACGAGGTCTCCTACCTATCACAGATGACGAGAGACAAGACTGAAGTCTTATTATTTCCCAATTCAGTTTGCAATCACTTGAAATAAGGCCGAGGCAATCCTGTGTTAGCCTGTCTTTATGAAGCTGCAATTCTGTTTCAAGTTTTATTTTGGACTTCATCGTTACTGAAATGTTTTTTTGTTCACTGATAAGCAGTATGTTTTATTTTTTTTTTATTTTAGGTAACTATAAAATATTGCAGTTGAGCATTCAATCTGCTAAATAGGAAGCATTGTTTAGAAGAGCGGACTGACACTCTCAGCAGTAGGTACTGAGTGTTCTTATAACACATGCCACCAGTATTAGTAACTGCTGGTCATGGTGATCTCTGTTGCACTAAAGTAAGGGCTGGTTGTCTTAATTTAGCTTGAGCTTGACTCTGCCAGCAGTGGATCCCCTTTCTCTTGGGCACCCTATAACAAGAGCGGATTGTATAGAGCTCTTAACAAGACTTTATACAAAGGTTTGCATTTTACAAACTAGTTACAAAAGGGAAAATGCAGTACCTACAATGTTAGATCTAGGAAGACAATTTCACAATGACCATATTTTACAAAATGAAATTTAAATGTAATCTGTAAGAAAAAAGTGGCCAATACTCGGAAAATTTATTTTTTCCCCCTCGAAATCATATCAAGGAAAACAAGCACTACGAATCAAATCCTGAATGCACTGTGTAGTACCACAATGTTAAAATTTAGGCATCTACATGGAACACCCCATAGGAGAATAGTGCCATCAATATAACTCAAGCAGCGCACTGTAAGCATTACATTACCTAAGGTTCTTTGCAGTGTCCCTATTACCGCATCTCCGACCTCTCTCACATCTCACTTTCCAACCCCTCCTAACAAAATTTGATTCACGGTGCAAATGTGAGGTTTCCATCCTGTTATGCTTTTCAAACAATGTTACTATCAATTTCCCTTTCAGCGCTGAATGACCTCATAGATTCCAGTGCTTGGTTTTTGGTCTTAATTCTATATTTTCTATCCACAAGGAACAATTAAGTTAGCAGTGGCTATTCTGTAGTCAATCAAAAGACTCAAAACAGGAAATAATAGATTGACAAAAACGTAGACAAGGCAATGCAAACTTAGAAGGATTTAACCTGAACTTCTTTACTAATATCAAATATGGCTATAATGATCATCAAAAAGAAATGTGTTTGATGAACACAACCATGTGCTGTCTACAAATTCCACAGGTTCCATGTTGACTGAAGGTTCTCGAGTAATTAGCTTGCAATATATTTACAATTTGTGGTCAATTTTTTCCTTCCTATTCTGCCGACACTGCATGGGTTTTAATTGTATTTAAGCTCCGCATGTTTGCTAGATTTCCCTTTCTCCATAATAATACATTTAGGAAAAATGCATCAACCTATTGAATGAGCAATTGCCTACCCTTAATTTAAAACTAATTCCCATAAACCCCTGAACTATCGGCTCACTCTTCCAAGTCAAGGATAAGATCGGCCCCCTGTTTGGCTCTGGTGTCGTTTATAAGTATAATTGTCCCAGATGTGATCTCGGCACTTACATCGGTTGCACCAGGAGGCTGCTAAAAGTCCGAATTTCCTCTCATCAAGGAATTAGCTATAGAACGGGTTGTCGACTATCAAATCCAGAACAATCTAACATAAGAAATCACAGTAAAAGTTGCAAAACACACATAGATGTCAGTCATTTTAATATTGTAGGAAGAACCCGACATATAGACGAACTAACCACCCTTGAATCAATAATGATTAAGCTAACTGTACCTCCTCTTAACCACCAGTCGTCTTCCACCCAACTGTTTATTGCCTAATTACCTGTTGTTTTGTTTACACTCCCTTCCATAACAATTTTTCGTGTCAGTTCTCCTTACGCTACCGCTGTGGTTAGGTGTCTTGTTTGTTCTATTATTATTATTATATATTTGTTCCGACACGAGATACAAACCTTTCGGTCCTTTTACAATAGGAAGGTTACTAGCGGCAGCTGGATAGGTTGTAAGCTTTCGAACAAGGGGTTTGGTAGTTAACTGCTTGTCCGACAGTGCGCGCGCCGCGCGACTGGGAGGTGAAGAATCACTTTTGCTTTCGGCCTGCTGGCATGTAGACGTGTGTATCATCGCTCTCTGCCCGCTTCATCGTCGTTGCTTTCGCATGGTTGTGTTTTCCTTTTCTATTATCTAGTGAAACTGAATTGTAAGTACAATCATTTCATCTTTATTTCCATTGAATTCAATTGTGAATTAAAGGATCTTGGTTTCACCACGCCCTCCGATTACCCGAGTGCCGGGACTGAAGGGCGTAAGTGCGGGAATTCATAATTTCCCAGAAATGATCCTCGTATTGTGTATGCTCGGTGCCGAGGGCAGGAGAGCGCTCGCTCCAAGCCGTATATTTTGGTTGGAAATGGGTAAATGAAAATCGTAAGTAAGTACCCTTTTCATTTACAGTAAGTCCTCGGGTTACGCCGGTCTCGACTTACGATGTTTTGTGGTTACGAACGCGCCCCCATAAAAATATAAAAAATAATATTTTGCGTCGTTCCGTCTTACGCGGTTTTAGCGTCGTAAGCGACATAAACAAACGCGAACTAGTTCGGGCGCACGGCGGAAGAATACGCTTTGGAGAGGACGGCGTCGCTTCGCTACGCTCATTCCTCACCCATACGCCTTTTGGTTGTTTACACTGCCTCTCTCCCTCGTGTTGTATCGTTTTTGTAACTTTTTGCTCTTTGTTATGGCTCCAAGCGCAAGGCGGACTCTCTGATGGTAGTGCATCGAATAAAAGAAAGGCCATCACCATGGAAATTAAAGTGGACATTATAAAGCGATCTGAAGGGAGGAAACGAAACGCAAACATTGGCCGCTCGCTTGGCCTTAGCCGTTCGACCGTTGCTACCATTATCAAAGATAAAGAGCGCATCGTTGAACATGTGAAAGGATCTGCTCCTATGAAAGCGACAGTGATAACTAAGCAGCGTAGTGGTCTAATAATTGAAATGGAAAGGTTATTGGTGCTTTGGTTGGAAGACCAAAATCAACGGCGTATCCCAGTCAGCCTTATGGTGATTCAGGAGAAGGCGAAAAGATTGTTTGAAGCGTTGAAAAAAGAAAAGGGGGAGGGAAGTGAAAGTGAAGAGTTTGTGGCTAGTAGGGGTTGGTTTATGCGATTTAAGCTCGGGCCAATTACCATAACCTTAAATTGCAAGGTGAAGCTGCTAGTGGGGATGAGAAAGCAGCGAGTGAATTTCCTAAAGCGTTGTCTGAGATAATTAAGGAGGGGGGTTATTCTGCTCAGCAGTGTTTAACGTAGACGAGACAGGTTTGTTTGGAAACGTATGCTAACTGCACTTACATCGCCAAGGAGGAGAAGTCAGCACCCGGTCATAAAGCCAGCAAGGAGAGGCTAACTTTACTTCTTGGGGGTAATGCTGCTGGCGACTTCAAACTGAAGCCCTTGTTGGTGTATCAGGCTGAAAATCCAAGGGTACTCAAGGGCATTTGGAAGGGTCAACTACAGTAATTTGGAAGTCCAACAAGAAGGCATGGGTGACACTTGCAGTGTTTGAGACTGGTTCGTAAACCATTTTGTTCCAAGTGTGGAGCGGTATTGCGCCTCCAAGGGTATCCCCTTTAAGGTGTTGCTAGTGCTGGACAATGCCCCTGGACACCCTGCCCAGCTGGGAGACTTCAACTCTAATGTCAAGGTGGTTTACCTTCCACCTAATACCACGGCCCTTTTACAGCCTATGGACCAAGGAGTGATTGCTTCGTTCAAGGCCTACTACCTACGAAGGACAATTGCTATGGCTTTACAGGCAACTGAAACCAAGAAGGACTTGACTCTGAAGGACTTTTGGAAATCCTACAACATCCTTGATGCTGTAAAGAACATCTTGCTAATTCCTGGGAGGAGGTTAAGCAAAACAAACATGAATGGTGTCTGAAGAAAATTTGTCCTCAATTTGTGAATGATTTCCATGGGTTTGAGGACACAGTTCAGCTAGTTGTCAAGAACGTTGTTGCCTGAGTAAGGAAATCAATTTGGAGATGGAGGTTGATGATGTTACAGAGCTGCTGGAGTCTCATGGCGAGGAGTTATCTGCTGAGGACCTGATACACTGGAGAAGCAGATGATAGAGGAACAAGAAGAAGCACCCACCCCAGAGCCTAAGGCTTTCACAAGGCAGGACTTGACAAGAGGTTTTGCAGAGTTGCAGCAAGCGTTGTCAACTTTTAAGGCTCAGGATCCCAACTTGGACAGGTTCACTAGGGTTTCCAGAGGCGTCATGGATTTGATGCAGTGTTACAAGGAGATCTTGGATGAAAAGAGGTCGCTCTCTGTTCAGACTAACCTGGAGCAGTATTTTAAGAAGGTAGAGAGGCCTGCAGGAGATCCTGTACCCTCTACCTCAGCTGCCTCTGTTAATCCAGACTCGCCTGCCCCACAATCTCCAGCACCTTCTGAATGTTCTGCTAACCCAGACTCACCTGCCCCAGTATCTCCAGCACCTTCTGTAGGTTCTGCCTCACCTAAAGACTCACCTGCCCCAGCATCTCCAGTAGTATGTTCTGCCTCACCTCAAGAATCACCTGCCTCAGCATCTCCAGGATCTTCTGGAGGTTCTTTTTCTCTTCACTAACCTCCTCCAGTCTCTCCAGCACCGCAGCTTCCTCTCCAGTGTGCAAGCCAATCAAAACAATTAAGGAATTGGTTCTCTCGTTATTATTGATAGGTATTTACATTAAATCATGTGGTATTTTTTAATGTTCCGACTTACGCTGAAAATCGTGTTACGACGCATCTTAAGAACGGATCAACGTCGTAACTCGAGGACCCCCTGTATTTATTTTTTTTTTTTACCTCTGTGCTCGTTGCCGAGCGAATGCGCCCGGCACGAAAACTTATTCTGTATGGAAGTGGAATCGCAAGTACAGTATTCTTTTTCATTTTCATATATTTATTTTGATTGTATCAATACTCATTTTGGATCAGTTTCCGCTCTTACCCGGAAATTGATCCTTTCCCCTTTTTATTTGAATGAAAGTGAAATCGCAAGTGCAGTATTCATTTTCATTTTCATATTTTATTGGGATTGCATTATTTACTTGGATCAATGTTTCCGCTCTTACCTGGGAATTGATCCTTCCCCCTTTTTTATTTTCTATGAAGTGAAATTGCAAGCGCAGTATTCTTTTTCATTTTCATATATATTTTGATTGCATCAATTCATCATGGATCAAGGTTTCCATTCATAATCGGGAATGGATCCTTTCCCCCTTGCGCTCGGTACCGAGGGCGCAAATGCGCTCGATCCGAGCCCTTATTCATTGTGAAGTGAAATCGTAATGCAAGATTCTTTTTCATTTATTCCTTTTATTATTGTTTGCATCAAATATTTATTTTGGTTCCAAGATTCCGCTCAGTCAGGGAATTGATCCTTATGCCGCCTTGCATTCGGTGCCGAGGCACGATTGCTCTCGGGCTCTTTAGTATTGTTGTTTTGGGTACATGGGTGCTGTGCGGGGGTGGGGAACGAGAATCCCCCACCCCCACCCCGCTCAGCTCCCACAGATGGCCCTTCCCCTTCGGGGGGGAGGTTATCTGGGTCCTCTCCTCGCCCGATCCGTCGAGCGCGGGGGAGGGCGCTCGGTGCCCCGATGTACAATTTGTACAATTGTATTCGGGGTCTTCCGCTCGTTTGGTGTGGGGCTGGCCGCCCCCCCCCCCCCCCCCCCCCCCCCCCACCCCCCCCCCCCCCCCCCCCCCCGTGCGAGGGGACTTCCCCCCCCACTAATCACTACTACTGTTATTTCTGCAGGTGCTACTGCCACGAGGGTGGACCTTGGTGAGGTATGGGCGTCCTTCGATCTGCAGGGCGTGCCTAGTGTCCAGGGGCTGCTGTTCTATGTCTGGGCCTGCTGCGGTGACCACGACAACGATATCGACTCCAGGTGACGACGTCCCTCCTCACCTGGTGTACTCGCCTCACGTTGTAACAGTCTTGCCTACAGCCGCTGTGAAGTGCCAGTCGCCGTACCGAGAGGGGGGGCGTGCCGCCGCCGCTCGTAGTTGCCGCGCTGACGCGACCACACTCCCACTGCCCTAGAGCTCGCCCCTGGACCTGCCGCCGGTACCAGTATGTTGCTGGCTGCTGCTCCACCTCCTGTGTTACCGGTGCTGCCTGCCGTACCTGCCGATTCTGTGTTGACTGTCCCTGCAGTTGCTATGCTAGCTGTCCCTGCCGTTGCTGTGCTAGCTGTCCCTGCCGTTGCTGCGCTGGCTGTGCCTGCTGTTCCTGCCGTTCCTGAGATGCCCATACCTGCTGACGTCGTCCCTGTTTGTGGTGGTACTGCCCCAGACTTTGGTCTGTCTGTACAGGTGCGTCCGGGCCCTGTGGCTTCGGCTACAGCAGCCCCGGCTCCCGCCTGGATGGCAGATCTTACATCGTCCGAGGAAGTACAGAAGAGGAGGTATCGTCGTCATCGTCTTTATCTTTCTCATCGTCGTCGCTGCCGCCTCTTCCCTTCGATTCCAAGGCTTCACAGCCGAGGAAGAAGAAGGTGCCTCTCCCTTCCTAAGAGTGCTCCCCTCCCTCTTAAGAAGTAACTCCCTCGGGAGCTTCTTGGGACCCGTCTCACCTCGGTGGGACGGGGGGGTTCCTTCCGCTGGTCCTCCTGCTCCTTCGGGAGCGGGGCCCGTCTCTTCTTACTACGGGGACCAGAGGGGTACCGGCTAACACCGGTACTTCCTCGCCTGGTGTCAGGGGCTCTGCCACTACACCAGGTTCCGTCTCGGCCTCTCGTCCGCGAGAGATACCGAGTGTACCGTCACCTACCAGTGACCGTGCAGCCAAGAATCAGGCGCCAGAGCTTGCTCGGCGCCAGGTTCACGGCACGGAGTGGAAGGCTGGTGAGAGCCCCTCAGGCGCCTCCCACCAGGCCAGCTCTCACTCTCGCGGCGATCAGCTGGCTACCCGGGCTAACGTGACGGTCTCTGACCGGCCACGTACCGAGGCTGGGAAGTGGTCCTCCCGATCGCCGGTGCCAGCGCCGTGAGGACTGGCACCGGTCTCACCGTGACAGTGGTCCTTGCAGGTCGCCCGACCGTCACTCCCACAGGGAACGTGCGGGTACCGCAACCAGCAGCAGTTCCCCTGACACAAGAGATCGGGGTCACTGTTCTCGGTCCAGCCGTTCTCCCCAGGGAAACGACTCGACTAGGCCTGCAGCTCGATCCCCACCACGGGTTGGCGATCGCCTGCAGCCCTCCAAGCCCAACGCTGGTTCAGCCAGTGAGCGAATGGGGAGCGTCAGGTCTTCCTCTCCCGTGCTTCAACTTCCTCGGTTTACACACGGGAAGCGAGGCGCAGCGCAGTGATCGTGAGGGGCGCGCCCCGCACGATAACCTGTCACGACGCCGTATGTACCAGGCACGATCTTCGGACGCCGACCAGGACGTACGCGCAAGTGGCAGGAGGAAACGAGGCTGTCGCTGTTCTCCCTCCTTAAGGGGGAAGTTCTCGGAATATGCTCTTGTTCGAAGGGCTTAACAGGCCTACTCTGCAAGATGCTGTGACTTCCGAGATCCAGAGGAACTTTGCCGAGGTTATGGCGCTGATTCGTCAGCACAACGACCTCAGGGAAGGATCGCCGCTCCCACCAACAGAGCCCACGTCTCGGCTAAAGTCGTTTTGGGGCCCGTGAGGGAACCCAAACCGACGGTGGGTCTGCCACGATCGGAGCTTGCCGACTGTGTTGAACCAGGTAGTCTCTCGTCTCCGGACAAGAAGGCTCTCTCAGTTCAGGCCGGTCGAACAAGCTACTTCCACCTCCTCTACTGCGACAGCGGCGTTTCTACGTCTTCGGACACCGTATTTGAATACCCCTTCGGTCCTCCTGAGAGGTTTCGACCTCGACGAGGACTGGAATGAGTCGGAGGACGGTATCGGCTCTCTCCTGTCAGGTGTCGATCAGCCCCACCTAAGACGACGTTTCACCAGTGGCGGCAGACCCTTACCTACAGTATGAGTTCGTAACCCTCCTCGGGAAAACGTTTTCTCCTGACGATACGTTTTCCCAGGCTCTGAGAGGCCATCGCCGTAAGGTGATGGCTGCTCCTTTTCTTCTCCAACTGCTAGTTCCGCTGGAAGGGCGAGCGAGTATCCAATTCCTCCCCCATTCCCTCTCTCCTTACGGCTACGAGGGAAAGGGGAGGGATCCTACAGAGATTTCTCTGTAAGATCCCACGTTGGGGACTGCACTACCGGGGGGATCTTCGGGTCCTACCTGACGTAAGCCCTGGTCGTTGAGGAGGGATCCTGCCCCTTTCTCGATTTCTACGGGAATCGAGAGGACCACCAGCCGATATCGTTTGACGAATTCGGTGGGGGTTTTGCAGAGTGCTTAGAATTCTACGGAATTTCTAGCGCACTCAGAGTGTTCGAGTTTTTTACAATCTCCAAACACTTAGGCGAGACCACGGTCCAAAGTGAGCGAGACAAGAATCCCCGATAATTGTTACACGATAATAGGGAACCTCGCCTATGCTCGAATTCCTGTATTTTCTAGCATTTGGAAGAAGACTGCTGCTGAAAGAAGAGTATCTCACAGTAGGCGATTAACCTGGAATAGAGAAGAACGGACGGGAACATCCAGTTTGGCTTGAACTATCGTCTTCGGTATTCTGTTCACCATTGAAGCTTTCCTTTGGGAAAGACTTTTCCTTCACTCTCTTGACTAGAGAACGAAGGCGGTCGATCTCCAATCCTTATTCTCATTCCTCGAGGGGAAAAGAATTTAGGATGGAGGTCGTTGTACAGAACCTACAAATATACTACGTATATTACCCTCGCGACATGATTCTGTTAACAGTTGAATTGTCCGGGGGGTAGGCGCATACCGTAGTTAACTCTACGGATTGTGACCGAGACGAATTGTATCTTAATTGAACTGCAACTCGGGGTTGCCTGCAACCTCCCAGCAGTTATCAGTTTTGATTTTAGATACTTGGTATTGTCACGACAACACCAAATCAGCTTTTGTATTTACCGAAATCCGTTTCGTTTAAATATAATTGCTCGAGCGTATTCTTTATGCTCGATGGTTCTATCCGAACGCATTCCTTCATGGAATGGATTACCTTGGCAACTCAGGATGACAGTCACCGAGCTACTGCGATTGAACTGCCTGATAGCAGCTCAGTATCAGCTGGGTCTCCGAGATGCACTGTCTGTTACGTCTCTCTCTCCCCTGGTTTGATTGACTACCGAACCATATCTCTGCCCAACAATCATGGACTTAGGTCTCTGAATAACGGGGATTCTCGCAATAATGAAGGACCCTCTACTGCTGTGACGCTCGATTTCATCGCCTTCGACATTGCGAGAATTTTCAACAGAGATATCTCTTGGACTCTTTCATCTTTCTGTTTACCGCACGGTAACAGAAGTCTGTACTAGTCTCCCGCTGCATCGCACTGCGATAATGCGAATGATTTTTGCAGACATCTGAGTTTGTCTTCAAAATATCTCGTATTCGTAGGTGTGCAATTGTTCATTGTTCGCCCCGAATTAACAGATGTGTCAGAAGACATCGCCTACTCTCCGACCTGACAGCTCTACTTCCAAATATTCAGCCATGAGAAGCAGTTGTCTCAGGCAGCAATTCCCTTGTCTTCATTACTGAAAAGCACTCCGCTTTCATTGCAACTACGACACTCACCGGACAGCAATGAAATAGCGGTTAGCGTTCTCAGTCTTTGTAGCACAGGTTCAGAATCTTGAGAATCCTTCTCTCGATTCAGCTGTGAAGACGTAGGTTACATTTTCTGTCCATCTTCGTCTTCAACGACACAGTGTTGTTTCTCCTTAGCTGAGAGTCAACTATACTATGAGATGTCTTGCCATCAGGGACCTCGGTCTCTAGAAGGCAATTGACTTTCGCCTGTTGGGCACATGCCTTAAGAGAATCATCATCTCGCCGTCTGGCATCGGTGACGAACAAATTAATTTGTTAGTCTCTTGGCATAACCCTTTTAAGGTGAAGGTCACGTGACTTGCTCGGATGCTTGGACAACTTGCCTCCTACCGAACGCAGTCAGTTGGCAGCTGTCAGAGCGCCCAAGTCAGTTACGAACTTCGCTGTGGACTTAGTTCGGTTGTTCCATAACAATCTTTTCTTCGTCCTAACGGCTTGTCCCAGTACTCATACCATCGACACCCACCATTGATGAGTTGTTTGGGTCCTATTCCACTACCGAGAAGAAGAACGTCACTGCATGGGGATAGGAGAATGCGAGACACTTCGCTGCAGACGGATAGACCAGTATGGGTACAGGACATCACCGAAGTCGTGAAGAGGGATAGGTCCATGCGACCATTCCCTTCTTTTCCTCTGTGGTAACTGCATGACTTTTCCTGCGAAGTCAAGCATCCAGGGGATGGGGATCCGTGACGCTCGATTTCGTACCGAACTTCGTAGCGAAGGCTCAGAACCCTTCGGTCCCTGACGATCGGTTAGAGTCCTTCACAATCCCCTCCCTAATGGACTTCACCGCCTTCGATGTGAAGGAAATGCTGCTTTGTCCTGTGAAAGCGCGACAGCGCTTTCTGAAGAAACTCGACATCCCAGGCTGAGTGTTGAAGCCTCTTCGTCAGCACCAAGATGACCTAGAAGAAGTACACTCCCTCGAGTTCCGCAAGAACTTCTCCGTGGCGCAGGTACTGAAGGCAGGGGTCTGGTACAACCAGACCACTGGCACCTCCTTCTACCTTTGGGATATTGCCCACAGGTCCTTGGATCGTTTTCCTTGGGACCCATGGTGGCTGCTCAACACGTTGTGTGGCTAACCCAGACCCTAGCAGGCTGAACAGCATTGAGTCCTGGTATGACTGTAAGAATAGATAAGTGAATGAGAGAGTGACTGGCTTCTCTTCCTATCTTTTTCTCCCCCTCTACCTGTGGGTAGAGGGATACGGTCGTCACCTTGCTGGATAAGAACGAGATGCAGGTGAGCTACTCGA
>NC_087211.1:17735574-17838074 GCF_015104395.2 Macrobrachium nipponense | reverse complement strand
GTTCATGAGACGTACTAGGCCACCCACTAATCATATCACACAGATATGAAATTGATGTAAAAAGATGATTCTTGATACGTAAAAATACAAACTGAAATTAAACGGATAAATTTAAGAAACATCATGAAGTACTACCCTGAATAATAGAGCTACTGGATATATAAGGTTGTGACCCCTCATGCAAAAAAACTACTAACTTTGGGCCAATGGGCACTGTTACAACCCTGAGAAACCAACTCTTACACAATACTGTACTCTAAATGTAACAATACCCTAGCTTAATATTGAAATGAGTACGATTACGATATCTCTACACCAAAATATGACATACACACATCATAAAAATTTTATAAATAAAAAATGTAGCATTTCGTAGGGTGAAGGCTGGTCTAGCAGATTCTTGTGGAAATATAAGTATGAGGATGGTCCCAATTTTACTGGTTCCACCTATGCTGGCAAACTGTAGACATTTTCATGAAAAGAAGAGGAAGAATTTACAAAGATGTCAAATAGAGATTGTATGGTTTACAAGGTATTAGAACAGACTACCTATTATAACCAGGTCCCAAGCATCCTATACAAAGATTCCTATTAAGAAGGGTACTTACAGGACTGGGTCCTTTTAGACCTGTGTTGAATAAATGTAGTATTTATCAAAGGTGTCTTGGTGAAACTAATAAAGTCACAAACAAAGCAAATAATAAAGTAATTAAAGATTTGACTAAAATGCAAAGTTCACTAAGTGACATAAGTCTCTTGGCTTAAGTTTCAAGAGGGAAATTAAAATAAACTTCTCCATCTTAATAAAATATTATCATTACTACTACTTGAACCTGGCTAAATACCCTTTCTATGACAATTCAACTTTCTAACATGATCTGATCAAACTTTTAACATATAACTATTATCCCTCAACATGATTGTCTTAAATCCTCCAAGTACATACTCCCACGATGTGTTCAATCATTTCCCGAAAAGAGCCGTTTGCTGCTATCACTAATTAACTTTCTATGGTACTCATGAAATACCAAAGTATTTTACATAATAGAGTATATAATATCTAACTCATAATTACTGGGGAAATGTCAGAAAAAATTAAAAAACTCTTACAAAAATTTAAGTTTTCTCTTACCAACATTTTATAAATATTCATGAATGCTACAAAGACCAACTTCTTTTTGGAAATATTCTAAGCGCTATTGGTAATGATAGCCAACAAACTTCAATTTTTCTATTTTCGTTCTGTCCCAGACCCTGAGTCAAAAACATCAAATTGCATTATTTTCAGTGTCTGCACTACCAAAACCTCTAATTTTTTTTTTTTTCTTTTTTTTTTTTTTTTTGGGGGGGGGGAGGGGGGGCATCTGAACAAGTGAATTTATCTCGTCCAAATAACATATTTCCTTATACACATTCATGTTCTTTAAACACCAACCTTTGTTATGCTGGTACACAACTTCTTTTGATTATTTACTGCAAGCAAGAACAGATCACCTGGAAAGGTAGGGCAGAAGTTAATGGCATCAAAGCAAATTGAGGTCCTTATTTTCACAAGGTATCAAAACAAGGACGTAATGTAATCAGGCTTCAACCATCTTATATGCAGAGAGGTTATTTATCAAAGCCTCCCTTCAAACAATTCCATTTTACATAAATGGGAATGTTAATGTTAAAAAATACCAGTCTATAATGTAAATGAATTGTCATTATTTCTATTTCAGTGGCTAACATCACCCCCTCTCCAGCCAAGGATCAGAGTTCAATCCCATAAAGAGCATATAGTGTCTATGGCCATTTCCTGAAAAATCTATAGTGTTCCTGTTGGTTTAAGCAGTGAATAATATACCTAATAATTAGCTGACTGTGGTGGGTTACAAGGGTAGAAATGTCATGGGACTACTTATCCTAACAAGATCTGCTGAGATGCAGGAGGTTAATGCACTCTAAAACCAACCCAGAATCTGATAAAATTCAAATCAACAAAACCTTCATTATTCCTGAATATTTTTCTTCTAATAAAAGTTATATACAACAAAAATCTTTTGTTCATTTTCTAACACAATGACTGGTTACTTAACGAAATTATTTCTACCGGTAGTGAGAAGTTTATACAGTATATTTCCAAAAACCTTTCTTCTGTCTTTCAGTAACATTTATTCCCTGTCCCATCCAACATTTTATGCAGTATTGTTTTTTAGCTTCATTCACATCAGCCTACCTGATTCTGTCCTCTGTCTCCCTCCCAACAACCATTTAAGATTTATGCAAAAGAAAAATTGTAGTGCAAGATACCTGCAGTACTACAATTCTTCTTTAAATCATGATGTTCACTCTTTAATTCCTAACATAAAAAGACTATTTTTATGCTTCCAAAATAAATAGAATTTTATATTCACTAAATACATGCCTCGCTACAGTTTTCAAGTTTGTACTTGTCAAGTAATACCGTCCCAAGTCTTGCCCAACTCTCTGCAAGTGTCTGGAGCTCTAGTAAGGTAGTTCTTATTCCACAAATAAAGGTTACATTTCAGGTATGCCGTCAATCTAAACTGATTGGAAGAAGGCTTTCTACGATGAGACTATGTTATCAAATCTCTTTAATACTCTATGGTAGCTTCTGTTTACAGCTTTAATTCATTAATCTTTAATGGAACAATCCTCAGAGGATTAATTAGACACGAGATATATCCTGTTACATCAATAAATTTCTATAAAACATCCAGCCATACTAAATATGGAAAAAGGGACATCTGGACATTGCAACCTACCATCTTTCTGTAAGCAATGACCTACCTCCTTTGAGGGTTTAGAATATTATCCAGTTTGTCTCCCCCATCCACCAACCTGAAACTTGACTATTAACGTAGCTAGATGGTGCAGTTGGGCTTTGTCCAGGGGTGAAAAATATGGAAGAAATTGCTATATGTAATAATTCTTCAAAAACCAAGATCACTGTATTTGAATAATTAAGCAAGTTATTGATATTAGACTGTTTTTATCTCACCCTGAAAATGACTTGCATGTATGTGGGCCAGTTATTTTAAAACCAGTAAGACTAATTCAAAATCTAAATTTATTTATTATTATTTTTTTTTTGGAACCTATGGATAATTCTTCCGTTTTCAGAGGGAATCTTGCCCAGGTATGTAGGAGAAAAGCTGCTGTTGATGACATAAATCTAGGCTATTAGCTATGGTGGTACATGAATTCACACTATATCCAGTGGTGTACTAAATGGGGGGTGGGGGGTCTGCCCTGGGTGACAGCTTGATTGGGGGTGTCATAAAGGCTCATAGAATATATCCAATTCCTCCGTTTGAAGTTTCCAAGTATTATTATTATTATTATTATTATTAATTATATTATTAATTAATTATTATTATTATTATCATTATTATTTTGTTATTTTGGTAGAAGACCCTCTTTTAGGCAATACTGTTAAAAAGGATGGCAGAATTAAGAGAGTTGATTTTATATATTTTGTTTTTTTTTCTATTTTCCTTACAATTCGCTTCTCAGGCTCAGCGATGTTTCTGAGTAACTGGCCAATATTCATATTGGGAATTTTCAAAAATTGTAATGCTGAAGGAATCTTTTATTAGAACAGGATATCAGGTCCAGTCAAGCAGGGGTCGTCCGTCAGTGCCGGTATTATTCGTAAGCGTAGTTCAGTTCGGGCCAGGGTCGTCTTTGGATTACGGGCTGGTGTTGGTGCTGGTATAGCTGGTATTACGTGACGTTTTCGACCTTCTCGTAGGTCATCTTCGGACGAGTCGATTGAAGAGACTGTAGCAAGAAAGTTTGCGGAACGGTATTTATAGCGGCACGGACCTAGAGTTGCATTCTCATTGGTCGGGCCGGTCTTGGGCGAAGCCGTGGATCTCGCCTCGAAGGTCTCGGGGATTCTCTTGTGCGAGCGCCACACTGGTGTGCCTGGGGATGAACGTCAGGAATTCCGTCTGTAGCAGGAATCGTATCATCCTGTGGGGGCTCCTGATTATCTGGCATCGTCGGGGGTCGCTCGCTGCTCTCCGGGCGGCGGTGGGAAGGAGAAAACGTTTCTTGAGTTATATTTAAGTTTGGTTTCTCCTTACCTATATGAAGGGCTTCTAGGAGGCGCAGACGTCGGGGATCTGTTGTCTGATCTATTATTATGATATTAGGGATAATATAATTTCTTTTTATCCGTTTGTTATGAGCAGTCCTGGCGTGGTTGAATATGGCTCCCTTCTTGGCGTGGCAGAGATTCGCTTGGAGAAACGCATGGAGGTCATACCGACGTATTTGCCGAGGCATCCTCGGACGGGGCATGTGTAACGGTAGACCACACTCGTCTTCTTCAAGGGATCCTGCAGTGGCGCCGAAGGATTGTTTCTCATCACCAGGCTGCTCGTCTTCTTCGTTTTATAATATATAATTAATTTAATAATTTCTGTCTGGTCGGCGGGGCTGACGTTTTCCTCGATGATCTTTTTGAGGGCTTGTTCGTCCTCCTTGTACCTCCGGTGGAAGTGCCCCTTGTAGAAAAGCTTGATGGGCTCTGCAACGTCGGGGCGGGGTTCCTGGTGGTACCAGGCATCCATACTTTTCCTTATTATTATTATTATTATTATTATTCAGTGACTTTCTGAGGCAGAAATCGCTCGTTTTCTTTTTATAAAAATTGATCAATGTCTAAAATTATTAGTTATGTTCATATTGAAGGTGATTCTGTTGAAGTGAGAGAGTCTGTTTTAGGGTTCATTCCTGTTGACGGAAAAACAGCAAGTGATCTTACAAAGGATATACTAACTAGTTTAGAGAATGATGGGCTAGACATTACACTTTGCCGTAGTCAAGGATACGATAGTGCTGCAGCTGTGGCTGGTATTCATGGTGGAGTGCAGTAAAAAATAAAAGAATCAAATCCAAAGGCTTTGTGGAGTGCACTCTTTTGGAATTAAATCAATGTGTTTCACATTCTTTGGAACAGTACAGAGACTTTATTGCTTCTTTGCACTTTCAACGCACAGATGGGAAGTACTGAAAGAAAATATGGACCTCACAGTTAAAATAACTTTCTCAGACTAGATGGAGCGCACATTGTGTCGCTGTAAAGCCACTCAAGAAACAATTTGAAAAGCTGATTACTGCCTTGGAGACATTGACAGACCAAAAAGAAAATGTAGATACAAGAGGATCAGCTGAAAGTTTACTAAAAGCAGTGTGTGATTTTTCATTTTTGTTATTTTTCTCATTTTAGTGTGATATATTGGAAGAAGTGGACCTTTACACAAAAATATTTGCAAACAGATGGAATAAGCTTGGAGAAATGCTGTGTAAAGATCAAAGGTTTGAAATTGTTCCTTAGAAGTCAGCGCAATGAAATTGTGAGAAAGTAATTGTATAAGCAAGTCAAGTATGTGAAGAAATGGGTATATCCATGGAAAGACGAGGAAGAATAAAAAAAAAAAAAAGCCCGGAGAGCTTGCTAGAGATAGTGGACTGACATTGCAAGAGGAAATGAGGAGATCAATGTTTGAATGTATAGATAAGTTTAGTCAAGAACTGAATATTCGATCAGAGGCCATGGATAATGTGCTGTCAACATTTGTAGCCATTCAGCCACACACCTTGCTCTCTGTGAATAAAGAACAACTTCGGGGAACACTTGGACGAACGATCCTACAATTTCTCAAGTTCATTGTTAAATGGGGCTTTGGAGAATCCTTGCCAAATTTATCTCTGTGCATGAGACTTTTTTTAACAATTTGTGTATCAGTAGCATATGCGAAGGAAGTTTCTTCAAGCTGAAGCTTATGAAGAATGATCTTCGATCAACAATGAGTTAAGCAAGATTGAACAGTCTTGCTATCATTTTTATAGAAAATGAGTATGTAAAGAATATTAATTTTGATTATGTAATCAACAAGTTTGGTGCTGCTAAGGCACGTAGAAATAGTGTAAAATTTGTCTTCTTTAGTAAATCAAAAGGAGAATATTTAGCTTAATTTAAAGATGCTTTCTTTTACATTGATTTCTTCTCTGTTGCAAAGCAAAATTTGTTTTAGTTACGATTATGGTTTTATCTAGCCTACAATATGCATATATTACAAGTGGCTAAGAATGAAATGTCAATGTACCTACTATATTGTTTAAATATTACAAGATATCAGCAAAACAAAAAAGCTATATAGTCATTCCTTATCAAAATTCTGAAGTTATTGGGCTTTGTGGGGAGGGGGATGCAAAGGAATATTAGCCTGGAATAACAAGCCCCGGGTGCCAAAGACTCTAGGAACGCCTCTGACTATATCAATTATATTTTTATCATATTTCAAGCAAAACTGGGTTCATTAACTCAAGGTTATAAGGACATGACAATAAGGGGAAATCAGTTTGAAAGTGTGAAAAAGCACTGGCTTTTTCACATGCTAGGGTAACTACACAAACCATAATAATTTAAGATAACTTGAGAGTTCCTTGCTGATGTACATATAACCAAGAGTAAGGGCCTACGAGTCTCAAGGATGGAAGATTTATAGTATTATTACTTTGACAGTGTGCCAAGGACCATAATCTGTGAATTTATAATACCCCACATGAAATGAACGGTCTTATTATGCCTTAACGGTGCCAGTTACAAGCCCTGCAGTTTTAAAAAGGTTAGAAATTCAGTTTGTAATTTGCCTTAAAACCATTCGTTTAAAAATCAGTGTTAATATAATATACTTAACAATTATACAAACCTATACGATTGTTAGAATTAGTTTCTCCCTTACTGAACAAACCTAAATTTTTTATATATCACAGGAATGTCACAACGTCTAAAAGGAAGACTTATCTTCAATTTCAGTCCAACAAGTGTTGCATCACAGGGCTCCTTGAATGATGAGTCACTTCTAACTTAGTTCTTGGCCTGAATTAAAACATGACCTTCAGTAGTGATACATACATCAAAGTTATATTGCAAGGATTGCATGATTCAGCTATCTTGTAAATTCTAAAAGTTGCTTATCTGATATTTCTCTATCAAAATATGTACTATAGTTAACTAATTGCAAGTACAAGTCTAATATGCCACCTATACATACTTATTAGCACATTAAGCATTATGTATACTTCCTAAAAACTTTCTTGTTCAATTTTTGAACTGCCAATTATCCTTTAACATCTCAACAAAATATGCCTGCATTTGGACCCGCTAATAGCATTGCTATGTTGAGGGATATTACTTTGCTCTTTATCATGTGGTTAAGTTTATGCTTATATATTTATGGATTTAGCTCCTGAAAGAGGAAAGTAGTGCTTTGCTTCATGCAGTGGTGTTAATAATCAAGTTGCATTTTCTTATTTTAACAAAGATAACTACAGACCTAACCCACGTTTTGAAAGAATCTTCAAGTTATACTGAATTGTCTTTATCGATGTATTCAAACGACCACAGGCCCTGAGGCTGAAGCCTTGCCTGAAAAACAAAGAATGTAGGTTAATTATTTATTATACAAATTTTTGAGACAGACTAAGAGCTGCAAAAGTCTTTGATTACAAAAAAAAACTGTACAACACAATTCCTTATGTTAAGTGGCTACAGTACAATGAAAATCAACAGTAGCAGTTTTCTTTGTGAAGGTCTGTAATTATGTCAAAAGGCTAATAGCCACGTCTTCAAAAGCAAGGCACATTTAATTTCAGTTCTATCAGTCATGGTTTAACAAACACAGCGGTTTCTCTTGGTATTTATTATCCAAACCTCAAGGTACAAGATACAGTTCAGTACTGAATACTGAGAAATAGTATATACAGGAAGTAAACAATGATTATGATAGTTAACAGCAAAAGCAGTTAAGAAATATTACAGCAATAATTAGCATAACAGTTATATGAATATTACTTCGGAGAATAACAATCGTTAGACAGTTAAGTATACAAACTATCTCACTCCCCTTCTTATTTATGAGACAATATATGAATAAATCGGGAATGCCAATAAAATAAATTTCCTAAATAATACAAGAATAAAATAAAATAAAATAAATATTGCCATTTACATGTTTACATTTTATCAATACGAGCCTTATCATTACCATAAAGCATTCTGATCGTCTTCTAACTCATTTCCGCTGTTAGAACATTCATCCCAGAATTCCTCCTCTTCCGATTCATAGGATCTTTTACTGGGATCCACCTGCAAACGACTTGGAGGATGGCGCTCCCGAGTAGACCGACGTATTCCTTCTGAATTACTTCCAATCCCTGACTCTATTCTGATGACTTCTTCATCTGAATGATCAGCCAATGCGGTTTCCCATGAATATTTGCTTACAGGGGCCTGCTCCAGTTCGTCAAAATGTCTTTATTTTTTACTTCGTCTATTATAGTCCCTCTGCTGGGGGTTAATTTATACGTCCAGCCACCACGAAGTATTTCTATAACTCTATATTTCTTCGAAAGATATGGTGCAAGTTTACCACCTCCACAACGGCGTCTCTCAGCTGTCGATAACTTCAATCGAACCAAATCTCCAACTTTGAAAGCTTTGCCGAAAGACTTCCGCTGGTTATTCCTAATCTGTTGTGCAATTGCAGTCTTGTTCCGTGCGACCTTAATAGTTTTTCTCAATTTTCTCTACTTTCTCTCTCACAAATCTCTCTGCGATTGCTGCAATTATCCAAGAGCCCGGTTGATAATCCTCATCTTTGCAAGTTTCCTTTTTAGAATCTCCTCTGGATGTCGAGCCGGAGTCCCATAGACGAGCTCATGTGGAGTAAATGTAGTCGTTAGTATTTACAGCTGTATTATGAGAGAACTGTACCCTGGGTATCATCTCGGCAGGCCAAAGATCCATATTATTGTGGCACATGCAACGAACGTTGTCTAATAATTGATTTTGACGCTCTACCTGGGCCTGACTTCTTGGATGGTAAGGAGAACCAAAATCCTGCTTAATTCCAAACAGGTTACACACTGCCTTGAAGATATCAGCCGTAAAATGTGATCCTCTATCCGACGTTATGACACGGGGCACCCAAACATGCAAATCCCATCTTTCACTAGAGTATCCACTGCTGTTTTTGCTGAACAATCCTCAAGAGGTACCAAAACAACATAGCGAGTCAAAATGTCTTGCATTTGAAGGATATAACGATATGGATGTGATGGATGAAATGGGAAATGGACCCCATGAAATCACTTGCACCTGTTCATTCATATATTCCGGGAGCTCGCAGTTCTGAAAAGGGGCCTTCCTTGGATGCTTCGATCTTTTGTAACTCCCACATGCTTCACATTTACTGACATGTGCATGGACATCTGCCTTGCATGCGAGGCCACCAGAAACTCTTCCGAGCTCTTTCCCATGTTTGATCACGATCCATGTGACCACCTCATTGGACTGTCATGAATCATTTGAAGTGCATAGAGTCTCATATCTTTAGGTATTACAGGTAGCACTCTTCTTTCACGCCATAGGGAATGTTTCTTGTGAGCGTCTTCCTTTATAATTTATATAACACAGAATTCCATTGTTTAGTAATACCTAAATGGTTTACATATTTTGGCAAGCTCATTCTCCTCTGACACATCCCGGTGAACTCGCATTCCTCATAAAGTTCACTACTTCCCTGATCCCTTCATCGCAATGCTGTTTTTCTAACATTTCATTTGGATCCACAAATGCTATGGCCCACTGCTGAGAAGATCCTACTGCTATACTCGCAATATGCGATACCAGATTTCCATCAGCACCAACTCTTGACAGATAATCAGCCATGGACATCACAGCACTGCGACCACTTTTATGAATTGGATTTATGTATAACTGCTGAATTGTTTCAATCCATCTCCCTCGACGTCCTCTCTCTTCTCTAATATCCAGGGTGTTTAGCCATCTTAATGCCTGATGGTCCATTATCAAATCAAACGGTGCAGAGGAGAGGTACATCCGAAACCTCTTTATTGCCCAGGATAACCGCCAGTAATTCCTTTTCCGTCGTTGAATACCTCTGCTCGGATTTGGAGAATGTATGGTGGTAAAAGGCAATTGGTAACAAGTTTCCCTTGGATGCTGACTTGTTTGGCTAACATTGCTCCCTGCTCCAACATAACTTCCATCAGTAATTAAAAACGAACTGTTTGCTATAGTCAGGAAGATGGAGTGCTACAGCATTTGCTACCTGGTTTTTAAGCCTCTCAAAAGCCTCAACCATCTCGACCGACCAATGCAATTTCTGGTGTGGGTTTTTTCCAAAGCCTCATACAGGGGCTTAGCAGTCTGTGACATCCCTGGAATCCATTTTTGCACATAAGAAAATGCCCCAATGGCCTGACGCAACTGCCTGACAGTCAAAGGCCTAGGAAGATCCCTCAGTTGATGAACTCTTTGCTCACTAATGCGAAGCATGCCATCACCAACCACGGAACCCAGATACTCCACTCATTCACGCACCCCAAATTTACACTTATTCGGGGCTAGCGCAAGACCAGCATCACGAATCCTGCTCAACACATTTCTGAGCCTTGCTATGTGTTCTTTCCATGTTGAACCCCAGACCAGTATGTCATCGAGATAACACAATGCATCCGTATAGTTGCAATCACTGAGTATTGTAGCCATCATCGTTTGACAACTATAACCTGCCCCTTTCAGACCAAAAGGAGTTCTACCATGCCATTCAAACTGCCCCCATGGGACTACAAAGGCCGAGACCTCACAATCCTTCTTCCAAAGAGGCATCTGATGGTATCCAGACTTTGCATCAAGCACTGAAAAGTATTTTGCCTGACCAAGTCTATCAAGAAGATCCTCGACCACAGGAATTGGATGCAATATTGCTGGCTGGGACACGCTATTTACTCCCCTATAATCAATAGCCACCGAAGGCTTCCATCAGCTCGACGAGCGCAAAAACCAAAAAGGGAGCCTGCCCAAGGGCTACAGGATTTCTTATTACACCCATATCCTGAAGTTTGCTTAGCTCCTTCTTGACTTCTGCCTCCAAGCAAGTGACAACCGATGCGGTCTATTTGCTATTGGTGCTGAATCTGGGTTAACTCTGATTGTGTGCTCCACCACCCCTACCTGTAAAAAAAAAAAAAAAAAAAAACCCAGCGGCAGTGGGCCTCCATTATAGAAAACATTCTTGAACTCATGAAGTACCTTGTCCATTTCCTCTTTCTGCTCAAAAGTAAGCGACCCTCCTCCCCCCAACGATGAAATTTCCTCTTTTCCCCTCAATTGAACTTAAATAAAAGGCTATGGTTTGCCATCGTATCCTACCACACTGGGCTCTAGTTCCCCAATCTCCTCTCCACTCTGCACAGTTTCATGTTTATCCGATACATTTGCAACTCTCACATACATTTTCTTCTTGATTGAACCTTGGATGCAGCAATGAGGATGGACAACCGGAGAACCCTCAGGCGTCGGGGACACAACAGATACTTCTCATCTGGAACCATCCCATCAGTTGACAGCATATAAATAATTCTGTCCAAGGAGTATCACACTGCATTGTCAGCTCTAACAATGAGCTTCACCACTCCATCAGAGCATGATTTATGTGATTGTGTCCTTTCCCCATATTCAATGGCAATGATAAATTATTGAATCCACTCGCAACCTTCCTTTTGTCAAATCTAGAGTGACTGTGCCAAGTTTTATCCACAAGTCCATCCCAAGTATCACTCTAGTAACAAGTTTAGATACCACAATGTTGTCTCACTATGGTTTTGCCTAGCTTTACATCCATCAGAATTTCTCCCTGAATTTGAAGTTCTTCACTGCTCGCTCCGCAAGCTGTAATGTTACTCGAGCTGACAAGAGATTTCTGAGCATCATTCAAGATATCCTCAGAAACTAAAGAATATCACTTATGGTGTCCACCAAAAGCATTATACTTAGCTTTCATCATCTCCACAGTAATGTAATTTGTAATATTTTTCAATACCCGAGTTGCTGCTCGGCTGGAGAGCACATGCCGATATCTCTTTGATTGACCGTTCAACCTTTGGCTTGCAACCAAAGCCACCAGTGAGTTTGGAAAAAGCCGGGAAAAAAGGTAGAATTCATTTGTACAGACTGCGCCAAGCTCCCGTGTGGAGCAGTCCTCACTGAAAATTTCTTCTTTGAACCTGGGGGGGGAGGGTACCAAGCAGGGTTTTCATCTCTCCTTCGTGCACATGCTTTCCATCCACCCACATGTGTCATTTTACAATAATAGCACTTATATTTTTTAACGAGAAGAATAGGATTCCCTCTTCTTGCTGCCCCATGATCCAGCATTTCCTCGTACAGTTGCAACCTCCATAGTTCCCGGTGTGTCCTCCATCCAAACAAACATTGGACGTACCCTCATTTTATTCACATGGACACTGGGATTCCTAGGTCCTGTTGCTTTAGTTGCTCGTTTAATAGACAACGCTGCCAATGCAATTTTCACCACCTCATCATACGACTTGGCAGTCTCCTCTGACTCCATCCACTTCTCTCTGATCAATTGGGATCGAACATCTGCATCGTGCAACCCCGAGAGAAATCGCCATACAACACGCTTCCGTACAATATCAGCTGGTTCTTTAGCAAATGCTTGACCTGCCAACAGTTGCAAACGAGTCATATAATCACTCAGACTCTCACCCTGCAACTGTATAGATTCCTCAAACCTCAGAATCCTTACTTCAATTGCATCCGCCGTGAGAATACGCTGCGCAAGTCTGTCCCATAATTGCAAACATCGTCCTTACCCTCACTCAGGGTCCTGTAACGCCTGTTTGCTCCACATAGTTGGCTGTTGGTCCCCTAAATTGTAATCTCAGCATGAGGGCCCGATATCCTGCGTCACGCCAAGACGGTACCCCTCGTAGTAAGTTTGCTTGCTTGACTAAAGAGAAATGCGATGAAAAGGACTGCCAAGACATTGGAGACACATCATCCCCAAAAGACACACTCAGCATAATTTCCTTTGCAACAGCATTATGTTCGGTAGGCGTGGATTCTGACTTGCTGCCACCAGTCATGGTTTAACAAACACAGCGGTTCTCTTGGTATTTATTATCCAAACCTCAAGGTACAAGATACAGTTCAGTACTGAATACTGAGAAATAGTATATACAGGAAGTAAACAATGATTATGATAGTTAACAGCAAAAGCTGTTAAGAACTATTACAGCAATAATTAGCATAACAGTTATATGAATATTACTTCGGAGAATAACAATCGTTAGACAGTTAAGTATACAAACTATCTCATATCTGAATTTATGAAACCTAACTGAAAAATTTTAAAATTTTTTACAATCCTGTTCAATGAAGATGAAAAATTATTGTTGTTCTTCCAATATTAAACTAGATCTTTAATCTATCTAATAATTTGGAGCCTAATTACTTGAACTAAAACCCTGATACTGTAGAAAATCACTGTCATTTCCATTATATAATGCTGTTGTTGGTAATTTTAACATCCATTTTGTGAAGACTTACCAGCTTTTATTTCAACACCTTTAATGTAAACTAAAATGCCATGTAAAATTTCACAAATAAAATAAAATATCTAATGTTAATGATTAGCAATTCTAAAGTTTTACGAACATTCACTCAATCAACCATAAATCTTATCACTGCCCACAGCTGAGGACTGAGTCATCTTAATACTGTTAACAAAGCTATGATCTCACCCTCTCCAGAAGCTCCTGTAGTTATACTAAACTCCTTACACTCACACTCAAGATAATAAAAGTGTGCTAAATTTTATAACTAATCCTTAACGTAATCTATTTTCTGGCTTAACCTTCCAACTTCAAAAATGCCTATGCATCTTGAGGGCTCACAAATATGATATTGTTATGATACAATAAAGTTTGTTCATACTTACCTGGCAGATATATATATAGCTGTATTCTCCGAAGTCCGACAGAATTTCAAAACTCCCGGCACACGCAGTGGTCGGCCAGGTGGTAGTACCCATTCCCGCCGCTGGGAGGCGGGCGCAAGGAACCATTCCCATTTTCTGTCAGATTTTTCTAGTGCCACTGTCTCCCTGAGGGGAGGTGGGTGGGCACTTTGATTATAGTATATATCTGCAGGTAGTATGAACAAACTTTATTGTATCATAACAATATCATTTTGTTCATGAATCTTACCTGCCAGATACATATATATATAGCTGAATCCCACCTTTGGAGGAAGGGGGAGACAGATTCGATTTTGGGAAACAATTTCATATATATGATTGATATTTTGGTTCCTTAACTGTTAGCATAGCTGACTTTGTGAGTACCGTCACCCAAGTCTGCTTCTGCTTTACTAGAGACTCCAGCTAGTAGTGACCTGTGAAGCTGTTGAGTTCTAGAGGATCTGTCAATGGTGGGCGTGACCACAATGCAACTAGATCCTATATTATAGACCTCCAATTTCGGTACTGCATTCCTAGAGGTGCCAGCAAGGACGTGACCTGTGTAGCTGGTGTGCTCTAATGAACTGTCACGGGGAGCGTGACCACAATGTGACAGATCATATAGGTGTTGTTTAGACACCGAATGCTGTTAATGCTTCACTGGAGGTGCCAGCAAGGACGAGACCTATGTAGCTGGTGCGCTCCAGATGATTTGTCAACGGGGCGTGGGAAACACTGTGACAAAAACATTTTAACCCTACTATGAGGGCGAAGCAAAAACATTACCACCTGACCTAGCCTATCTGGTTAACTTTCGTATAACCAAGGCTAATGGAGGGAAGTCCGCCTAAGGCGGCCTACCCAAGACCACAAAAAACTAAACACCTACATAAACATAATAAAAACAAAAAATAAAAAGAAATAAAATTAAAAAGTCCAAAATGACAATTTGTCCAAAATTGCATTTTTCCTAACTATACAAACCTGAGGTCCTTTTACAATAGGAAGGTACTAGCGGCAGCTGGATAGGTCGTAAGCTTTCGAACAAGGGGTTTTCGGTTAGTTAACTGCTTGTCCGACAGGGCGGCTGCTGCGCGCGCGACTGGGAGGTAAACAAATCACTTTTGCTTTTGGCCCAAGCAAAAACTGCAGAGTGAGGGGTGGCATGAGGTGGGGCTATGTGTAAAAGGACCTCAGGTTTGTATAGTTAGGAAAAATGCAATTTTGGACAAATTGTCATTTGTTCCGACACGGCATACAAACCTTCGGTCCTTTTACAATAGGAAGACTCACTTCTTGGTGGGTGGAATCTTGAGTCTTTTTGTGAACAGACTGTGTTCACCCAACCTTGGAAGCCTCCTGGTCGTAAGAGCGAGGGAGGGATCCAAGCCTCTGTCCGATTGATCGGGGTGTGGGGGCACCGCAGGATCAATGGTCAGACCTCTGGACCGAGTACTAAGAGAGAGGCAAGCGATCTCTTCGTACCAGCAATGTAAGAACTTGTTCCTGTACAGGAGCAAATATAAAGTCATGGGTTTGACTCTTTGTAGGCATCCACTTCCCCCCCTCCCCCCCCCCCCCCCTTTGTAGGAGGAAGTGGTGGATATTCTGCTCCTATCCCTAGTGAAAGGGATAGGATGGGGCTCTGTCATATAGCTTCACCTGCATCTCGTCCTCATCCAGCGTAGTGACGACCGTGGCCCTCTGCCCACAGGTAGAGGAGGAGGAAAAGACGGGAAGAGGGAGCCAGTCACTCACTCATTCACACATCCATCCGCACAGTCACACCAGGACTCGATGCTGTTTCAGCCTGCGAGGGTCTGGGTTTGCTACACAACTTGTTGAGCAGCCACCACGGGTCCCAAGGAAAAGGTATCCAAGGACCTGTGGGCAATATTCCGAAGGTAGAAGGACGTAAGGTAGTCTGGTTAGACCAGACCCCTGCCTTCAGGACCCTGCGCCACGGAGAAGTTCTTACGAAACGCAACGAGGGGGCCAATACTTCTGACTTCGTGAGCTCTCGACGGGACGTACGGATGTCGTCACTACCATCAGCCTCATACGCCCTCCTGATGACCTCACGCAGCCAGAATGAAAGAGTGTTCTTGGATACTTCTTTCTTGGTTACCCCGGTGCTAACGAAGAGGCGTCGACACTCAGGCCTGAGGTGTCGAGTTTTTCTTCAGATAGCGCCGTAGCGCCCTCACAGGACAAAGCAGCATCTCATCCGCATCATTATCGGTGAAGTCCATTAGGGAGGGAATCGTGAATGACTCGAACCTGTCGTCAGGGATCGACGGTTTCTGAGTCTTCGCAACGAAGTTCGGGACGAAATCGAGCGTCACAGATCCCCATCCCCTGGAATGTCGTACATCATAGGAAAGATCCATGAAGTTCCCCTACTCTCTTCGCCGATGCCAGGCCAGCAAGAAGAGGGTCTTGAGGGTCAGATCCCTGTCTGACGACTCTCGGAGTGGCTCGAAGGGTCTTCGAGTCAAACTCCTAAGGACGAGAGTCACATCCCACGCAGGGGGCCTGAGTTCCCTGGGTGGGCAGACCTTTCGAAGCTCCTCATGAGCAAGGAGATCTCGAACGAGTTCGAGATGTCCAATCCCCCTCAGTTTCAGGACGAGCGCCAAGGCGGCTCTGTATCCTTTGACTGTGGGGACTGAGAGGAGCTTCTCTCGGCGAAGAAAAACGAGGAAATCCGCTACCTGCTGAAGAGTGGCTCTGAGAGGAGATAGACCCCGTCTACGACACCACCACAGAAGACGGCCACTTCCCCTGGTACACAGCTGCAGAGGACTGACAGACGTTTCCAGCCATCTCTGTTGCTGCGCTACGAGAAAGCCTTCTGTTCGCAAGAGATGGTGGATAACAGCCAGCCGTGAAGACGTAGGGACTGGACTGCTCGTGGTACCGCTCGACGTGGTGGCTGGGCGAGAAGGTTGTGCCAAGGGGGAATCTCTCTCGTTCTCCTGCGAGAAGAGCCAGCAGGTCCGGATACCAAATGGCCTGTGGAGAGCCACCAGGATCATCCTGAGATTCGGGGTGACCAGTGCTCGACTGATCACCTTGCGAATCAGGCTGAACGGGGGAAAGGCATAGACGAAGAGGTTGTCCCACGGGTGTTGAAGAGCGGATCCCTCTGCAGCTGCCCATGGGTTCCCGGACCGGCACGGCCGAGAAGAACACCTGGAGCTGTTCCTGTTGTGCCGGGTGGACTGAAACAGATCCAACGACTGGTCGCCCCACACAGGTCGAAGAGCCTTTCCGCCACGTCCTGGTGTAGAGACCATTCGGTCCTATCACCTGATCCCGACGGCTGAGGCGTGTCTGCTACTACATTCCTCTTCCCTGGAATGTAGCGTGCCGACAGCTCTATTGAGTGTGCCTCGGCCCCACTCGTGCACTGCCGAGTCAACTGGTACAACGGGAGAGACACTAGGCCCCCCTGTTTGTTGACGTAGGCCACCACTGTGGTGTTGTCGCACATCAACACCACTGAGTGTCCCATCAAGCGGTCCTGGAACTCTCGGAGAGCGAGGAACGCTGCCTTGAGTTCCAGTACATTGATGTGAAGGTGCTTGTCGTTCTCGTCCCACACTCCTGAAGTCAGCAACTCCTCCAGGTGTGCGCCCCATCCCTCGGTCGATGCGTCTGAGAACAGCTGCATGTCCGGGGGGGAGTGCGCAGAGGCACTCCTCTTAAGAGGTTCCTGTCGTCCAGCCACCAGGCTAGGTCCTGCCTCACCTCGGTGTCAGTGACACTGGAAAGCTTGCTTGGGGGATCCGTCGCCTGTGACCAACTCTCCTTTAGTCTCCACTGAAGAGACCGCAGGTGAAGACGCCCGTGAGGGACTAAACTTCTCGAGTGACGACAGGTGTCCGATCAAGACTTGCCATCGCTGAGCTACCTGTTCCTGCGAGACAGGAACTGGTTGGCTGCCTCCCTGAAATCTGCTGATCCGCGAGGTCTGCGGGGAAGACTCGCCCTGCTACCGTGTCGATCAGCATACCCAGTACTTCATCCTCTGCTTGGGCTCGAGATCGGACTTTTCGAAGTTCACAACAATCCCCAGATCGCGACAGAACTCGAGCAGTCGATCCCTGTCCTGTAGCAACTGCGAGCGGGAGCTCGCCAGGACTAACCCAATCGTCGAGATACCTCATCAGACGTATCCCGTGAGAATGGGCCCAAGCAGACACCAGAGTGAACACTCGCGTGAACACCTGTGGGGCGGTTGAGAGACCGAAGCAAAGTGCCCTGAACTGGTACACCGTCCCGTCGAGGATGAAGCGGAGGTACTTTCTGGAGGACTGATGAATGGGTATTTGGAAATACGCATCCTTCAAGTCCACTGAAAGCATGAAAATCGTTCTCCCTGATGGAGTCGAGCACTGAGCGTGCCGTCTCCATCGTGAACCGGGTCTGGCGAACAAACCGGTTCAGGGGAGAGAGATCTATCACCGGGCGCCAGGCCTCCCGTAGACTTTTCCACAGGAAGAGTCGACTGGAAAAGCCCGGTGACGATCCGTGACGATTGCTACAGCTCTCTTGCTCAGCATGGTCTTGATCTCCTGTCTTCAATGCTACGTCCTTCGATGACCCTGGAACGTACGACTGCTGTTGGACCGGGTTGGAGATGAGGGGTGGCCGAGATTCGAAGGGTAATAGATATCCCTCCCGAAGGACATCTACAATCCAGGTCTCGGCGCCGTAGCGCTGCCAAGTTGCCCAATGGCTGGCCAGGCACCCCCCACTTCCGGCAGCAGGTGAGGGGGAACGCCGTCCCTAGCGTTTCCCCCCTTTCTCGACTTCTTCCCAGAGCCTCCACTGGGAGGAGGAGGCTGGTTACGGCTCCCCTTGGTAGGAAGTCGAAGAAGACAGAGTCTGCCCCGGGGTTTCGGGGCTTCGACGCAGCTACCGTCTTAGCCACCGAGGAAGCGCTAGCCGAGCTCTTAGACTTGGCCGCAGTCCGAGGCTGCCCAGAAGCCTTCGAGACTGCCCTGGTGACCAGACGGTCACTGTCCGTCAGTGCGCCGTCTGTCCACCGCAGCGTCCACCATCTCTCCTGGGAAGAGAGACGTGGAACTCCGTAAAGGTCCGTTGCGAAGTCCCAACGCCGCTTCACGCCCGGCCGCCCTGGAAACCCGAGTAAGGAGGAACAGCGTCCCTTCGTCGGAGAACCAGGTTGGCCCACAGGTTCACCGTCTGGTGGGCAAGGAAGGAGATGGCTCTTCCTCCAGACTGGCAAAGTCTCCTAAAGGCCGAGTCATCTTCGGGAGAAATTTAAATTCCCCCGGAGTTGGCTGCGACCTTAGATACTGTGAGGGACCACAGATCTAGCCAGGAGACGGCCTGGAAAGCTGCCATGGCGGTAGATTCCAGGCCGAAGTGCCTCTTGCTGCGAGAACCTAGGTTCTCGGACAGGAGCTGCTGCAGAGACCACACCCCGGAGTCAGCCTGGCTAACTCCGGGATTCACCTGTTTGGGCGGCATGCGGGTCTTCAGATGGCACGTAAAAACGCCGCTGTCGCAGCAGAGGAGGTGGAAGCAGCTTGCTCGACCTGCCAGACTTGAGCGAACCGTCTGTCGGAGACAAGCGATTCAACCTGGTCCAGCACTGAGTCCGCAAGCTCAGAACGCGGCAAACCCACCGTCGGTCTGGGTTCCCTCTTCGGGCCCCAGAACGACTCGAGCCGGGACGTGGGCTCGGAAGGTGGGAGCGGCGATCCTTCCGCGAGGTCGTTGTGCTGACGAATCAGCGCAATAACCTCGGCAAAGTTCCTCTGGATCTCAGGAGTGACTGCGTCCTGCGGAGTCGGACCATCCATCCCTCAAACAGGAGCATCTCCCGAGACCCTCCTCCTCAAGGGGAGGAACAGCGACAGACCCCTCTCGGTTCTCCTCCAACCACTTGTGCGTATGACCTGGCTGGTCCGAGAACCGTGCCTGGTACGTACGACGACGTGGTGGGATCCTGAGGGGTGCACCCCTCACGATCACTCCTCAATACCTCGCCCCTCCCGGTGTAACCCGAAGGAGGTTGAAGTATGGGAGAGGCAGACCTGACGCTCCCTCCTCGCTCGCTGGCAGAACCAGTGGGCTTGGAAGACTGCAGGCGATCGCCAACCCGCGGTGGCGATCGAGCTGCAGACCTAGTCGAGCCGTCTCGCTGTGGAGAACGGCTGGACCGAGAACAGCGGCCCCGGTCTCGTGTGTCAGAGGAGCTGGTGCTGGTCGCCAGTACCCGATCGCTCTCTGTGAGAGTGACGGTCAGGCGACCGGACGAGCTCCACTGTCACGGTGAGACCGGTGCGTATCCTCACGGTGCGTCAGTTCGCTGGTACAGCCAGCCCGTGGCTGGTGCCGGCGAACGGGGGGGACCTCTTCCCAGCCTCAGCCCGTGGCCGGTCATGGACCGTCACGTCCGCCCGCCCTTGGGGAGCCAGCTGCTCGCCGCGAGAGCGAGAGCTGGGTCCTGGTGGGAGAGGTCGCGTGAGGCGGCTGTCACCCAGTCTTCCGCTCCGTGCCGTGAACCTGACGCTGAGCGGACTCAGAGGTCTGGGTTCTTGGCTGCACGCCGCTGTTTAGGCGACCGTACACTCGGTACCTCTCGCGAACGAGAGGCCGAGACGGACCCTGCTGCCGTGGCCGAACCACTAACAGCAGGTGAGGAAGTGCCGGTGTTAGCCGGCACTCCTCTGGTCCCCGTAGTCTTCTTCCTTGCGGAAGAAGAGACGGGTCCTGCCCCCACCCCCGAAGAAGCAGGGTGACCAGCGAAGACCCCCCGTCTCACCAGAGCGAGACGGGCCCTTAGAAGTTCCCGAAGGAGACTTCTTAGGGGGGTGGGGGGGGGGGAGGGCGACCTTCTTCTTCTCTTCGGCGGGGGAGCCTTAGAGAGAAGAAGGGGAAAGAGGCGGCAGACGAAGACGACGATGAAGAAGACGATGAAGACGACGACGACACCTTCCTCTCTTCTTCTTCTTCTTCGTCAACCTCCTCAGGACCGACGTCAGATCTGTCATCCAGAGCGGAGCCGGGGCTGCTGTTGCCGAAGCAACAGGGCCCGGACGCACCTGTCCGAACAGATCAGCATCGGGAGCAGCGGCGCCAGGAACAGGAACAACGTCAGCAGGTGCAGGCATCACAGGAACGGCAGTAGAGACGGCAGGAGCAGGTACAGGAACGGCAGCGGAGGTCAACGTCACGTCCGTGAACGGCGGCTGGGCAGGTACGGCAGGTACGGCAGGCTGTGCAGGCGGTCCAGATGGACGGACCAGCGGCACAGCCATCCTTGGTACTGGTGGGAGGTCCAGGGGCGAGCTCTTCGGCACACGAAGTCCGGTCGCGGCAGCACGGCAAACCCAGGTGGCGGCATCACACTCCCCCGAGGTACGGCGACTGGCCCCTGCACCGATGTAGTAGGTGTTACAGAGACCGCGTGCGGGGTGTACACCAGGTGAGGAGGTGAAGCGTAGCCAGGTGTTGTAAGGGTCGTGGTGGTGGTCGTAACCGTCGCATGGGTGACGCCACGGAGCCAGCGAGATGGTAGAGCAGCCCCTGGACACTCGGCACGCCCTGCAGCCCACGATGCCCACACCTGTCCGAGGTCGTCCTTCGCGGCAACCGCACCTGAGGAAGCAAAAAGTTGGTGATTAGGAGGATCCTCTACCCGCTCGCGCGAAGACGAACGGATAGAGGACCCAGAGTACAACTCGACGTCAGGGTATCTAGCGCCCTCCTCCACCCTCGACAAGTCAGGTGAGGAGAAGGACCTAGAAACCCCCCCCGAAGGGGAAGGCGCCAAACGTGGAAGCTGAGCGGGTAGCAGGAAAGAAGACGAAGTGTCCGTAACCAAGGAGTCGCGGTGGAGAGCTTTCCGACGACTCCTTTGCAGGCCTTCGCTTCTTCTGCCCTCATACAAAGTCCACTGCGCCTCGACCAATTATTACAAACTTCACATGGCTCGGCTCGGGTGCATTCGCGCCCCCGACACCGAGCGCACAAAATATGAGGGTCAATCTCCGGGAATGAGCGGAACTTTCCGCATTTACGCCCTTCGGTACCCGGGCATAGTCTCCGTGGGGTAGCGAGGCGAGGAGATTCCATCATTGACCAATAGATCACAATTAATTAGAAAGAGAGAAATGATTGTACTTACAATGATTCTTTCATACCCACACAACCATATACTCAGGAAAGCAAACGACGAGAACGCAGGAGAGCGTCGAACACACACGTCCAGTCGCTGTGAGGCCGAAAGCAAAAGTGATTTGTTTACCTCCCAGTCGCGCGCGCGCGCCTGTCGGACAAGCAGTTAACTACCGAACCCCTTGTTCGAAAGCTTACGACCTATCCAGCTGCCGCTAGTACCTTCCTATTGTAAAAGGACCGAAGGTTTGTATGCCGTGTCGGAACAACTAACATATTATTTTCTAAATGATAGGAAGAGTGCTACTCTCTGTCCCCAATATAGTGTCTGCTGCGACATATGGGCCCAAAGAGTAGCAGTTCTCGTATGTAATCCTCACCTCCCGAAGGTAGTGAGAGGCAAACACTGAATTACTACGCCAAAATGTGGCATTCAAGATGTCATTGAGTGCCATGTTCTTTTGGAAGGCTACCAACGTAGAAATAGCCCTCAGTCCATGCGCATTCACCTTCAACACTTTCATATCACTGTTTTGACAGGATGAATGCACTTCCTTGATGGTGTCCCTCAAGAAAAAAGCCAAAGCATTCTTTGACATTGGTAACCTTGGCTTCCTGACCGAACACCACAAGTTATCAGAAGGAACCTCTTATAAACCTGTTCCTATCTTTTCAGACGGAGGGTTGACTTCCTAGCTATTTGCTTAGGAGTCTGCTTCGTCTCAAGAGCCTCAGTGAGGATGTGACCTGTGGGTAAGAGTTCTTGTGGGTTTGCCGATGGGTCTTATTCCATCCCTTACTCGGCAAAGCCTAACTGGCATTTGTCAGTGGGTGCTAATCCACTCATATGACCATCATACCTATGGCCTATTAGCATAATTAAGGAGCACAACACCGATCCCGATCACCTGATCCTAACACGAGGGTTAGCGCTTAATTTTAAAAAGCGTTAAACTAAAAATTAACTCACTAGTTAAGGATCAGTGTCGGCTCCCTATACCAGCAACGTATCCGCAGGACACGAACAACCAAGAGAAAAGGATCTCTTGTAGGTTAAATTGCAATCCTTCGTGTTAATGGAGGTCAACACAGAATTGCACTCTAGTGACAGCTCATATGGTCCTTTATGACATATTGTTATGGAACCAAGAAGAATTCATAAAAGCTCGCACTTAATGAATAGGTTCGAATGGACTGGACTGAGGAACTTCAGAACTACATCCAAGTTCCAAGACGGCAACTTGGGTTGTTGAACCTTCATCGTTTCGAAAGATCTCAAGAGATCGTGAAGGTCTCTGTTGTCCGCCAAGTCCAGGCCTCTGTGCCTAAAGACAACTAAAGCACACTCTTTAACCTTGATTGTAGAGACTGCAAGTTTTAGATCCCTTCTCAGAAAGGAAGTTAGCAATCTGGCTCACAGAGGTCGTGGTGGAGGAAATGCCGTTCTTCTTGCACCAACTCCTGAAGACTGTCCACTTCGATTGGTACACTGCGTTGGAAAACGCTCTTCTTGCACTGGCGATAGCTTTCGCCATTGACGTATAAAAGCCTCTCGCTCTGGCCACTTTGGATAGTCTGAATGCAGTCAGACTCAGAGCGAAGAGGCTTCTGTGGTACCTCTCGAAGTGGGGCTGTCTGAGTAGATCTGTCCTTACTGGAAGCGTCCTCGGGAAGTCTACTACGAAGGCCATGACCTCTGTGAACCACTCTCTCGCAGGCCAGAACGGGGCGAACAAAGTCATTCTCGTCCCTTCCGACGCCGCAAACTTTCTCATGACTTCCCCTAAGATCTTGAACGGGGAAAGGCGTACAGGTCCATCCCCGTCCAGTCCCAGAAGAAGTGTCTATCGTCACTGCAGCTGGGTCGAGTACTGGGAGCAGTACAGTGGAAGCCTCTTCGTTCTGGACGTCGCAAAGATATCCACGAGCAGACGTCCCCATAACCCCAACAGCTCTTGGCATACCTCCTGATGCAGAGTCTACTCGGTTGGCAGAAGTTTGACCTCGTCTGCTGAGGAGATCTGCCCAGACGTTCTCTACTCCTGCTACAAACTTCGTAAGGATCATGACATCCAGTGCCCTTGCCCACAGCAAGATCTCCTTTGCTAGAGCAAAAAGGGACCGAGACTGTGTTCCTCCCTACTTCTTCAAGTACGCCAGAGATGTGGTGTTGTCTGAGTTGACTGGACTATTCGATGAGAGACTTTTTCTTGGAAAACTGGAGAGCTAAAAAGATGGCTGCCATTTCCTTTAGGTTTATGTGCCAGGACACCTGTCCCCTCCAGGTGCCTGACAACTTCTTTCCCCCTAATGATGATCCCCATCCCGTGTGGACGCGTCGGAGAACAACACTAGGTCGGGCTCTGAAGCTTGAGAGACACGCCCTCTGACAGCTACACTGGATCTAGCCAACATTTCAAGTGATGTTTTACCTCTCCTGAAATTTCCAAGATCATGTGTAGATTCTTGTTTTCTTTCCAATTGTACTTGAGAAAAAATTGTAACGGTCTGAGGTGCAGTCTCCCCAAGGAAACAAACTTCTCCAGCGAGGAAATGGTCCCCAGTTAAACTCATCCATTCCCTCACCGAGCACGAATCTTTCCTTAGGAAGGCTGACACTTTGTCTAAGCCTTGCTGCCGACGTCCCTGGGACGGAAAAGCTCGAAAGCCACTGAATCCATCTGAATCCCCAGAATACACGATGGATTGGGTTGGGATCAGATGTGGACTTTTCGAAATTCACCAGTAGTCCCAGGACTTCACCAACGTTAAGTTGTTTGAAAATCCTTCAGACACCGCGTTTGAGTGGAGGCATGAATGAGCCAGTCGTCCTTCGAAGATAACAATTGCGAAGGAGGAGACTGAGGGGCCGCAGGTTGAAACTATTCTTCAAAAGAGGCTCGAAGCCATCGAACAAGTTGTTGTTGCAAAGACACAATCATCCTTTTCGATGGAGAACATTCCTTCTCAGGCAAAGGGCTGATCCTTTGAGAAGACGATGGGCGAGGGGAAGCCCTCCTCCTTCTCACATGGACCGCCAAGGATATATCTTTGGAGCGACCGAAGCGCTCAAAAGCATAATCATCGGAAGACGTCCTCTCCGGTGAAGATCGCAACACAGCAGAAAAGAGAGAGGACGTGAAGCGTCCCCCTCCCTGAGACCAAAGACGAAGGCCGCTTGTGCGACATACATCATACATCTTAGCTCTCTTTTACTGCGGAAAGTCTTCCAATTGCCCAGGAGACGACCGCAAAGCAGAAGGAGCTAACGGACAAGAAGCGTCCCCCTCCGAGGAACCAAAGATGACGGCCGCCTGTGCGACATATAGCGTCTTCGTTCTCCTCAGAGGGAGCGAGACCCTCCGAGAGTTCCAACTCCTGCGCGGGGAGGACGTCTCTGAAGACAAAAGTAATCTTTCAAGATTCGAATTCTATGAGATTATGAGCCATGACATCACCTATAGACGAATCTTGACTATGAGAGATGTTCAGAATCATTTCTAGATCATCTATGCTATTCCATTTTTTATCTGCAGGAAAAAACTGGAGAGGTTGAATTTCAGTCTATTCAGGAAAACAAACTTCTCCAATGAGGAAATGGTCCCCCTGCAATTCATTCATTCCTCACCGAGCATGTTTCCTTCCCTAATAAGGCTGCGTTCACTTAAAACAGGAGTAATCTGAAGACACTGTAGAAAGATTGTTCATTTGTTTTCTTCCTAAAAGTCTCCTTCCTGAGATTCCATTACTATTCTCTGATTCTCGGCGAATGTCTGAAGAAGCATTACAGTGCGTCCAGCCAAGCGTCCAGCCGGCAATCCTCCGAGCGTCACGCTTGCGCTGTCTAGTTTGGCAGCGGAAGGGATCCCCCTCACAATCGAGCGAGGGACGTCTCGGCGAGCTAATTGACTGCATCTCTGCACATCATTCTTGTTTCGAGGGAAATCATGTGTGCTATGCCGCTGTTAGACTCGGACAGAATTTTGTTACCGTTGCGGGTAAACAGAACCGAAAAAAGGTTCTAATACATATATATATACATACACACACACATATACATATACACATATATCTATACATATATATATATATATATAATATATAACATAATATATATACACATACTACATAAAACACTATATATATATTTTATTTATTTATTTATTTATTTTTTATTTATTTATTTTTTTGAAAAAATTCTCGCAAAGTGAAGATGTCAGTCATGTATGCTAGAATTCCCCTCAACCCGAGGCTAAGGCCATGATTGTAGGGTAGAATCGGTTAGTCCATCATCCCGCAGGAGAGAGAGAGACGTAAACCTACCGCGCATGGCCAGACAATCAAGATGAATTGAGCACTGGCATTAGTGACAGCAGACAACAGAGAACGTTCGTCGTTCTCGCACTGCTCTGCCTGAGTTGCCACCTACACCATTCTACGAATGAATAGGTTTACTATCATAGAGCAGAAAACAAAAAACCATCAAATGGTATATTTTAAGCGTAACTGAATTTGCTAAATATAAAAGGCTAACTTGGTATTGTCATAAACAATACCTTAATGTTTTAAAAAATAGGGAAACCGCAACCCCTGAATAGTTGCAGGAGAACCGATAAATGTAATAAGATAATCGTACTCGCGGTTGTCCTCCGTAGTAGTAACTATGGTATGAGTATATAACTTGAACCAAAAATTACAACGCTTGACAGTAATATGACGTAGGGTTTCAAAAATACTATTACTATGATACAACAACGCTTGTTCACCTTACCCAGCAGATATATATATATCCTGACAGGTAAGTTTTATGAACAAAACGTAGAGTATTTTAGACACTTGGACAGCTACCTCCCCCTAACTACCATTCTGCCTCGTCCGAGGTAGGGAACCATCACGCGGTAGTGTTTTTGTCAATGAGAAATTATCGCTTACGCGTTTATAGAATGAAACACTCATGGCATTATCACTATACTTCCAATACACTACTAAAACTTTCCAATGCAAACATGATTCTAGGCTACGGCAAAGATTTAAGAATCACAGATAGGGGCATTACCCTCCAAAGACACTATTGTAGGGCCCGAAGGCATCACAGGTCTTTGGAGGGGATCAAATTCTACTGGACGGGTAATTGGGTGTTTACACGCCTGGAGGAAGACCTCCTTACACTATCACGTTCTAGTTTACGTACCTATGATTCATAAGCCTTCCACCACAGAATCAGACATATTTTCACACTCCGTCGCAGCGGTCATCAAACATACAAACATGTTTCCTACAATTCGCGCACACTGTATGAGGTCTACCGAAGTTTTTGGTAGCTAACCTTGCATTCTTTCCACACAACATACTCTGGCCTAGTCGAACTAGATCCAGTCATCGTAAGTTTTTTAAAGGAAAAGGAAAAAATCAAGCCAAAATAAAAAACAATCCACAATAGTGTATGCCTAACCACCGATCCAAATCAAAATAACCAAAAATCAATCGGGATACTCAAATCGACCAAAAAGAGTTCCAAAATCCAATGACGGAGGTGCAGAAAACACTTGTTGTCTGCACCGGCGACAGAAAATATCTGACAGAAAATGGGAATGGGGTTCCTTACGCCCCGCCTCCCAGCGGCGGGAATGGTATCTACCCACCTGGCCGACCACTGCGTGTGCCGGGAGTTTTTTTTTGAAATCTGTCGACTTTGGAGAAATACAGCTATATATATATCTGGCAGGTAAGATTCATGAACAAATTTTTATTTGCGACAAGTCTACTCATAGCCTATGGTGAAATCTTCCAATCTCACCCCTTTTTCCATGCCTTTTACCTACTAATACAATTTTAATTTTCCTACTTTGACGGTCAACTTCACCCCAATGCTTTCACAGGACACAATTTTTCATAAAAATGACAATTTGTCGAAAATTGCATTTTTCTAACTATACAAACCTGAGGTCCTTTAAAAACAATAGGAATTAGCTAGCGGCAGCTGGATACGGTCGTAAGCTTCGAACAAGAGAGAAACGGTAGTTAACTGCATTGTCCGACAGTCGCGCGACTGGGAGGTAAAACAAATCACTTTTTTTTTGCTTTTGGCCCATGCAAAATACACAGAGTGAGGGGTGGCATGAGGAGGGGACTATATGTAAAGGACCCAGTTGTATAGTTTAGGAAAAAAATGCAATTTTTCGACAAATTGTCATTTGTTCCGATACGTAATACAAAAACCATCGGTCCTTTAACAATAGGAAGACTCACTTCTTGGTGGGAGGAATCTGAGTCTTTGATGAACAGACGGTGGGTCGTCCCATCCCTGGAATGCCATCCCTGGTCGTAAGAGCGAGGAGGGATCCAAGCCTCTGTCTATTGATCGGGGTGTGCACCGCAGATCAATGGTCAGGACCTCTGGGCCGAGATACTAAGAGAGAGCAAGCGTATCTCTTCGTACCAGCAAGCAAGAACTTGTTCCTGTTTGCAAGAGGCAAACAAAAAAGTATGGGTTGTCTCAAGCTGGCATCCACTTACCTCCCCCTTGGTTGGAGGAAGTGGTGGATATACGCTCCTATCCCTAGTGAAAGGGATAGGATGGGGCTCTGTTTGGAGTAGCTCACCTGCATCTTGTCCTTATCCAGCAGGGTGACGACCGTGTCCCTCTAACACAGGTAGAGGGGAAGAAAAAGATGGGAAGAGGAGCCAGTCACACTCTCATCACCATCCATTCTTACGGTCACACCAGGACTCGATGCTGTTCAGCCTGCGAAGGTCTGGGTTCGCTACACAACGTGGTGAGCAGCACCACGGGTCCCAAGGAAAAAGATCAAAGGACCTGTGGCAATATCCCGAAGGTATAGAAGGAAGGGCATGTGGTTCTGGTTGGACCAGACCCCTGCCTTCAGTACCTGCGCCAAGGAGAAGTTCTTGCGGACAGGCAGCATCTCCTTCGCATCGAAGGCGGTGAAGTCCATTAGGGACGGGTATTGTGAACGGACTCGAACCCATCGTCAGTTACGAAGGGTTCTGATCTTCGCTACGAAGATCGGTACGAAATCGAGCGTCACAAATCCCATCCCTTGTGCTTGACTCTCAAGAGAAGTCATGCAGTTACCTAAGACGAAATGAAGGGAATAGTCGTATGACCTATCCCTCTTCTCGACTTTGGTTATGTACAGTACTCATACTGACAAGCTAATTAGACGAAGTAATGATTGCTCTGGAACAACCGAACTAAGTCCACAGCATAGTTCGTAACTGACTCGGGCGCTCTGACAGCTTGCCGACTGACTGGTTCAGAATCAGGGTAGAGGCAAAGTTGTCCAAGCATCCGGGTAAGTCACGTGACCTTCGCCCTTTAAAGAGTTATGCTGAGAGACCAAACAAATAAAATATTTGTTAGTCACCGATGCCGGAACGGCACGGCGATGATTCTCTTTAATGCATAAGCTCAAAAGGCGAAAGTCATTGCCTTCAAAAGACCGAGGTCCCTGATGGCAAGAAAATCTCATAGACGTGGATCTCAGCTTAAGGAGAAACAACACTATGTGACGTTGAAGACGCAGGTAGGCAATGAATGCAACCTACGTCTTCCAGCTGAATCGAGAGAAGGAATCTCAAGATTCTAAACCTGTGATTACAAATGACTGAAAACGCTAACCGCCATTTCATTGCTGTCCGTTTGGCAATGAAAGCGGGGCGTTCTTCAGTAATGAAACACAGGGAGTGGCCGCTTGAAGAACTGCCTTCTCATGGCTGAACGTTTGGAAGTAGAGCTGGCAGGTGTGGGAGTAGGCGATGTCTTTCAATACATCTGCTAATCCGGGGTGAACAATGACAAATTGTACACCTCCGACTAAAAGATATTTTGAGGACAAACTCAGATTCCGCAAAAATCATTCGCATTATCGGGATACGATGCAGCAAGAGACTATTACAGAATCTGTTACGTTGGGCGGGTAAACAGAAGATGAGAGTCGAATAGATATCTCTGTTTTAAAATTCTCGCAATACGAAGACGTGAATACTAGCGTTTCACAGCAGTAGAAGTCATTCATGTAGAGAGAATCCCCGTTAATCAGAGACTAAGTCCGTGATTTGTTGGGCAGAGATACGGTTGTTATTCAATCCAAGCAGGTGAGAAAGACTAAACCAACCGTCTATCAAACGCGGCAGCTGGATACTGAATGCCTCGGGCAATTCAGTACGCAGTAGCTGTCGCTGACTCGTCATCCTGAGTTGCCAAGTAATCCTTTCCACGAAGGAATGCGTTCGGCTAGAACCACAGAGCATAAAAAGATATGCTCGAGCAATTATATTTAAGCGAAAAACGAATTTCGGTAAAATTATAAAAGCTTAAATGGTGTTGTTGTGACAACACCATAAGTATATAAAATTGAAACTGAAACTCCCTGGGGAGGGGGTTGCAGGCAACCCGGGGGTTTGCAGTTCAATTAGAATACTTTCGTCTAAGTCGCAATCCGTAGAATAACCAGGATATGCGCCTACTACCCCTCGGACCATTCAACTGCATTAGCAGAATCATGTCGCGAGGTTAATATACGTAGTATATTTTGTAGGATTCTGAACAACGATCTCCATCCTAAATTCTTTCCTTCAAAAACAAATAAGGATTGGAGATTGACCCACCTTCGTTCTCTATTAAAGGGGTGAAGAGAAGTCTTCCTCGAAGGAAAGCTTCAATGGGTGAACAGATACTAAGACGATAGTTCCAGCCAAACTGGTATTTCCGTCCCGTTTTCTTCTCTATTCCCAGGTTGGTCGCCTACTGTGAGATAGTCCTTCTTCAGCAGCATTCTTCTTCCTAATGCTAGAAATTCCAAGGAATTCGAGCATAGCGAGGTTCCCGATTATCCGTGTAACATATCGGGGATTCTTCGTCTCGCCTCACTTTTGGACCGTGGTCTCGCCTAAGTGTTGGAGATCGTAAGAAACTCAAACACTCTGAATGCGCTAGAAAAATTCCGTAGAATTCTAAGCAGTCCCCCCCCCCCCCCCCCCCCCCCCTGCTGCGAAACCCCCACCGAATTCGTCAAACGATATCGGCTTGGTGGTCTCTCGATTCCCGTAGAAATCGAGAAGGGGCAGGATCCCTCCTCAAACGACCGGGGCTTACGTCAGGTAGGACCCGAAGGTCCCCCCTGGGTAGCGCAGTCCCCAACGTGGGATCCTACAGAGAAATCTCTGTAGGATCCTTCCCCTTTCCTCGTAGCCGTAAGGAGAGAGGAGGTGGGGGAGGATTGGATACCGCTCGCCTTCCCAGTGGAACTAGCAGTTGGAGAAGAGTAGGGAGCAGCCATCGCCTTGCGGCGATGGCCTCTCAGAGTCTGGGAAAACTTTCGTCAGGAGAAAACGTTGTTTTCCCGAGGGGAGGGTACGAACTCTCACTGTAGTAAGGGTCTGCCGCCACTGTGAACGTCGTCTGGGTGGGATGATTGACAAAAAACTGACAGGAGAGAGCCGATACCCGTCCTCCGACTCATTCCAGTCCTCGTCGAGGTCGAAACCTCTCAGGAGGACCGAAGGAGTATTAAATAAAACGGTGTCGAAGACACGTAGAAACGCCGCTGTCTCAGTAGAGGAGGTGGAAGTAGCTTGATCGACCGGCCAGAACTGAGAGAGCCTTCTTGTCCGGAGACGAGAGACTCTGGTTCAAGACAGAATCGGCAAGCTCCGATCGCGGCAAACCCACCGTCGGTTTGGGTTCCCTCTCGGGCCCCAAAACGACTCGAGCAGAGACATGGCTCTGCTGGTGGGAGCGGCGATCCTTCCCCCGGTCGTTGTGCGACGAATCAGTGCAATAACCTGGGTAAAGTTACTCTGAATCTCGGAAGCTACAGCGTCTTGAGAGTAGGACCGTCCAGTCCCTCCAACAAGAGCAGCTCCAGGACCCTCCTCCTTCAGAAGAAGGGCCAGCAACAGATCTGACGGTTGCCTCCATCACTTGCGCGTACGTCCTGGTTGGTCCTAAGACCAACCTGGCACTGCGGCGTCGTGACGGGATCGTGAGCGGGCGCATCTCTCACGATCACTCCTATATACCTCGCTCTTCCTGGCGTATGCCGAGGAAGTTGAAGGTATCGGAGAGACAGAACTGACGCTACCCCCCTCTCCCCCTGATGGTCGCCTCCAATCACTTTGCGCGTACGTCCTGGTTGTCCTAAGACCATACGTGGCACGTGCGCGTCGTGACGGGATCGTGAGCGGCGCAACTCTCACGGTCACTCCTAGCTACCTCCGCTCTTCCCGGTGTAGCCGAGAAGTTGAAGGTAGTGGAGAGAGAAAGAACCTGACGCTCCCCCCCGCTCGCTGGCAGGACCAGCGTACGTGGGGGGGGCTGCAGCCGATCACCAACCCGCGGTGGGGATCGATCTGCAGGCCTGGCCGTGCCGCTCACCTATGGCGAGCGGCTCGACTGAGGAACGTCGACGCTGATGTCTAGCGTCAGGCGAGCTGTTGCTGGTTACCGTTTCTCCGCCCGGTCCCGATAGGAGCGGCGTCAGGTGACCTGCTAGGCTCGTTGTCGCGGTGAGACCGCGAGCGTCCTCTCGGCGCGTCGAGCCGCTGGTACCAGCCGTGGCTGGTACCGACGACCGCGGGGACCCCTTCCTCGCCTCAACCCGTGGCTGGTCAGCGACCGTCACGTCCAACCCGAGCAGCCAGCTGGTCGCTGCGAGAGCGTCCACTGGCCTAGCGAGAGGCGTCTGCACGACACTCGCCAGTCTTCTGCTCCGCGCTTCGGCTTGGCGGCGAGCGAGCTCGAGTGTCAAGACTTTGGCTGGACGGTCTCCCGCGGGAGACCGTCCCCCACTCGGTTACTTCTCGCTAACGAGAAGCGAGGCGGATCCTGGTTTAGCGGCAGAACCGCTAAAACCAGGCGAGGAGTGACAGCCGAAGCTGGTACTTCCTCTGGTCCCCGCTCTTCTTCCTCCTTGGTAGAAGAAAAGACGGGCCCTGTTCCCTCCCGAGGGAGCAGGAGGACCAGCAGAAGAGCTCCCCGAATCGCGGAGCGAGACGGGCCTAGAAGGTCCCGCAGGAGCCTTCTTAGGGGGAAAACCCGGGTACCAGCTGGTCGCTGCAAAGACGGCCGCTGGCCTGGCAAGAGTCACCCCTGAGCGTCTCTACACCCGCCTTCTGCTCCGTGCCGCGTCTTGGCGCCGAGCGAACTCTGCGCCGAAAAACCTTGGCTGCACGGTCTCCCGAGGGAGAACGTACACTCGGAGCTCTCGCGAACGAGAGACCGAACCGGAAACCTGGCGTAGCGGCATCGCCGCTAGCACCAGGCAGGGGAAGTACCAGAGCTAACCGATCTCCTCTGGGACCCCCGACTATCTCTTTCCTTACGGAAGGGGAGACGGGCCCCCCCCGCTCCCGCCCGAAGGAGCAGGAGGACCAGCAGAAGACCCCCCGTCCCACCGAGGTGGGACGGGCCCTTAGAAGTTTCCCGAAGGGAGACTTCTTAGGGGGAAAGGCAGCCTTCTTCTTTTCTTCGGCTTATGGGCCTTAGAAGTCGAAGGGGGAAGAGGCAGCAGCAGACGATGAAGACGAAGATGACAGCTTCCTCTCTCCTCTTCCTCGTCAGCTCTCGCAGGACAGTCGTCAGGTCCTCCATCCAGGAGGGAGCCGGGGCAGTTGCCGAAGCAAACAGGGCCCGACTGCACCTGTCCGGAAAGGAGCTGGGACTGGGGAAGACACACCGTGGCAGACCACATGGACAGGCACAGGAATCAGGAGCGACAGGAACAGCAACCAGCTCAGGAGCGGCAGGAAACAGCAACCAGCTCAGGAGCGGCAGGAACAGCGGCAGCGGTAGGACCCGAAGGGACAGCCCCAACCAAGCCAACAGCGGGAATCACATCAGCGGCAGGTACGGCAGGCCCAGCGATCGCCTCGTAGAATCATCGGCAGCCAGCGGAACTGGGTTCCCTGGCGGCCGGTCCAGGGGCGCAGCTGCTGGGAAACAGCGGAAGTCTGGGGCAGGCAACACGAAGAAAACAGCGGCGGCGGCAACCCCACCTCGGTACGGCTGCGGCCCTAGTAGCGGGCAGACGGCGTCATCGACACAGCAATGGGAGTGTAGACCAGGAGGGGGGGGAGCAGCATAAAGCGGCCGTGGTAGTAGTGGAGACCGCCCCAGACCTCGCTAGACGCTGCAGCAGCCCGTGGATGCTAGGCAACGCCCTGCCTTCGCGGTGGGTCCATACCTGGTCCAAGGTGTCTCCCACGGATGTAGCACCTGCGGCATAGATAGATAGTAAGAGGGGTTCCCTCACGCACGGGGGGAAGACATGCCCCACCCGAACGCAAGGAAGACCCCAAATACAAAATACAACGAAGAAGCTGAGCGGGGGGGCAGGAAGGAAGACGAAGAATCGGATACCAAGGGAGTCGCGGAGAGCTTTCGACGACTTCCTGGCAGACCTTCGCTTCCCCTACCCCCGCACAGCAGTGAAAAAGTAATATGAAAATGAAAACGAATACTGCCCTTGCGATTCACTCATAGAACTTAAGGGAAAAAGATCAATTCCCTGGTAAGAAACGGAAACTTGATCCAATAATATGATGCTATCATAAAATATATATGAAATGAAACAGAATAAACTGCACTTGCGATTTCATTTCACATAAAAAAAAAAAAAAAAAAACGTAAGGATCAATTCCCGGGTAAGAACGAAAAATTGATCCAATTTAAATTTTCATGCAAATAAAATAAATGAAAATGCAAAAGAATATTGCAATTGCGAATCCACTTCATTGCATTCTATTATACAAAATTAAAAGCTCGTGCCGAGCGCAAAACACACACACGGTAACGAACGCACAGGGCAAACATATAATGAAAAAGAGTACTTACATTTTTCAATTTACACACTTCGCCCAAAAATACATGACTCGGCGCGAGCGCGCCCCCGCCCTCGGCACGAGGCATAATTTCAAGGGTTCAATTCATGAAAAAAGAGAGGAATCGCCGCATCTACGGCGATAACTCCATGTTGGTTATAATTAAGTAATGAAAATGAAAACATTGTACTTACTTAGTTCATTTTTCAAGTCAAACAAACCATTAGTAGAAAACACAATATAAACAAAGCATACGACGTTTGAATGCGGGCAGAGAGCGATGACGAACACGTCCTTCACACGCGGCGAAAGCAAAAAGTGATTTGTTTACCTCCCATTCCGCGCGCGGTCGCGACTGTCGGACAAGCAGTTAACTACCGTTCTCCCTTGTTCGAAGCTTACGACCGTTCCAGCTGCCCGCTAGCTACTTCCTATTGTTAAAGGACCGATGGTTTGTATTACGTATCGGTTAAACAAACTGTATAAAGATTATATTGACTTCTCATATTACACTCTCTCCCAAGGTTCTTTGACAAACAAATGCCCTTTGTCAGATGTGCAGATATGGCTACTCAATCAAATAGCCTCATCGTAGAACCATTCTTAAGGAACATACATTCTCCTGTCCCATAGAAATCACCAATGATCTTGCATCACAATTCACATACTTTGTATGAGTAGGCTAGCCTAACCCAAGAATGAAATGGATGCACCTCTGCCTGTGAACTTTGGGTTACAGGATACAGTGTCGCATACCCTAGGCTAACCTATACCAATATTTACTCTGCTTTAACTTCTAATGTTTTACCCTACCCCAAAAGACCTGATTTCATATGTTGATACCAGCAATACTTACGTAGCTAGTAGGATACCTTAAGGTGGGTTCTACTAAGTATTCCAAAAATACTAGTTTGTTAACAAATTGAATATCAGAAACGTTCCAAGCATAGGTACTTTAAACGCGAGGTAAATTATATTTTAGTAAAAAATTACCAAAAATGCATTAATGGCTTCAAGTAAATCAATGGGTTACCTAGTTTATGGCACTCAATTGTGTTGAGCAGGTTTGCTACTTGTAGTCCAAAATTCACTTCAGGATCTTGGTATTCACAAATGGCAATTATACAGAAGAGCTCTGCAGGGAGATATAGTAGTTTATTAATATAATTTTATGAAGGAACTATTGGGAACGGTATAAATGAACCTATGGGTGAGAGAATTTCAAGAAAATAGTTGACCACCTTCCGTTTCGTCCCTGAAGGGCTGGTAATGAAACAGCATCACACAAAAATTTTTTGCAGAATTACTAATGGACTTCTAAAGTACCTGGAGAGTATAAATATACACTCGTGACCCAATAAAGGTTCAAACCTTATCCATCACGTTACAATGGGTACCTTGGACATGGCTGACATGGCAGGTAATGTCCCTCAAGATCAAAGGTGAATGAAGTAGCAAACCATATTTTGGACAACTAATATCGATTATAATGCAATAAAACATCTTCAAATGCACAGCGCAATAGCTCTGGACTGTAACAAACCTATTATTGCATATATATTCATCAAATAAGCGCTACGAACGTTAGATTTCACTAGAAACTAGGCTAGCCAAATCTGAAACATCCTCCAGCCATTGTTGTTGTCGTTGACTACAGACAGACATCGAGCCTAAATAAAAATTCATTAAAAAAAATGAAATATAAAATACCAACCAAATATTCACCCATAATATCCCTTCTTTAATTATATTATATTAAAAACTAACATTGGAAGCATGAATATATCAGTATTCGATCTACATAACGATCTAATAAAATTGTATGCATTTAATTTAGGCTCGTGGTTTTTCGTGAATCTATGGGGCCAGCGCCGCTATGGACATCTATTGACAGTTTAAGTAACTATAAATAAATAAAGCAATAGATAATAACTGACAACTATATTTGTTGACACCGAAGATTCAACCTTCGATATTACGTAAGATATCAGCAGAGTTATCAAAATAATATATGATAAATATTAAAGATAAATGCTTCTTTTCTTTGAGCTTAAATATTTTTCATTGGTGTGGCTAAATTTGCTAAAATAAATACATTTAAAATCATTACATAGTAGCTATTGCACTTCAGGAAATTTTGCAGTATATGACTATTGTTTAAGCTTTAGAAATTTTAGTAAATAATTATTTATACCTACAAATAGACATAAAAACAAATATAAATGAATAAATTTATTATTATTTATCAGTAACGTATCATGTTAATGGCGCATTTTAACTACATATGAACAGTCCTAAAGATATTCTGCTATAAATATCTGGTAGTAGTAGTAGTTATGGGTCAAGGCAATGCCTTTGCAACGGCGCCTCTTAATCTTTGGTATTTTTTTCTTGTTTATTTGTTTAGCTCTTTCCTTTTTTCTCTCTTTTTTTCCACATCAAGTATATGGTTTCTTTTCTTATTTCGTTGTTACCTGAAAATAGAAATTTTCCCACTACGTCACTTTCCTTCTCTTCATAGGGTTGTTGTAGCCCTATTGCTTTAACCCGTTCTTCTATATACCTATGTACCACAATATAAAAGGAAATGAAATATGTCTTCTACTGCATCATTGCAAAAAGGACAACAGGTGTTCTCATTCTGGTGCCTTTTTGCTATATTTAAATTAAGAGAGTTGGTTCTGGCTTTGAAGAGAAGGACTGAACCCGTAGAGTTGTCATAAATTTCTTCATCTTTTATTTCTCTTTTCCACGTTTTATATATGTTCACAGTCACTTTATTTTCCAACTCTTCTTTCCACCTCTCTGTGTCCCATATTCTGGCTTTGTCCTTTATTTCTGCTCTGGACATTCCTTCTAATTTTCTTAAATTTATTTTAACTTCATGCATGTACTTTTCCACTGTTTTCCACCATTTTCTTTCCTTTTCTTGCATATCTGTAATTATTTTCTTCAGTATCTCTTTCCGTCCATTTAAAGTATTATTTACATAGCTTATCTTCCCACTCATAATTTTACTTTTCATTGAAGAAGCTCCTATCTCCCCCCCTTAATGTGGCTACTACTGTACTTCTACATGCCCCTAATATTTTCCTATATACCCCATTCTCTATTCTTTATAATTTCTCTATTTCTGCGTCGGTTAGATTAACCACATTGGTTCCGTATAAGACTGATGGTAGAGCTATGTTTTTCCAGAATGTTTTCCCTATTAGAACTTTGTTGCAGCTTTTTCCTATCACGGAGTAGGTTAGGTTGGCTAACTTCTGTGCTTTATTCAACATTTCTTTTTTCTGTAGCTTAAACAGATTTCTAGAGTCATTTATCTTTATTCCTAAATATGTAATGTTCTCCCTCACCTTTATGTTCTCTATCTCTTCTGGTTTATCTTTCATGTTGAAAATAATGATGCTGCTTTTCTCTTTATTTATTTCTAGCCCACATTTGTTTCCTATATCTATTAAAATCTTTATGTTTATTCTTGCATCTTCTATATTACTTGCTAGAACTAATCCATCGTCGGCGAAGGAAAGTGTCCCTATCTTTACTAGTTCATTTTCAAATCCTGTCCCTTCCTCCTCCATTTTCTTAATTATTAAATATGTCATTAGTTTGAAAAGTGAAGTAGAGCCTGTGCAACCTTGCCTAATCCCACTTGTAATTCCCATTTCCTGTTCGACTCCCTCCCCTAGGTCTATTATTGTGCTATCCCCTTCATATATGTTAACTACTGCCTCTATGATTTTTGGATGTATTTTGAACTGTTTCATGACTTCGATCATGACTTCTCGTTTTACTGAGTCAAATGCTTTATTGTAATCGATAGCTATTATTATTAATGGTTTTCTATTCCTGTAGCTCTCTTCTACACCATATTGTAGTGTAAGGATGTTATTTTCTATCCTACTCCCTCCTGTAAATCCTGCTTGGCATTCGTGATCTTGTTCATTCAGTCTGAGGTGTGCTTCTATTTCGTCTTTTATCAGCATCATGAATACTTTGTATGATATATTTAATAAAGCTATAGGCCTTAAATCCTTAGCCCTTGGTTTCCTTTTCTTTTCTATCATTTTTGTTCTAAATTTCTTCCAAGATTCAGGCTTTTCTTTGATTTCTAGTTCTTTGTTGTAACACCTAACTAGTACTTCTATACAGGTTTTGCTCTTCATTAATGCTTTGTAAATATAATATTGCCGACGAATTCTAAAAAGTTGATGAAGAACTAAAAGTAAAACACAACGTAATATTAAAAACGTCATAAACGATGATTTAGTGGAACTAAATTATAAAATATTAATTATTTATGCTTAATGAGAACTAAAAATCAAGATAATACCGAAATATTAGGTATGTTTAGGGCCTTTTGTTAGGTCGTTTTGTAAAACATGAGCAGACGCCATTATAAATGGGAAACAGAAGTAATAAATAAATACAACAAGCTCGGAATTGTTACGCGGAAAATCGTCTGATAAGAGAGCAATATTCATAATTGCTATATATTTACATCTAAAGGCACATGGCTGAGTCAGAACTGGATTAATTACAAGCTTTACGTAAAATAATCCCGCGCTGATTCAATGGCAGTATCTTGCAAAGACATAAGATATTGTCTATGATTTGAAGAGTGTTTTGCTGAATTTATTCTCGTTTTCAACATATAGAATTAATAAATGAATAAAAATTCACTAATCAGTTATTAATGCTTGTCAGTGAACGATACGAAAACTTGTCAGATAATAATAATTTAAAATAATGACTGGCAACTTTTCAAAGTGCGTAACTTGAACATACTTATTACACGATAGCTTATGGTTTAAGTAATTTAAGCTAAGATAGAATAAAAGTAAATATATCATACATGAGATATTAAAATGGAAGACGGTACATTTCTATCTCCTAGTAATTTCTTCCCATAGTTATAGCTAAATTGGAGGCTTGTTTCCCTGCAGAAATGTCGTCTACACTATCTTGTCTGCAGGTCATCTTCAAAAACAGAAATATTGTATTAGGATATCTATAGCTATATAAAAAAATATTGTTAATTTCTTAATATCAGAAATACATATTTCTATTTAAAAAATAATTATTTGTTTCATTAATTTTGTATTTTATCATAAAAGAGTGACCTTTAAGGATTTATGTTTTGTGCACTTTGGTAACACAATCGGAGCAGACGAATTATCATTACGAACGAAAACCACGAATGTTAACTTTTTACAAAATGTACACATTTGACGAAGGAATGCTCCAATTTTTATCAAACCAAATAATTAAATGAAATAGGGTTGCTTTTTTTAGTGTAAATTCATAGAAAAATACAGCAATCAGTCAAATTAGGCAATACTGGGTCTGGGCAGTGCATGTCGGGAGATTACATGGTAAGATGTCAGAAAAGCTCTTAGGGGGTGGGGTTGGAGGCGAGGCCATTCTAAAAGAAAGAGGCATGATAGTAAGTGGTACTACAACTTGGCTGGGCATCACTGCCTTTGAAAATACAGTACCAATGACTGTAGGTGAGAGAGAGAGACCTTACAGACCTTACATCTTGTTCGGGTTGCCCCAGGTCCCTCAGTGTGAGGCACCTCTAATGTCTACCAGAGAGTTGCTAGTACATCATCCGGTATATTTTGCATCTTCCAATCTTGGATGGTCTGGGATGCAGCTTAGATATTTGTCGAGCTTATTCTTAAACACATCTACGCTCACTCCTGATATATTCCTCAGGTGAGCTGGCAACGCATTGAATAGACGCTGCATTATCGATGCTGGTGCGTAGTGGATTAATGTCCTGTGTGCTCTCCTTATTTTTCCTGGTATACTTTTCGGTACTATTAATCTACCTCTGCTTGAGAGAGAGAGAGAGAGAGAGAGAGAGAGAGAGAGAGAGAGAGAGAGAGAGAGAGAGAGAGAGAGAGAGAGAGAGAGAGGGAGAGAGAGTCTAGGATTCTGAAAGAGAAATAAAAAGAATATTGATGGCTAATAAAAGGTGTATTATTTTAAGACTGACATTCGTAAATATATTTTTTAAACAATCATGATTGTTTAGGAAATCGTTTATAGATTCAAGTGAAGGCAACAATTAATGAGATTTTTTTTATCCTAAGATTGAGTCATCGAAGAATGAGAGTAATTCATCTTGATTTTGAGTTTGCAATCCGAACTACTTATGCAAAGGATATTAAGTTATGAATATGCAAATGAATAAATAAATAAATAAATAAATAAATAAAATAAAACAAAATGACCCGTAAACAAACGAATTACTTTGGGGAGGATTGGGTTCAAACTTCGACCACACGGGAGGTTAAAAGTAGCTCTGGTGAATATGACTGTTTTCCGTCAGCAGTTATCTCTTTTATAACGGAGGCACGAGGCTTTTAAGGAGCAGCATTACGAATCGAGAAACTGGCAAAGGGAATTCTGATAAGCGAAGAAAAAGGGGCAATTCTGAAAGAACTCTTAAAAATATATCTATTGGAGTCGAGTCATGAATGATAACAAAGCAGAGATGCATGGATGTACAAGTCTCTCTCTCCAAAATATGTGCGGTCTCATCAGCGCTTCAAAATCTACCAGCAAGCACCATAAAACTTTCAGTTAGATTCCCAACTCACATGTTTAGGTCAATTTCGGTCTCCATAGCTTTGAAAAAGTGTCTATTTACTTCTTTTTCTTCTTACACACACATATCCAGATATCATTAGAATACTCTGTCAATTTATATATAGTACTCTGTCTTTATATCTCTTCTGTATATCCTGGGAGGCGCAGTTACTGTATATTTCACATAAACATCAAAAGTCAGACTGTAAACTAAACAAACTAAAGCCTTGAAGAGGCCTGTAAGTCTAATTGGCCGGCCACTCACATCGAAGTGGGCGGGGTTAAGCGTTTTTTTTTAGTCAAGTCGGATCTGATCAGGCCCGGATGTCAAGCGGGTCCGACAAACCTGACATTTGAGGTTTGAATGATCAATTCACGGTCCGATGCGACAGTCAAATAGGGCTTATTCCTGATTACATCGTTCAGAACTGATAGTTTGCCAATGAGTGGGGTCTTCGGGGAGGCTTGATGAACTAGGAGGTTCATTTACCAAGAAATGGCAGAGAAGAAGATATAGTTCAACATGTCAGACTTTCGTTAGATAAAGAGTTCAGGTCGGGGTTCTTGAGATTTATAAGTCGTAGCAATGTCTGTGGAATATAAGAAGTAAAGAATATTGACAAACAACAAAATAAATGCAGCTTATCAGTCACTAATTGAGAAACTGAAGAAAAAGTGTCCTGCTGCAATGAAAGAGACAATGAACAAGAAGGTAAATAATCTATATACGTATGGCCCTCATATAAAAAAGAATTAAGGAAAGTAGAGGCATCAAAGAAATCAGGAAGTGGTGCACAAGACGTTTCGTCCCTTACACGTGATATATACATATATAATATATATATATTATATATATAGTATAATATATATATATATATATATCTATATATATATATAATATATCACATATCCACAGGTGAAAAATAAGACACAGGTATAGGTCCTGACCGATTTCGACTTTATTTCCAAGCCCTTGACAAAGGACTGATACATAGTATGTATTGGAAGTCACAAATATATATACTACAGAGACAGTATACTGACGAACATACACACAACCGTATGAGACTGCAGATCCACCCACAGGCAGGTGTCAAATTAGGAGTGGCTTTCAAAACTCATTTGGCTAAAATTCACAATATATTCTCAAAAGACAAACGTACCCACCGTAGGAAACAACCAATCCACACCTGACAGGTATCAAGGAGGCAGGGTAGGACATGTCTCCTTACTGTGTTTACAGATATAACAATCCTATTTCCATACATCTGTACTGCCTACCTTAAAACTTAAACAATTTACAAATTTCATTAGATATTAAAGGATCAACTTTATACATTCCTTGACTGATGTTCATATTATGTTTGTAAATTTCTTTTATAAAGCTAGATTCAATGATATTCCAATCCATTACATTATAAGAATACATAATCCTTCACAGTTAATAGAATGATTGTCCTCACTAACATGTAAAAAAATACCACTGTTTATCTACAGAAACCAGATTTGTTGCATCTTTGAAAAAAGACGAGAGCAGCTTGCCAACTGACACACTTGCACCTCCTGTAAAGTTTAACTATAACACAGAGTTCACCTAGTCTGGGTGGGTCACTAGACCACACTTTTATGAATCAACATTTTTAAATATAAAAGAAGGCTTTATAAGTACAGGGATCCAAAGAGGTGGAAGGGAAGATGGTATAGTGGTAATGATGACTCGTAGACCTACAAGAAGCGTGAGTAAACCTTTGTAGACCTATATCACCAGAACTCTGTTCTAATGGCGTGTAGAATGCCCAGAAAACACTCGAGTCTAGTTTATTTACGTTTAACATATGATTAAGTTAACAGGGTTTAAAGAAACTTTCGATATGGCGTTTTACGATCTTTTTGAAATTTCAAAACCAAGGATGACGCTCACGTTGTTATAGAAAACGGGTCACTCAATCTACATAGACAACCGAAGAATATAAAGTTAAAAACGATGACTGTGATAAATATATTCTTGAGACCAACAAGATGTCACGTTGTAGCTGGTTTTAATCAATATGCATATCTTTCATTATTTTCAAAGACATTTACATGGAAAATTGACTTCTTTTTTCAATACAAAATTCATTACAGTAACTTATTCAGGGGCTAAACAGCAAGAACTTAATTAAAACTCAAACCACCAAGTGGCATCGTGAGGGTTGCTGGCGCCCGGGGGGCAAAGTCTTTTATGGCGGCCCCAAAGAGGGAGGCAGCGGGAAGGGGCCGGAGGACTATTTTCATTTGAGTGCGCTAATCTTGACAGGAAATGTTTGCCTTCATTATTTCAGATACCTATATTGTGTTGAAAACAAAACATTCTAATTTACATAATAATATTCTGGAATGATAGAACATACCGAATTTGCAAACTGAAACAGTTTATTTTACATATAATAGATACACTGTCATTAATTAATCATTAGCCCTCATAAATGAATTACAAAATGTTGATAAGGTAGCTAAAATGTAGATTATAGTAAAGCATCACAGTAACCAGTAACATCTTAATAACCAAAGACAAATGGCAAATTAAATAAATTTGACTAAAAAAAGGAGTTAAACATTAGGGTATACATGGGGCTCAGAAAATCATGAAAATGTACAATTTGTTGCCAGCATAGAAGTTAATACAGTACTAGAAAAAAATAGTTTGTGTGGTTAAGACTGAATAGTTATAATGCCTGAAAAGAAATCTGATAAGAACAAAGATGAATTAGTTCACTAACTATAAACCTTACTTTTCTTTAAAGAATGTTGAACATGCATCAAAATATTGAAAACAAAAAGATTAAAGTGATGGATGGTTAGGATCAACCATGTGCAAGGAAATAAAACAGTATAAAGGTATTGGAATGTAAAGATAATTAGACAGATATTGATAACAGAAAACCTAAACAAAGAAAATGATTGACAATGAATTGTGCGACATTAAGTATCAATACATGTTACAATGTGTTTACAGTTTTATTTCCCTAGCTTTTACAGCCGCAAATTTGTCTATCACATCATCAAAGTTTATTTTGTTTGTGATCTCTTGCTCTCCACTTAGTAGTAAGAGTTAAAGCTGACAATCTCTTGCCCCATAGATGTTCACAGATGCGACAAGATAAGTTTCAAATTACTAAATGATCTCTCACAAGAAGCAACAAAGTAATTCCTCTGGTTTAGTGATCAGAACATATCTCGTGTTTTGAGCAGCATTCTGCAATCTACAATTTAGCTGAACAGTTCCAAGCCATCTAAGTCAGTGTCATAGAAACTTGCCATATTAATGCACCTATCTTTTATGTATGCTTCATTGGTTGTAGACGGCAACTCCTTAATATCCAAAAGAAGCCAAAACTTTTGAATCCAAGTTATGCAATTTATGTCAATAGTGACGTTGCATCTGTTTCATACCTTGGTTCTCATGGCGTGTATAAAATTGTGAAGTTGTGTTGACAACTTGACTGTGTTGTTGTGACTGACGTCTTTCTCATTAGAGAATGAAAAAAGTTGCATATATTAAAATTTCTTACTATATTTTTTGCAAAAAGATAAATAAATGAAATACTTTATGTACGTATTGATTATAACATCAGCATCAGCTTTATGAAAATGTAGAAATAATTGTAGTCTGCAGTTTGTTATGCACAAAAAAATCCTCACGAAAGAAAGTAACACTAGATTGATGGGGAACTATCCAATATCTTTGCTCTGACTCACAGTCACTAAACCACTTATTTTATAGGTACGTAATAAAATTTGATAGTTTAGTAATTAACACACGATGATTACATTTATATATAATGAACATTAAAGGGAGTCAATCTTCATTAAATATAAAATATATACTGAAAACTCATAAAAACTTGAAGATTCTAAGTTACTGGCTTCATCACTCCATTTCTCCCAAAATAGATGTCTTCCCAACTTCAATTTGGTGCCCCCTCAATAGATGTCTTCCCAACTTCAATTTGGTGCCCCCTCAATGCTGCGCCCAGGAACATGTCCTCCCCCAGCCCCTCCCCCTCACGACACCTCTAAAACCACCATCATGAAAAAGATGTCTTTAATCCTAAACAAGATGTTTTCAACAAATTTTCTGCATGCCATTACTATATCAAAACTGTAAGCCTTGACCTTTCCCAGACTCCTGATTACAAAAATTTAGAAACATATATACAAATTGACTGGCACTTCAGAAAGGTAAATTGCACATCGTCGTAAATTAGAAATTCACAGCATACATCCTGACCCCTGCCTCAAAGCAAGGTGCTCAATATCTGGTAAACATTAAGGGCCCACCAAAACAACTATGTAGCATTGGGAAAGCTACACCAGTCTTGTAACTTAATGGTTGTTATAAAAGTCAGCGTCATTATATTTTTCATGCGTACAGAGCAGTCAACCTTACAAATTACACATAATTTTTCTTTGTACTCTTATTGACTTTCTTAGCTTCAGTTCTGTATATTCTCTCATCTTGAAAGGAACCTAACACGGCTTGAAACTCAAGTGAACCCTCTACATTAGAGGGTTGCCTTAGGAACATTTTGTTTTGAAATGATCGTTTGCATGGATCTGATTTTAGAAATTCTGGCTCCCTAGCCAAGCACTTTTGGCCAATGAAGTGTTTCAGACAGTGAAAAGAGGGAGTTGGAGTGGTTGCACAGCAAGATAAAGATATTCAGAAAATGAAGGATATGAAGTAGAAGGTCCTAAAGATCAAACTGGGAGAAAACACCACAGTTGCACCAAGAAGTCATTAATGGTAAAGGAGGTTGGACAGAGCTGAAGAAAGGAAGCTGGAATGCAGATAAGGTAAAAGGCCCAAAAGTGAGTGAAGCTACAGGCTGAAGGAATGCTGCAAACACCCTTTAGTAATGCCTGTAGGGCACTGTGTGTACATACAACATTACGTATTATTATTATGAATAAAATGTTTATCATCAGTATCATATCCCTCAGATAGGATTTAAAAGAATTTCTGCATTCTAATCCTAATAACAGCTTGTTATTATTACGATTCAAATGAATAAACCAGGTTCACTGGTGTGCATGCACACCTGCATTCAAAACGTGTGAATTACACTGACTCACTGATTATTAAGTTGGTCATTTGGGGTACCAATGTAATGAGCCTGCTTGAAAAGTTTTAAGGAAAAAATTTTTTTATTTACACTCTACTTACATAGACTTTAAGGATCCAAAACAAATGAGTGACACATACGTATTTGAAATACAAAAATAAGACACATACATATTTGGAATGCAAAACTAAAACAACATTCCAGACAAAATTCATACAAAAATCAACGATCCTTCCTTGGGTAACCTTATCATACACCTCTGGGTTAAAAATATTGAACTCTCATTTGCTATCGCACATGTAGTAAAATATCATCTTCATGCTATCCTCTAGATGTGGCTTCATAAATCAAATTTCCCTTTACCAAGAGTTAAAATTGTTGCAACCTAGTATACACTCATTCTTATCCATACATGGAATGAACACAGTAAAATGAATCTATATCTATACTACTGGACTACTATGGAGAATTATGCCAGTCTCAATACTGGAAAAACTCAGTCATCATTGTCTTCTTCTCTATAGCCATCGCTAACAGCAACTTTACCCATCATGTCCAGCATGGCACGTGCCTCAGGGTTTTTATCGAGTGCGCTTTTCTTTTTACGTGTTCCCTCCTGAAATGAAAGACACATTTGAATTTTGTTTATCAAAACAACTAGGAATTTGCAGTAATAATGCTCTGATGGTTCAATAGTTTCACATTTGGAATGGTGAAACTATTTAATGCTAGAACATTTACCACCATTACTATGATCTTTATAAAAAAAAATAAATCATATACTAAAATCACTTATTTTTGTCAAATAAACCCAGAAAATCTTTAAATACGATTTGCAGCACATATACTGTATTCCAATTACAACTTACCATGCTGCCTTTGGAGCCTTGCTGCCACTGAGTTCATTTACATGCTGTGCAATAGAAAGAAACCGTGCTGGCATAAGGCCAGCTAAGAATAACATGCATCCCTAGTACAGCTTCTACCTTTTTACTCACAAAGCCATTGAATGAATCCTTTTGATGCTTTTCCCCAATTAGTACCTCTGTTATTTACGGTGCTTGCTCGATCAAATCCAATTACTGTACGTACTTTACACCTTCCCATTGATATCAAGGCCTGTTATGTACCTATAATTCTTTCTTTTACTTCTATCACCTGTACCATCATGGAGAGAAAACAAATATTCTTCTCATACATTCCTCTGGAACTTACTATTAATAAGACACCTGGTCAGCCATTCAATAAATAATTTTCAACAACATACTGCAAAATTTCTCTTGTAACATAACTATCATCTATGCAGTGACAATCCATCAATTGTTTTAAATGCTAAATATAATCACTTGCAGAGAGAAAAAGAAGTTGTGGAAAAATAAAATGAATACCATAACCCTGAAACGATGTTGCTTTGATCACATCAAACAAAAGCAAATACAGTAGTGTTTATTGATACTGTAAAGGTATTTTAATTTTATTACAGAAAAGACAGTTATGTCAAGGAAGTATAAGGGTAAGTATAAAACTTATGAAAGAACTAAGATTAAATACATGTACATCTACCTTACACCTCAGATCTTACTACAAACCCAAAACACTCAGGTTAGTCTCTAGAAGTGATATTGTGTTATTCTTGTTTGTTACAAGCATGAGAAGAGTATGTATCTTTATGAATAACATGGAGCTATCTATCTAAAATTGGGGAGGGGAAAGTGTACTTTTCAAGTGAAAATAATGTTAGGAGAGGTACAGTATCCTGATTTGTTACTGGAACGTACTGAAAATGAGTGTGGTGTATATCTTGTGTGTGTAAACTGTCATGCTTTTTTCTTTTAAGAGGAAGGTTAACACAACCGAGCTTATCACACCATACATGGAGTAATCCTATGCCATTGGGTATAAATCATATCCTTAATAATCCCAACAAACATTATTACCTCCTCATCTGAGTCTTCCTCTTCTGGACCAAGCGCCCAAACTTCAATGCTCGATATCTCAAGTTCCTGATTAGGAGACAACTGGGGGCTTGCAAAAGTCGTGCATGTTGGTGCAACAGTCCCTTTTCCAAAGTCATAATCAAGCCACAGTCCAAAAAGTTCTTCTCTTCCACCCATACCCTGCAAGAGTACAGAATTTAGAAACAAATAGGTAAATTTAAATATGAAACATCATTCAGCAGGTGAGCTACCATTCCTTCAAAGTGAAGTGTGACAGCCTTTCCTGTCCTAAATGGTAGATATCAAGTAATATGCCTGGATTTCACTCAAAACGGATTGAAATAAATAAAAAAATATAAAGATACAAATAAACATAATTTAAGATAATGTTGATGTTCCTGAAATAAAAACCTCTTATTTTTCTTATGCTACAAATGTTCATAACAATGTAGTGTTAGGCAATAACTGAGTCATTTCAATTGGTGAGTAAAGCCACAGCAAGTATAAAACTAAGGCAAGAACTTAGTGTTCTTTACTGGTGAGTAAACCTACCTAGAGTGTTCTTTATTATCATTTTCACAGTTGTCATAAGATGCCTCAGAGATCAAAAGCAGCTGAAAGGAGGACACTACCAAACATTTTTTGTTTGCTTCTTTTTTTTATCACCTAAAATGTGCCTTTCTTTACTTTACTCCATAATCTTATCCTCTGCAGTTTTCAACCTTGTTCTACAGGGAAACTCTAAATGTAAGTATTCTTATTTTGCCCATTTTGTCTGTTCTTTTGAAATTTCATGAATTTGACATGTTTTTCTTCTGTTCAGAAGCTTGGCTGTGGAGTTGATTAATTTTAAAATTGGCGTATTCTTCATTTTGAATGTCAATTTTCTTATTCACAATTTAATTTTTTCTGATCATCTTCATGAATTTTTCATAAAACTTCTCAATTTTTCTGAAGTTCTTGCTTGCTCCTCCTTAGTGTTGATCTTGGTCAATCACTTTTGATAGTGCTCCATACATGTGCTCTTTTTGCTTTTTTATTCTTGCTTCAGCAACAATTCTCTTGGGTTTTCAGTAAGTATCCTGTGTTAATGGCTTATGTAAAACTCCAAAGTTGCTGGCCTTTATGAGTAAAACTTTTTCTTAGAATAAAAGCAATTCACCATCACTGATGAATTCTCTTGGATTATGTAATATATATACATATACAATAACTGGTGGATTATGTATAAGTTTTACTTCATTTGAATATCATTTACTTCAGCTAAAGTTTACTCTAATTTTTAGGCAAGAGCTTTTGCATTTTATTAATTTCAGTATTGGTCTGTGTTTTGCACAATTTTCAGTGACCTTGTTTCACTTCACTAAGTCTTCTTGATTTTGGGATTGGTTTGAGCATGTTTTCTCTCTAGTATTTTCAGACAGTGTGAATACAGTTATTACATCTTTTATAATTATTATTATTTCTGCCGTACATGGTTTTGTATGTTCAATGCATATTAGCATCACAGTTGTCCCTCAAAATTCATGGGGTTTGATTTTGCTCCTTGATTACTTGCAGGGTTTTTCATCTACATGAAATATTTCATAGAGACAATGAGGTCTATTGTACAGCATTTAGTTTTAACCATACAAACTTCATCAATTTCAGCATATGCCTGCCTGAACAAAGCTTTGGAGAAACTGGATGCTTTTACACAAGCCCTCTCCTCTCTACCTCTCTGGCCTCCATGAGACAGGAAGCATCCTCTTGACTCATCCAACTGCTTTTGCTCACAAATAATTAACACGGTTTCTAAGCCCTGTGATATCTACTACCAACTCCCCACAATTCTCAAGCTAAATTATCTTGAATTTTACCTGTTCGATACTGGAGCAGGGAATACTTAACATACTATCTTCTGTTAACCAGAATATGCAAAGATAATTCCTTCTGAGTAGATAAGGTATTCTAGGAAGGTATGTGAGTCCCAGACATCTCAATCACCTTCAGGAACCTAGGGGTGAAAAAATTTACCTGTTCCCTTGGCTTAAACCATAATAAGGATTGAAGTCCTGTCACTGTATTGTATCATGGGTTCCTCAAACAAGTTATCAAATAAGCTGGATTCTCAGGCTATTATGAGTAAAAAAGGTATAAAGAATTCTGAAACTTTATTTGTGGCAGGCCATAGTCTCATCCTTCCAGTCCATCATAGTATTCCATTTCTTTAAGAACATGGTGCTTGGGCTATTGGAACTTATGCCTTCTTTATGGAGAATTTATATGAGTTATTTTCTTAAATTATCTTTGTATAACATTACCGTAATATATGGGTTTAGTTTTGACCTATTGTAAGTGCATAGATCCTGTTTCTTCCTTTCTTTAATTAGGAGATTGCATTTTGTCTCAGCACCCAGACTCTAACTTCCTTTAATGAATATTCCAGCCTATATAACTACTCAGGCAAATGTGCACTAAGAGCTGTTAAAAAAGTGACATTTTTTTTGTGATAAAATCTATTTCTTAATGCAAACCCATCAGTTTACTCAAAGGGACAGCCCCTCAAGCCCCACACTCCTGTAATAAGTCTGGAAAACTGGGAATGCCTTAGCTGCTGCCACTAGAGGTGACATCCACAAGAAGAGTTCTTTAAAGAGCTGTTGACTGCAGGAATAGCCAAATGTAAATGGACTGGTTTGTACTAAAAAATTTTCTCTGTAAAACTCCTATTTTTCCACATATGACAAAAACTCAAAATACTGTACGTACTTACCAATCCATTTGGCATTGTATTCTTTTCTAAGTAATTGAGATACATATAGTTACTGTTGTATCCAGTAGTATGAAAAATTCCTGCCTGAGGCTGAAGGCAAAAGAGAAAGCAATCTTGTGTTCCTGTAATTAGGAAAATCAATAATTAGCTAGTACGTATTGCAATCATGAATTGTACTACCCATTAATCAAACACAATACACAAGGTCTTTTTCTTTCATTCATTTTGAACATAATAAAACATTTACTACTTAAGTGCTGTGGCCAGTGCAAGGAGCAAAAATGGGAAAACAGAGAATTCATAGAGGTCTAGTCTTTGAATCAAGGTAGAAAACTACTCCACTATTATTATCCAAATCTTCCTAAGTTGCACCACTTAAGAAAATAGCTGAGCCATTACATTAAGGGGGAGATTGAGAAAAAAAAATGAGGTGATAGCTTTAAGGGGGGAAAAGATTTTTGGAGGATAGTAAAGAGAATATATAAGAAGGCACAAAACTGAGAAGGAAAAAAAGATCAACGTATGATACCATGGAAAAAGGTACTGTACAAGATATCAAGAAATGTCTTTTTAGATTTCAGGTCAGCTGGAGACCTTCCAAACCTATTAGCTTATAAGCAGATAGTGTTCGCATAAGCTATGTTCCCTTACATTTGGGAACATTTGATGTGTACTAACTTCGGCTTGAAATGAATCATATGCCTTATGTGGCTAACAAAAAGATAATTGCTGGCTTACAGTATTTGACCTTTCTATCTTTTTACAGAAATATCAACTCACTCTTCCTAGTCTATTCCCTACCTACGGTCACTTTTTTTAATGAACCTTTTCCAGGCATTTCCATCTTATTCAAGGAATATCTACAATAAGCATTATAGAATATCTGCAATAAATCATACAGCATGCTTTGAAAACACAAAATCAGAAATTCTGTCATATATAAACTGAAACAAATGTTCACTTTTCTCACACTCAGAAACTTGACATAAGCATTTGATAAAAGCTTACCGTGAAACTGTGGTCTGACCTCCCAAGAGACAGATGCATAACCCCCAAATCTATTGCCAGACTGATCTTCAATAACAATAATTGTTGGCCCTTTACCAACAATCTGAAAAACATAGAGAAGACATTGCAAAATATATTGCTTCTGCTTCAAGATAACAGTGGACAATTTAGAATGGACAATTTATAAAAGTTCCAAGTGGAAGACAACAGATTAACAGAGATCAGTACATACTTGAATACACAAAACAGTAAAAGTAAAGCAACACACTATTTTGCAATAATTAAAAGATGTATCAAATTCTAGGAGACCTCATTGAAGAACAGTATTCCACTCATCAAAATATGTTCAACTGATGTTCACAAAGATAATATTGACAGTAATGATCATGTAATAAAATGTACTGGGCATTGTTAGGATATACTATTAGTACTGAAATCTTTCATATCATGACTCCCAACTTCAGCAGTTCTTACAAGATCTCACACAAAATTTTTTTTAAATACAATCCTCTTATGCATCTTTTATCTCAATGCTAGTCTTGCAGACAAAGAGTTGACATACCATTGAGGTTAGTAACTGGGTATTTTGGGCATATCATATGATGATTCTTTTGAGAAAAATGATATTGTTAAGATACAATAAAGTTTTGTACATACTTACCTGGCAGATATATACTTAGCTATAGACTCCGTCGTCCCCGACAGAAATTCGAATTTCGCGGCACACGCTGCAGGTAGGTCAGGTGATCTACCGCCCCTGCCGCTGGGTGGCAGGAATAGGAACGATTACCGTTCTAGAACCAGATTTTCTCTTCCACCTGTCTCCTGAGGGGAGGTTGGGTGGGCCATCAATCGTATATATCTGCCAGGTAAGTATGTACAAAACTTTATTGTATCTTAACAATATCATTTTTGTACATGGAACTTACCCAGCAGATATATACTTAGCTGATTGACACCCTTGGTGGTGGGAAAGAGACAACTATTTACTGAATAGACAGGTAAACAACATACGTTGTAGGTAATAAATAAATAAAACCTTGGTTCCTACTTGATCAGGCGGAAGACTCCATGGCTAATGCCTAGGAATCTGCTTCGCCTAAAGAGCCTCAGCGAGGATGTGACCTATGGCTAAGAGTTCTTGTGGGTCTGTCGATGGGGTCTTATCCATTTACTTGACAGAGCTTCTTACATGACAATATGCCTATGCCTAGTGGCATAATTAAGGAGCACAACACCGATCCCGATCACCTGATCCTAACACGAGGGTTAGTGCTTAAGTTGAAAAAAGTTATCTACAAACTCCTTTCAAACAACCCAAAGAAAAAACACGACGTTAAATAAAATTTAACTCACTAGTTAAGGATCAGTATCTGCTCCCTATCCCAGCAATGTATCCGCAGACACGTATCAACCAAGAGAGAAGGATCCCTCGAAGGTTATCTTGACATCCTTCGGATAATGGGAAGTCAAACACCCAGAGTTGCATCTCCCGTATGTGACAGCTAATATGTCCATTATGACATATTGTTAGGGAAAGAACAAGAATTCGGAAAAGCTCGCACTTCATGCGCTTTTAATTCTCAGCTGTTTGAAGGAATCATCAATGCACTTATCAAGTGCTTAGGAGATCACAATGTCTCAAAGAAGGCCAGGGCGTTCTTTGATATAGATCTCTTCTGGGTGAAGCCTGGAGCCTGGCTAGCGCTTCGTGCCTGGCAGGCGCCTAGCGCCTGTCTAGCGCCTCGCGCCTGGCTGGAGCCTTGCGCCTGAATGGCGCCTAGAGCCTGGCTGGAGCCTCGCGCCTGGCTGGTGCCTGATTGGCTCCTCCTTCCTGGCTAGCGCCTCGCGCCTGGCTGGAGCCTTGCGTCTGGCTGGTGCCTTGCGCCTGAAAGGCACCTGGAGCCTGGCAGAAGGACTTCATGATTACTGTCTATGGAGTCTGCATGCCTCAAGAGTTTCAGCGAGGTAGGGACCTATGACTGACAAACCCTTCTGGATCATGTCAATGGGGGCTAGCCCGCTTTACACGACAGAGCCTTCTCGGATCGTGCCAATGGGGGCTGACCCACTTACATGGCAGAGCCTACCTGTATTCATTATCAATGGGGACTAGCCCTCTTACATGACAGAGCTTTAGGTTTCTCTTTACTGAAGGAGCCTGGCGCCTGGATGGATCCTCAATCCTGACTGGAGCCTATCCTTGAAGGAGTGCCTGCACCTGGATGGAGCCTGGCTGGCTTCTAGAGCCTGGCTGGCTCCTAGAGCCTGGCTAGCTCCTAGAGCCTGGCTGGCGCCTCGCACCTGGCTTGGCTCCTCCACACTTGCTGGAGCTTCGAGCTTGGAAGAGTCTCTAGGCTGTCTGGCGATGTCCACATCGGACACTCTTATATCTGTCCGATTTGTTCGCCTCTGGCGCATTTGCGCCAGGTTGGAGCCCGCTCCTTCTCAGTATCCGACCATGACAGAGTTCCTTGGAACTGTCCGCCTCTGGCGTTTTTCGCCTGTATTGGCATTTGCGCTTGGCTGGCGCTAGATTGTCCGAGAGTCCTGAACAACCACATAGTTTATCAGGAGACTGGAGAAGGGTGGAAGAAATTCTTCCCCTTTGAGCTTTTGGCCTCTGGCAAGGGGAGGTGATTTTAGTCAGCTACACCCAGTAGACGACAGGATATCTAACAATACGAGAGAGAAGAATCTTCCTCCGAGGAGGATCCTTCGTGAACACTTCTTTTGCTAACGAGATCTCTTCTTACATGTTGATGAGGTTCCTCGTTGCAGAATCTTCCCTATCCTTGCCCGAAGGAAGGGAAGGAGTCTGGAAGTCGAAGGAGACTCTGAGCTGAAATTGGGCGGAACCCTGATTTCTACTCTTATTGAATCCTTCTGAATACCTCTGGAAGCATTTTGAGCCCTCATCGCACACCCCGAAGACTCTGTAGGCAACTTTAAACCATCTCTTCTTCTGTAGATGAAATGTAAGTACCCTGCCTGGGTGCAACGAAACTTCTATCTGAAAGTGTTGCGTCAGGAATTAGAGGGATTTAGTTCTTTTGCCAGACATACTATGCTGGCCAAGAACCATTGCCGAGTCTCCATTGAATCTGATGCGAGATTCCAATGCACAAAAAATTCACTTGTCTTCTTGGTCGTTTAGGGCTAAGAGAAACAAAGAATTCCTTCATAAACTTCCTCAAAGAAGTTTGATGAGGAGCAGTTCCATTTTGTCGGAACACGGAATCTGTGGCCACAAAAAGATCCCATTCGAAGTACATGATATCCTACTCTTGTCGTATTGCGGTATCGTATAAGATCCCGAAGATCTTAATCCTCTGTTATCTCTAATTCCCCTTGTAGAGACAGAGTATAGCCTTTTACTGCGTTCTTTGATAGCAGATATAATACATAGGTGATTCTTCCCTCTGAAAGTGAAGAAAAACCTCGCTATGTGGTTCACAGAGGTAATCGGAAGAGGACAGTTTCCTCATTCCATCTAGCACGATCTGCAGCAATTCTATGTCTTAGCCATGACTATTGTCATTTTACCTTGAAAAAAACCTCATTCATGTCCACTTCTGGTCAGTCTGCACGCGGACAGACTCAGAGAGGAGAGGTTTTTATAGGTCTATTTATAATAGATTCTGATAGAATATCCAGATACTCTTGGAAAAGCCTTACGAAACATGCTGTGAGAAGAACGTGATTCTCTGGAATCAACCTCTCCAAGGCCAAAATGAGGCATACATCCTCTCTTCCTTTGACGCCCATTTATCTTAATATCTGTTAAGAATTTATAACTAGGGGAAAAAAGACTAAAGTTTATTCCTCTTCTTTAAATTTAAAGATGTCTTATATTGCTACCTCTCTTGGTTCGAGGAAAAAGAAGCAGTCTAAAGGAAGCCTGTTCGTCTTCTACCTTACAAAGAGATCTATGAAGAAGACTTTCCGCAGGTTCTCACAACTCTTTTCAATAAATGTTAGACATACGTTAACAGTTATTATCTTCGATCAAGAAGGTTCTCACGGACATGCAAAATCTTGCATCGAAACCTCTTAAGGATCGTTACGTTCCGTGTCTGTTCCCAAATAGGTTCTCTTTTGTTAACGCGAACAGGAGACGAAAAAAAAGAGATTCTCGATGCTCTTTGCGATATGAGAGAGTCGTGGAATTGGCCTAAGTGATTAAAATAATCATTTCATCATTCCTTGTAAGCGACCCTTTTCGATTAAATGGGTAACGAAATCAGGAACGAATCTTGCCGTTACCGAGCCTGCTGTCCGAGAGGCTACTGGACTCTTAGGTTAATAACTCGCTAAAACGAGAAAATATCTTGGATTGGTTCTTCTGGCGCAATTTGCGCGAGTCTGGCGCTTTCCTCGAGTTCTTTTTAGGTTATGTGCGCCATAACATCTATGCCTTTATGGTAGCACCGACAATTTCCTATCAATGTTTAATTCCCGTTCTTGTGGGAAAAAACTTTTATATACGTAGTATATCCATTCAGGGAAACAACTTCTGCCACTAAGAGAATGTTTCCCATCCGACTCACCCAACTTCTCTTGAGCAATATCCGATTCTAAAAGGTTGTGTGCGTTTCTCGAAAGGATGAGAGAATTATATATTCTCGCGCGTCTGCCGTATTAGAATCCTTTATAATACTGTCACATTGTGGTAAACAGCATTAATCTAGGAAACCTTTGTAAGGATACTAGGAATTCTGTAGTTAACCTCGGTATGTGCATAAGACTTGACCATACCGTAGTCTTAAAGTGAATTCTCTACTACATTCATCTTCTCACTAAGCATGTACTCTAATAAGCCATGCTTTCGTAAGCATGAGAGCATTATACAATATAGAGTTCCGCTGCGTTAGAATCCTTTAAAAAATGTTACCTACGGTAAACAGCATTGAAATGTTGTAATATCTTTCTTATTGAAAGTTTCTTAGCAAAAGGCAGACAATATTTTATTTATGTTTGCTTAACTATCCCCTCAATCCGAGGCTAAAACCACGATTGTAGGGGAGAGACACGGTTAGTCATTCCATCCCGCAGGAGAGAGGACATGTAACCGACCACTCATGACCGACACCTACATGATACTGCATTGGTGTCTAAGCGATAGCAGTCTCGTTAGCCGACTGGCCTTACTCTTCCAGAGTTGCCAGCTACTCCATTTAATAAAGGAATCTTATAAAATTATTATCGAACTTCAGGAAGTTCTTATAATGCATATCTAAGCGAAACAAGACTTCAATAAATCTAGAAGCTAAGTAGGTGTTGTCTTAACAATCCCTTTAAGCGTAGTCCTTCCTAGGAAATTCCTGGAAGGATACTGGTAATTGAGTTGCTCAGCAAAGAAGTAAATACGGTATGTGCTTATGATTTGCCATATCGTATTCTCATACAGCAGATACTCTACTACCTTCTTTCCCTGCCGAGGCAGATAGAGAAAGGAAAAAGTTTTTACTATCTTCGTTCTTTTCGAATAGAACGATAGAAAGAGTATAATATATCTCCTTAAGGAAGGAAGTTAATCCAGGAACTCTTTAAATCTTCGTGATTTTCTCATAAATCGTGGAAGAGACAGAATTCCTGTTCATCTGTAGGGTTTACGGAAGGAAGTAGATATTTCCTATCCGCCATCATACCCAAACGTCGATGAGCTTCTTATAAGAAAACTCCCAAAGCTCTTGCCTCTTCATAACGAGGGAAGAGCATGAATGAAGGAGAGAGTCCTCTGAATAATGAAAAATGGCTTCCCTTAGTATCAGAATCCTTCTGGCAAAAGCGACGGCCGCCTGTGCGACATCTTGCACCTTTGCCAGGGAAAGTTGCTTACTCAAGTTGAAAACTCAACGAGGAGCCTCGCGACTGACCTCTCTCTCATAAGAAGATTAGGAATATTCTGGCGCCTGGCTCCTTGCACCTAGCGCCTGGAATGTTCCGCGCGCCTGGAATGTTCCGCACGCTAGAAAGGAGACTCGCTCCTGGAACGTTCCGCTTGCGTGGAAGGTCCCGTGCGCCTTGATAGTTCCGAGCGCCTACTATACCCCTTTTAGAAAGAGCCCGCTGCTCGGAAACGTTCAATGGAAGGATCGTTCTGATTGCCACTCTACTATAAGGCTCCTTGCTCTAGCCGTCTGTTTTTCGCGCCAGGCTGGCGCTTCGTCTCTTTGAAGGCGCCTTGCGCCAAGTAAGCGCCTCAGTGGCGTGATTGGTATGGTCTTGGCCTGCTGCCTCGATGGCCGCAAGTTCGATTCCCGGGCATTCCATTGAGGTGTGAGAGATGTGTATTTCTGGTGATAGAAATTCACTCTCGACGTGGTTCGGAAGTCACGTAAAGCCGTTGGTCCCGTTGCTGAATAACCATTGGTTCCATGCAACGTAAAAATGATATTGTAATGATACAATTAAGTTTGTTCATACTTACCTGGCAATATATATATAGCTGATAATTTCCGACGACCGACAGAATTTAAAACTTACGACACACGTAGTGGGAGTCAGGTGGTTAGTACCCATTCCCGCCGCTGGGAGGCGGGTATCAGGAACCATTCCCATTTTCTACTTCCATGAAGTTTTTAATTTCCAACTTGTCTCCTGAGGGGAGGTGGGCGGGTAATTAATTATTATATATTCTGCCAGGTAAGTATGAACAAACTTAATTGTATCATTACAATATCATTTTGTTCATGCAACTTAACCTGTCAGAATATATATATAGCTGAATCCCACCTTTGGTGGTGGGAGAGACAGAATAGAGGATTTAGGAAACACATATATGCAGATATTTGATATCTTGGTTCCTTACCTGTTAGCATAGCTGGCTTCGTGATTACTGCCACATAAGTCTGCTTGTGCTACTAGAGTTGCCAGCAAGGTAGAGACCTATGAAGCTGGTGCACTCCAGATGATCTGTCAACAGGGGCGAGACCACGACGTGACTAGACCATGGACCATACTAATGAGGGCAACGAGACAAAAATACCACCACCTGGCTTAGTTTACCAAAGGTATCCCACTTAACTAAGCTAATGGAAGGGAGACCTGCCCCAGGCGGTCACCCCACAACCATAAAACACAAGTTAAAAACCCCCCCTAATCCCTAAAGGATAGGATGAGTGTTACCTCCTGCCCCCAAAACAGTGTCTGCAGCAATGTATGGTCCGAGGGAGAAGCAATTTTCGTATGTCACTTTCACTCCCGCAGGTAGTGTGAAGCGAACACCGAATTGCTTCTCCAAAATGTGGCATTCAAAATATCTTTGAGCGCCATATTTTTGTGAAAAGCTACCGAAGTAGCAATAGCTCTCACCTCGTTGAGCTTTCCACTTTCAGAAGCCTTCAAAATCACTATCACTGCACTTATCATGAGCTTCTTTAATCGTACTTCTGATGAAAGAACGCCCAGTGCGTTTTTCGACAATAGGAAGATCAGGCTTCCTCACTGAACACCACAAATTGTCAGACGAACCTCTGCAAGCTTTAGTTCTCTGCAGATAGAAACTTTAGAGCCCTGACAGGACACAGGAATCTCTCACGTTCATTTCCCACTATTTCTGATAACCCTTTGATTTCAAAGGTCCTCGGCCACGGGTTGGAAGGATTCTCGTTCTTTGCTAAGAACGTGGGACTTAAAGAACAAATCGCATTACTGTCTGAAAACCCAATCTGCTTGCTAATGGCCTGGATTTCGCTCAACCCTCTTCGCCGTCGCCAGAGCGGTTTAGGAAGATCGTTTTTCTTCGTCAGAAATTTCCTGATAGAAACTGAATGAAAGCGGTTCGAAGTGACTCGAACATCAAATTTGAGCACCACATCCAAGTTCCACGAGGGTACTTTAGGCTGGATGACCTTCTTAGTCTCGAAAGATCTAATGAGATCATGAATGTCTCTATTATTAGTCAAATCGAGTCCTCTGTGCCTGAAGACTACAGAAAGCACGCTCCTGTAGCCTTTAATAGGTTGGAATCAGCCAACTTCACTTCCTCTCTCAGATAAAGAAGGAAGTCAGCTATCTGGCTCACAGAGGTTGTGGTGGAGGAAATGCCCTTCTTCCTGCACCAGGATCTGAAGACAGCCCACTTCGATTGGTACAGAGCGATTGAGGAGGGCCTCCTTGCGGTGGCAATCGCCTTCGCCACAGGTCTTGAAAAACCCCTCGCTCTGGCCAACTTCTTGATAGTCTGGAACGCAGTCAGACTCAGAGCGGGGAGGTTTTTTGTGGTACCTCTCGAAGTGGGGCTGTCTGAGTAGATCTTTCCTTAAGGGCCCCACAGAGTCCTCGGAAAGTCTACCAGGAAGGACATCACCTCTGTGACCCAGTCGGCTGCCGGCCAGAAGGGGGGCGATGAGTGTCATCTCGCTCCTTCGATGCCGCAAACTTCCTCATCACTTCCCCGAGGATCTTGAGCAGGGGAAAAGCGTATATGTCTAGACCTGACCAACTCCAAAGTAGGGCGTCTACTGCGACTGCTCCCGGGTCCAGAACTGGGGAGCAATACAGCTCTGAAGTCTTTTCGTCCTGGAATTTGCGAAGACATCCACCTGCGGACAACCCACAGGTCCCACAGCGACTGGCAAAACCTCTTGGTGAAGGGTCCACTCTGTCGGCAACAGCTGTCCTCGTCGACTGAGAAGGTCCGCTCGAACATTCTGTACTCCTGACACGAACCTTGTCAGGATAGTGACTTTCTTGCGCTTTCGCCCATAAAAGGAGTTCCTTTGCGATGGCAAACAGAGAAGGCGAGTGAGTTCCCCCTTGATTTCTTAGGTATGCCAGTGCTGTGGTGTTGTCCGAGTTGATCTGAATGACTTTGCCGGATATTTCTTCCTGGAAGAACCTGAAGAGCCAGGTAAATCGCTGACAGCTCTTTCAGATTGATTGGGGTGCCAGGGCACCTGTTCCCCTCATCCACCGGTGCCCCGACACTTCTTTCCCTCCTAGTGTTGCTCCCCTAACCCGTGGACGACGCATCGGAAAACAACACTAGGTCGGGTTCCGAAGTGAGAGAGACCCTTCTGCGAGCTTCCGTGGATCTGACCACCAACTTAGGTGATCCTTCACCTCTCTCGTTAAACACAAGATCGCCTCCAGATCTTGTTTGTTCTTCCAACTGTTGGCTAGGAAGAATTGAAGAGGTCTGAGGTGCAGCCTTCCCAGAGAAACAAACTTCTCCAGTGAGGAAATGGTCCCCAGCAAACTCATCCATTCCCTCACCGAGCATGTTTCCTTCCCCAGAAAGGTCTGCCACTTTTTCCAAGCATTGAAGTTGTCGCCCCTGGGACGGAAAAGCCCGAAAAGCCACTGAGTCCATCTGAATCCCCAGATAGACTAAAGATTGAGAAGGAGTCAAATGCGACTTTTCGAGGTTTACCAGAAGACCCAGGACTTCGCTAACGACATGGTCGTGTGCAGGTCCTCCAGACACCGGTCTCGCGATGAAGCTCGAATAAGCCAGTCGTCTAGGTAGAGAGAGATCCTTATATTCTCCAGATGAAGCAGCCTTGCCACATTCTTCATCAGAATGTGAAACCATCGGCGCTGTGGTCAGACCGAAGCAAAGTGCCCTGAATTGGAATACCTTCCCCTTCAGGACAAATCGCAGGTATTTCCTTGATTGGGGATGGATGGGGACGTGAAAATACGCGTCTTGGAGGTCTAGTGAGACCATCCAATCCCCCGGTCTCAAAGCTGACAGCACAGATTGAGGCGTCTCCATCTTGAATTTCTTTCTTTATGACGAAGAGAGGTTTAGGCTGCTGACATCGAGGACGGGTCGCCACCCCCCCGAATGTTTCGGCACCAGGAACAGACGGTTGTAAAATCCTGGAGATTCCAGGTCGAAGACCTGTTCCACCGCTTGCTTCTCGATCATTTGTTCCAGCAAGATCGAAAAGCACTTTCTGTTTCTCTCCTCGATAAGAGGGAGACAAATCCTTTGGTGTTGAGGATAGCGGGGGTGACTTCAAGAATGGGATCCTGTAACCTTTCCTCACAACATCTAGCGACCAAGGGTCGGCATCTCTCTCTTCCCAGGCTCTCGCGAACGAGAAGAAGCCTGGCTCCTACCGGCGTCTGAAGGACTTCCAAATCACTTCCTACTCTTTTTGGCGGAGCAGGGGTTTTTCCTCTGGAAGGAGGCTCTTACCTCGGGAGGCTGTTTTCGAGGAAGATCCAGCACGAAAGGGCTTCGGTTTCTTGGTAAACGAAACTCCAGAAGATGAAGCAGCTGCTGGTCTTCTAGAAGACTGAGCAAGAAGATCTTGCGTTGCCTTCTCCTGAAGGCTCGATGCTATGTCCTTAACCATAGTCTGGGGGAAGAGATGGTCTGAAAACGGAGCGAAAAGCAAGTCCGCCTTTTGCGCTGGAGAGACAGATTTGGCTGTGAAGTTACAGAAGAGTGCTCTCTTCTTGAGAATCCCCGAGCTAAAGTGAGTAGCCAACTCCTCAGAACCATCCCTGACGGCCTTGTCCATACAAGAAAGTACACTGGACAGCTCCCCCAGACTAATAGTATCAGAACTCCTTGACCTGGCATCCAAAACTCCAAGACACCAGTCGAGAAAGTTGAAGACCTCTAGAGTCCTGAAGAGGCCTTTTAGATGGAAGTCGAACTCGTTATGGGTCCAAGTGACTTTTGATGAAGACAGAAGGGCTCTTCTGGAGGCGTCCACAATGCTCCCGAAATCACCCTGAGCAGAGGCTGGTAGTTTAACACCTATGTCCTCTCCCTCTCTCATACCACATGCCTCCTTTACCGCAGAGTCTTGATGGCGGTAAAAGCCAAAGAGGACTTTCCTGAGGCTTTCCTCTTCTCCATCCACTCATGGACTTTCCGGAACGCTTGCTTCGTGGAAAAGCGACTTCTTCATTTTAACGAACCCCGATGCCTTCGATGCTTTAAAAGAAGAAAATTGAGAAGGGGGAGTACGAGGGGCTTCCGGTTGGAAAGTTTCTCCAAAACTCCGACTGCAGAAGACGCATCAAAACTTTATAGTCTGATGAGACAGGAACTGGCTGCTGCTCTTCCTCTGCTTCGACTAAATTATCGCTAACTCCTTCCTCAGAAACTGGAGAAGTAGGAGGAAACTCTGAAGAAAAATGACTAACAGGTAGGGTTCCTTCTTCCACCTGAACTTGCGTTGGTGAGGAACTGGCGCCACCAGCGAGCGCTTGGCGTCCGAATCCACACGTTTGGCGCCGACAGGTGCGCGCTCGACATCTACTAAAACACGCCTGGAGTCCACTGGCGCACACCGAGCGTCCACTGGTGCACGTTTATCAACAACAGGTGCGCGTTTGGCGGCAACGGAAGCGCGCTCCACTTGCACAGAAGCGCGCTCAGCGTCCACCGCTCGCTTGCGAACATTCGAAGACTTGCGAGCGGGAGATATCTCATCCTGAGAGCGAGAAACGAACTTCTCACCTCCTCTAGAGAGCTGCTGGGGAGCAGAACGAACTCTAGAGGGAGACTCGAACGAAGAGAGAGGCGAGCGAGGAGAAAGAGAAGGTCTTGACTTCTTCACAGGAAGCTTCTCATCCTTTCTACGACGCGGAAGAGACTCTCTAGAAGCAAGAGCGTCCTGAAGTTGCTGCTGCAGTGACTGAATCATCCTCTTGGTTGGCGAAACTTCCTGCTCCGGGGAGGGACTGATCCTGTGAGCAGGAGAGCGGCGAGGGGACGCCTCCCTCCTCCTCCCAGGTACGGCCTCCTCCCGAGCTCTGGAGCGACTGTATCGCTCGCACGAACTACCCGAATCCAAGTCCGAAGACTCTCTACGCCTTTTCTGCGGCGGAAAAGCAGCGAACGCACTGTCAGGAGAAGATCGCAGATTCGGAGAACTATGACGTGAAGCGTCAACAACACGCGCCGTCCTTTTCAGCGGACGGGAAGCACCGTGAGAACTCCACCCTTTACGTGGGGATGAAGCCTCCGATGACGAAAAACACTCCTTGAGGAGCGTGCACGCGCACGCTCCCTGGCAGTCTGGGGGATTTTCATCAGTAACTGCCGAAGGCACGCCAGATCGGTGGGGGTTCCTTGTAACCCTCCTTCGGCTTCGAAACATGCTCCCTCCCCAGGTCCTGGGAGTCAAGCAGAGGTCCAGGCCTAGAGGCGAAACGAGGCCGATCTGACGCACCCTCCACTACACAAGGGTATCACTGCACTTCTGCACATCACTTTTGCTCTCAAGAGCCAACACTTTCGATTCTAAAATTACGAATCGACTCCAAAATTAAGGACAAAGTATTACTCTCTACTGACACTGCTTCAGGGCCCGGAGGCAACACTACAGGGTTAGGAGCATTAACAGAAGGAGGGTTAACAGGAGAAACATTAATTTCTTGCACACCTGAAACACTCCTGGAGGAAGACCTCCTTAACCTATCCTTTTCAAGTTTCCTAAGATAGGTATCATACGCCTTCCACTCAGAATCTGTTAATCTTTCGCACTCCTTGCAACGGCTTTCATACACACATTCATGCTCCCTGCAACTCTTACATACCGTATGTGGGTCTACTGAAGCTTTCAGTAGCCTACCTCTACAATCAGTCCTAGAGCAAAATCTAGCGCTACCTGTACTAGACCCTGACATATTATCCAAGAGAAATCCAAACCAAAATCAAATCAATCCACTAACTTAACGTGGCGCCTAGGCCACCGATCCAAGTCAATTATCCAAAAAAGAACCAAAAGGGATACTCAAGTAGCAAAAAGTTTCCAAATCCAGACGGAGGTGCTGTAAACAGATGTTCACAACACCGGCGACAGAAAAATTATGAATAGAAAATGGGAATGGTTCCTGATACCCGCCTCCCAGCGGCGGGAATGGGTACTAACCACCTGACTCCCACTACGTGTGTCGTAAGTTTTAAATTCTGTCGGTCGTCGGAAATTATCAGCTATATATCTGACAGGTAAGTTGCATGAACAAAACACCATATAAACAAACAAAACAAACAAGAAAAATTTTCTAGAACGCGGCTCGCGTTTGGTTGTAGGAACGCGGCTCGCGCTAGTCTGTCAGCTGGAACGCGCCTCGCTGCTGGCTATTGGAACGTAGCTCACGCTAGCTTGCTGGAACGCGGCTTCCTGGCAGCGGCTGGCAGCCGCTGGCTCTTGCTCAGTGTTCTCTTAGCTTTCAGAGAACGCGCTAGATCATCGAAACTCCAAACATACATTCTTCGTCTTTTCGGATGTAAGATGAAGAGACACACTTTTTTAAGGATGCCTTATCATGGCTATCCTTGGCAGTCTGGGACGTTCTACAGAACCTGCCACGAGGGGACGCCTGACCGGTGGGGGTTCTCCCTAACCTTCCTGCGGCTGTCGACTTTCTCCTCCACTGGGTCTGGGAGTTTGGAAGAGGTCTAGGCCTGGAAGCGCTACGGAGCCGATCAGAGCGCACCCTCCACTGCACTGGGAACACTATATTCACTTCTTACCTTTTTAAGAGCTCGCCTTTTGAGCTTCAAATTTGCACATATGAATTTGTAGATTCTGTGGAGTAAGAAGGTGATGAGGATGCAACAACTACTAGAATTGTCAATACTCTAACTGCTCGTTAGAACGAGAGCTCTTAAAGCTTCTAAAGGAAGCGTATCTAGTTATATGCTTTCTGACTTCCTAAAGTAGGAAGTTAGATCTTATATTTCCTTCATCAAGTTCTAACACTTATACACGTATTAGTGAAAAAAAAAAAAAAAAAAAAAAAAATCAATATTCCCTTATTGCAAAATATATGAGTGTCTACCGAAAAATTCGGTAGTTTCACGTAATATATTCTTCGAAATTTCGAAGCCAAATTCATTAAAAAGTTAATAAAAGCGTATGCCAAACCAAAGACCCAGTACTTCCCTGCAAAAGACAGCCCAGAAGGTCGATGGCGATGAAAAAACGAAAATCAAGTCAGGAGGTAGCAAAAACGTATGTTGACACTACCGCGACAGAGAAAATCTGGTTCTAGAACGGTAATCGTTCCTATTCCTGCCACCCAGCGGCAGGGGCGGTAGATCACCTGACCTACCTGCAGCGTGTGCCGCGAAATTCGAATTTCTGTCGGGGACGACGGAGTCTATAGCTAAGTATATATCTGCTGGGTAAGTTCCATGTACAAAATATATGAACAAATACAGAAGTTAGGAGATTACACAAAATTTTTTATAATTTCTTTCTTTTTTATTTAAGCTGAGTAAATTTTCCCATATCTGACCTCCATATTACTTCTATTCATAATTCTAAGGTATTAGTTAATTTATAAGGTATTAGTTCAGGCTGCCTCCCCAACTTAGTAACTTTGAAGTTTTACTGTATTTTCCTCTTAGCATTATATTCTGCAGAAAATACCAACCATCCAATAATGGCTGGTTTTCTAGCAAACAACTTCTTTCAAACAAACAGTAACACTGAGATTTACTTGGTAACTCTTACAATCAGCACTGAAAAAATACCAGTATGAACTGTTGCTTCAGATCACTGAGTTAAAATATTTGGATCTCATATGGCAGACCATCTGCAAAACTACAAAAATTTACCTAAAATAGATCTACAGCTCTGAATATGTCAGTAATACATACCTGCTTCATAAATATACTAAAGCTCCACCCATGTGTTGCAGTAGAAAATATGAAACGCCACTCGGACTGCAGATTCATAGGTAAAGCCCCGTTAAGAAACATGACTTCAGCAGCCGACAGCATTGTGGGGAACACCTGCAATGTTTTGGTATATCAGGAAATCATTACCAAACAACTAAAATTCATATAAAAATAAATAAACTGGCATAAGATGCTATGAGAACATGTTAACAAATCATGTTTAATAAGAAGACCCACCAACCTGAAATCCTACATACATTTCAAATCTAATGAGGAGACATCAATCATTGATATATTCCAAAGACCTCAATATTCTTAAATGTTACATGAATTTCTTTTTTTTCAGAGCCTGACAAAATGCTTTAAGGTTCAAGGAGATAACTGCAATTTCTAATTCAATGAAAGTTTGAGTAATGATTTGTTTATAGTATAACTTTTGTACTGCAATGACTAGGGTCACTGATACTAGAAATGTTATTGGCTGTAAATATCTTGAATTTGTATTTGATTCCAAGATCTTTAGCTAAGCAAGTTTGCTTGACCTGTGTTTATCTGGTGAGAGAGAGAGAGAGAGAGAGAGAGAGAGAGAGAGAGAGAGAGAGAGAGAGAGAGAGAGAGAGAGAGAGAGAGAGAGTGGGCAACAGTCACATGAATCTGGTGTTGTTGGTGGAGCCAGATAAGTGTGCGATCTAACCCTTAGCTTTTTGTTCTGCACTTTATACTTTATACATCTGCTACCTTTGGAGCTGTATCCCATACACTGCTAGGAGTGATATTCCTATGCAGTGTTTTTCTGATGACTAATAACACCCTACCTGCCAAAGGGAGGCAGAAGGTTCTGAACCTTCTCACAAAATTTCCTAAGATTCTCCAGAAATGAACCAAGACTTTTAATAACAATTAGTAAGAAGGTTTTACCCACTAAAAATACATACTCTATTAAGACTATATAAACTAAGAAAAAAAAAGATGTTACAAATATATATATGTGCTAAACGTGGTGAACACACAATTAATGCTGAACTGCCACTAGAAGGCTGGTGAGGGGGGATTTCCTCTGAGGAATGTGGAAGTTCAGCATAAAAAAGATAAGCTATTGAACAAGGGTTTGTGCTGAAACAACTACAGTCTATAAGGACCATGTGTGTGCATGCATATATAATTACCTTAGGAAGTTGAGTTGCTTGTGGTAGTAATCTTCTCTCACCAAGAGGGCTAAACTTGAATAAATACTTAAACATCTCCATCTCAAGGTTACCAAAAATACAGTGACCCAACCACCATCTCTCAAATGCATCATAAGAAATCAAGAGAGATTCTGGAGGACCTTTTCCCCAAACCTGAAACATGAATTTTATCAATATGAATACAAAAGAAAATAATAAAGGATATAAAATTATGCATTCACTACTTCTGACTGAATTTCTTTTCAAATCCAAAAATATTCTAAATTACATATACGACAAATGAAATTCTATGTGGAGAAGAAAGCCACAGTCCAAGGTTCAGTATGGCAGTATAAATATTCTATATAAATGATTTATAGTACTATCGACAAGAAAAGTGAAGATACAGTTTTCATTAGCTTTCATTCATCGAATTTCCCATTTGCTTTTACTGAAAAAATAAAATCTCGCTAAATTTACTCATATGATATAATTTACAATGTATTTTCACATTCTAAAGTTGAAACTGCAAAACAAAACCGTTCAGATACTTAAAAACACGGTATATGTCTGAAGTAATTGGAATTTCTCAGATGGCTTCGTTCATAGAGATCTGGTAGATAGAATGTGAATTTCTGATTGTAATACTATGTATCAAGACGACAATATTTAATAGTTTTCCTTCATGAACGGGAATATTATTGCATCATTGTAAGTGGTGAATGTAATTATTTGAGTTTCTACAAATTTACTTTTGCATTCCAAAGTGTTTAAAGTTAGCTGACATCAATGGCAGTCAATGTTGCGATGGCTAAGGTAAGTTAAGCAAATCTAGTTGCATCCACAAGAGCGTTTTCTATGTATGAGGAGGAGCCCTAGAACTTCAAGCGGGAAAACGCAAGCCACTGGATACTGGCTTACGTAACAGATTTCACACTTTGATTACTTTGATGTTGACATGGATCGAATGCTAGTGGCTGTTTACAAAGCTACTTTAAAAATAAATCTTTATCAAAGTTAAAGTAGAATGTCAGCTCAAAGATTTTCTGGCTATGCTCCCATTACAAAGCAGTTCGTAGTTAGCCTACATGACTGCATTACTTTGCCATGATGCTGAAAGATCTCCCAACACATCATCATTTTTGCACTATATAAAACTTTAATTATCTGCGTAATACATATTGAGTTATTTGTGGTAATAAATATTTTTACTTAACAGATTTTTTTGTGAATGATTTGTGGATGAAAACCGATTTTCAAAAGTACAGACTATATCAAGAGAGCAAGAATGACCGCAGCCTGTGTTTGAAATTTTCCATGTCTTTTTACAATCTTTGAATGTTACGGCAACTGTCGAATGAAATCAAGATTAGGGTATGATTTCTTAGAAAATTAACTTGAATACTATGGTCCTTCAAATTTTATCTAGCATAGTGTAGCACGATCTTGGCACCCATATCACCACGTTTCAGGTATCTGTGCACCGACTTACCGCTCTTTCTTCTGCCTTTCCCCATCACAAGTCCGTTACCAATACTATAATTCTCTCTCTCTCTCTCCACTTCTATGACATACTTTAAAAATATATATCACCACCCAATCTCCCAAAGAAAATAAAAAATTAAGTAGTTATAAATAGGTCTATGCTTTCATAAGCAGATTTTGCTCTCTCTCTCTCTCTCTCTCTCTCTCTCTCTCTCTCCACTTTTAAAACACATTTGAAAAAATATTATCACTCAATCTATAAAACTAAAAAAAATGAATAAAGTATCTCCATAGATAGGCCTATGCTTGCATTCTCTCTCTCTCTCTCTCTCCAAGTTTCTTTCCCCATCACCACTTCTCTCTCTCTCTCTCTCTCTCTCTCTCTCTCTCTCTCTCTCTCTCTCTCTCTCTCCACTTTTGAAACACATTTGAAAAAATATTATCACTCAATCTCTCAAAGTAAATATATAATGAATTAAGTATCTCTATCGATAGGTCTATGCTTGCGCTCGCTCTCTCTCTCTCTATCATCATAATATTTCATTCTTTACTGTGTTGTTCCTCATGATTTCCAGAAGTACTGCCGAAATTTTAGAAAAAATTTATTTTTATTTTTTAAGATCTGTCTTTAATTATGGATGAATTTTACGTCAGTTTAGTGTCAAACATTACAAAAACACTAAGAGTTGGAACTAAATTTCTGTACAAGATGAGAGACAAATGTAATGTTATTACCTTTTTAATGCCTTCATTGGGGAAGAATAAATCAAGTAACACAGCGAAAGCAATCTGCGTCCTAACAGTATCAGGACTGTTCTTCCAGCGTCCTTTCTCGGGTATACCTTTCTCATAAAATTCAATTATCATCTCCATGTACTGCAAAAAGAAATTCAGTGCAAATGAATAAATTCTACCATACACCCTTAAATTACAGTTCATGTTTAATGTTCTATGACTGTTCAAAATTAAAAACAGTTTTGAAAATGTCTAAATTTTTCATTCTAATACAAAACCACCAGTTTGCTCTTGCCAAAACCTTTGATCAGCAACTCATGCAAATGCACTCAATGAGAAAGGTGGTTGTGAATCCCCACATCAATGCTTCTAGTGGTAGTAAGTAATTCACTGTTGTCTAGACTTACTATGCACAAGTAATGACAGTTCAATAGGACACTTATCGGTAAATTGATGGGGTTGAATTAAAAAAGTGATCCTTGTTTTTAAAAAATGTAATGTTTTCAAACAACTCCATTAATTTGCTATTGCCTGGGTACCAATTTAGGTGGGAAAGAGTAAACTAAGATAGGCGGTCTTCTGAGTGTGGCTACAAATCAGTACTATTTTATATGGTGTGGGTCATGAATGGACTGCAATGTAACCTTGCATAGGAGGGGTTGTAATTGTGTTGTTCACATTGGTCTAATTATAAATCAATAAACGTTTCATTCCACAAACAAAGCAAAGGCTTTAGTCTCCAGAGTACCAATCTCTTAAAAGAAGGGAATATGGTTAGGAAATACGAAAAATAAATGTGATAGGAGTGACCCCTATCCTCTTCGCATACTTCAAGGCTGGGATCAGCATACATAATGGTGACCTGGGGATTAAATCTCACAGATACAATATACAAGCAAGTACACAGCTCTTCAAGGAAGTGAAATTACTATACTCTGTTTTTTTTTATCTGTCCATCCGCCTGTGGTGTTTTCACATGGTAACACTGCTTCCAGGGCTTTAAATAGTTACGCTATGTGTAAATTTTAGATAAATAAAAGGATATTTAGGTGTACATTTGCAACTGAAAAGCATTTTAATAATTTACTGTATGCGAATTACACCGTTAATATTTGAAATAGGATATTGTTATTATTGTTGAATGTAAGCTGAATGTGACTATCTAAAGCCCCGGACGCAGTGTTACCATGCACAAACACCACAGGCGGCTGGACAGATGGAAAAAAACCGAGTAGTATAGACAATCAATATCCATATTCCATCTGGAAGATAGAGACCTGTAAACAGACTGAATTTCATGGCCTATACATCAATTCTGGTGTTTAATTCATTTTCATAAACAAAATGAAAAAATAATGAATAATTACCAAGTACAGATACATGGCGTAAGTTACTTTACGTTATCAATCTGAATATATGTACACAATAAAATGTCTTTTTTTATTTCTAAATTACATCATAAAGCAAACTAAATAAAGGTCTGTTTGGGATGATCCCACTCTCTTTCCCATGAAAATGAAGATTTGATGTACTACTGCCCATGTCAGCTAAGAACAAACAATGAATCCACAGTTGATCAACCTGGATGACTATGCCCATCCTGACTGTAATCTATCTGCTCTGTATGTGTTTGTCTGACATGGTAATTTCTCAGCCTCAACTTTTCCATTCATAACCTATGTCTCTGAAGACCAAGTGCTATATACTGGAATAGTGCTGGCTTGTTCCTGGTTGTATAATTCCACCACAACCAGAACCTGTTGAATGCTTCCTTGTGCCATTGGCTAACTAATGCCCCACTCCATATTTGACTTCTTCAGGTCTGGGCTTTCTCGTTTTGATGCTGACTAACGACCTAGTTTATACTAGGCAACAATATACCACTGGTGTTAAAACCAATAAAAGAATTATACCTGTAACATCATAAAGAACTTCTGTTTTCATTGTCCAGGAAGTTCCTGATATCACTGCTGACCAACCAGTCGCAGCTTAGTAGACAGCTTTTTCATCTCTTGCAACATCTGCATCCTAAAAAACATGGGTTTAACCTGACCACCAAAAAAACCAAGCCATGCCTGTATGGCTTGGTATTTCATGAAGTGGAATTGTTTGCCCGCAAACAATCCCAAAATATGTTGTTTTAGATTCTTCCTTCTACCTAAAGCCACCTTGACCTGCACTAGATCTAGTCATCAATGCACTAACCCATGGATGCATCCAGGACATGTATTCTTCAATAAGAAATCCTTACCTCAGCAACAAGTACTATTTACTTAAGGCCTTTGTCATTAGAAGCCATGAACATTTTGCATGACCTGCTGTTTGCCAGTCCTTTATACAATAATACCTCAATTGTATGCGATTCGAGTTGCGCGAATTCACAATACTAGTGCGATCTTTTCATTGGAACCTAACTAATTGTCATATACGAGTATTTCACAGGCATGCGAACTCAAACGTAACATTTTCGAAACCTGGAGAAACCCTGCAAAGGTGTTTGTTCAAGTCTTTTATGTATTTATATGTTTTCATGCTTTTCTGTGTAAATTAAATATTAAATAATAGAAATAATTATTTCTCTTCCTCTCTCTCTCTCTGCAGATGTAATCTTCACACTGTCCTTTACAGTTACTTTAACATTTAAAAGTTAGCTTCATACTTATATAAATACTACTCTTTTCTCTCTCTCTCTCTTGTAGTCAGGGTAGCAAAGTAGTTAAGAAGATTTCTAAAAATAAAATGGTTGGTCGGAAGGGGCAAAGAAGAGAGAACTATGTTGTATGTAATCTTCACACACACTTATATTTTTACCAATCATTTATTTCTTTTTTCATGGGTAATGTATTAAGCTAACATTTAAAGGGCATTACAGTAACTTTAATATTATTTAATAGTTGGCTTGATATTTTGGGAGCATGATTAGGGTCATATTTAGCGTTCAAACTGTAGAAGTAAGCACTTACAGGCAGTCCCCGAGTTACGACGCGTTCGGCTTACGACGTTCCGAGGTTAAGGAGCTTTTCAATTATATTCATCAAAAATTATTTCCAGGGTTACAACGCCTACAACTCTGATCTGGCAGAAGAAATATGACACCAAAAATGCAAAATAATGAATATTTGAAGGTTTTTTTTGAATAAAAATGCAATAAGAATGCAGTTTACATAGTTTTGAATGCACCCAAAGCATTAAAAGTATGGTTTTCTAAGGATTTTTGACGATGTTCCGGCTTACGACGATTTTCGGGTTACAATGCGTCTCAAGAACGGAACCCCCGTCGTAACCCGGGGACTGCCTGTATTAGCATTTTTAGAGACCATGCCAAACTTACATGAAACTTCCCCTTACACAAGGGGGTCTGGAACCTAACCTCACGTAAGTTTGGGCTATTACTGTACTACTATGGTAAGACATGGTGATATTGAATCCTACTATCCTTCCTTATGCAAAAGCTCATCCCAGAAAGCAAAAATAATATTAAAAAAGCACTTTACGTACTCTTCATTTTAATTTTTGCAATGCCTTTTAAAAATGTAACAGATAACATACTAAAACATTAATATTCCAATTCTGAGAAATTAACTTCAGAAAAGTATATATAAATACAGTACTACAGAACAATGATAAAATTTCGTAAGTCACAAGAAAAAATTGTATGTGTGTATGTAAAGGACCGAGGGTTTGTATATTGTGTAGGAACAAAGGTAAAGTAAAAGGAGTGTAATTCATATAAACACAAGTGCTGATATAGTTACACAGAGGCTTTCCCATTTTGGGGTAGCCGATTTTACTTTGTAGTTAAGTACGTAGTAACTTCTGAGAGTAAAAATAAGGTATTCGTTCATCAATGGTTGATACAAGTGTGTGTAAAATACAGATTTGTTAGTTAAAGGAATTCTTAATTTTTATTATTAGTGTTTCTACAATTAATATTTACTGCATAACATTTAAGCAATACATCATACAACTGTACCAAAAATCATTTGACTGTCTTCACACTCATATAAAAGATTTCCACATACCTTTAGGAGTTGGTTACTATTAACACCAAGCTTTCCTCCATGTGCCAAAGTTAATGTCAAATTTATATGTTCTTCTGTTGAACCTTTTATCAAAGACCCTAGTTTTTCTGCAAGTCCTGACACTGGGAAGCTTTGAACCTTCTTCCCATTTGTCAAAGCCTGAATAAATGCAGCTGCATATTCAGCGCTGACCTCACGAGTAAAGTAAGCCTGTAATGATATAATAAAATGATATTGTTATGATACAATAAAGTTTCATACATACTTACCTGGCAGATATATACATAGCTGTATTTTCTGACGTCCGACAGAAATTTCAAAAACTCGCGGCACACGCAGTGGGCGGCCAGGTGGTAGTACCCATTCCCGCCGCTGGGAGGCGGATATCAGGAACCATTCCCATTTTCTATTCATATTTTTTATTAATGCCTCTGTCTCCTGAGGGGAGGAGGGCGGGCACTTTAATTATATATATCTGCCAGGTAAGTATGAACAAACTTAATTGTATAATAACAATAACATTTTGTTCATGCCACTTACCTGACAGATATATATATAGCTGAATCACACCTTCGGATGGTGGGAAAAGACAGAATAGGATTTTTGGGAAACTAACATTAAGTAGATGATATACATCTTGGTTCCTTACCTGTTTGCAAAGTAGACTATGTGATTACTGTCACGTAAGGCTGCTTTTGCTTAATTACAGAGTTGCCAGCCAGGTGGAGACCTGTAGTGCTGGTGCGCTCTGGATGATCTGTCAACGGGTGCGAGACCTCAGCGTGACAAGATCATCGAGGCCATACAAATGAGGGCAACGAAGCAACTGACCACCACCTGACCAACTATTACACAAACCCCCTTTAAAACTAGCTAACGGATGGGAGATCTTCACATAAGACTCAACCACAACCTAAAAACACAACAACTAACTTAACCTAACTAAGGAATAGGGAAAGAGCTACTTCCGGACCCCAATACTGTGTCCGCAGAAACGTATGGCCCCAGTGCATTGCAATCGTCATAGATCGTTCTCACATCCCTTAGGTAATGTGAGGCGAAGACGGAGTTGCTCCTCCAAAAGGTACAATCGAGGATGTCCTTGATTGACATGTTCTTTTGGAAGGCAAGAGAGGTAGCGACGGCTCGTACTTCGTGCGCTTTTACTCGGAAGAGGCTCAAATCAGTCTTCTGGAAAGATGAATGAGCCTCCCGAATGGTGTCCCTTAGAAAGAAAGCCACTGCATTCTTTGATAAAGGTAACTCTGGCCTCTTCACAGAGCACCAGAGGTACCTGAGGGACCTCTAACCTCTTTAGTTCTATGCACGTAGAACTTGAGAGCCCTTACCGGGCAAAGGACTCTCTCTGGTTCTTGGCCCACCAGACTTGACATACCTTTGATTTCAAAAGTCTTCGGCCAAGGGTTCGAAGGATTTTCATTCTTCGCCAAGAAAGATGGGTTCAATGAGCAGACAGCATTGTCCCCTTTGAAGCCCATTAACTTGCTAAACGCTTGAATTTCACTAACTCTCTTAGCCGTCGCAAGAGAAGTTAGGAAAAGAGCCTTCCTTGTCAGATTCCGAAGAGACGCTGTCTGAAGCGGTTCGAAAGTGTTTGACATAAGGATTTCAGGACTACATCCAGATTCCATGAAGGTGGTCTCATTTGCGGAACCTTCGAGGTCTCGAAAGACTTCAAAAGGTCATGAATATCCTTGTTGTCAGACAGGTCTAGGCCTCTGTGCCTAAAAACCGCTGACAACATGCTTTTATATCCCTTGATGGTAGGGACCGCTAATTTCTGCACATTTCTGAGAAATAGCAGAAAATCAGCTATCTGGTTCACAGAGGTCGAGGAAGAGGAAACTCCTTCCTTTTTACACCATGCCCTGAAGGAAGCCCACTTCGACTGGTAAACAGCTCTTGTGGAAGCACGTCTCGCATGTGCGATTGCTCTCGCAGCTGCCTTCGAAAAACCTCTCGCTCTGGCCAACTTTTCGATAGTCTGAACGCAGTCAGACTCAGAGCGGAGAGGTTTTTGTGAAACCTTTCGAAGTGCGGCTGTTTGAGTAGATCTTTCCTCCAGGGCAATGTCCTTGGAAAGTCTACAAGGAAAGACATGACCTCTGTGAACCATTCTCTTGCTGGCCACATCGGAGCGATCAGGGTTAGCCTTGTCCCTTCCGAGGCCGCAAACTTCCTCATGACTTCTTCCCCAGAATCTTGAATGGTGGGAAGGCATAAAGGTCCAGGCCCGTCCAATTCCACAGCAACGCGTCCACCGCGATTGCCTCTGGATCCAGGACCGGGGAGCAGTAAAGAGGAAGTCTCTTGTTCCTTGACGTTGCGAATAAGTCGACCAGTGGACGTCCCCACAGCGTCCATAGGTCTCGACAAACGTCCTCGTGCAAGGTCCATTCCGTCGGAAGGACTTGGTCCCGACGACTGAGAAGGTCTGCCCTGACGTTTTGCACACCTGCAATGAATCTCGTCAGGATCGTTACCTCTTTCCTTTTTGCCCACAGCAGAATCTCTCTCGCTAGGGAGTACAACGCCCTGGAGTGTGTACCTCCCTGGTTTTTTAAATAAGCGAGTGCTGTGGTATTGTCCGAGTTTATCTGAACAATCTTGTTCTCCAAACTCTTCTCGAAGAACTGCAGGGACAGAAATACTGCTGCCAGTTCTTTTACATTTATATGCCAGGCTACCTGTTCCCCTCTCCAGGAGCCTGACACTTCCTTCCCCCCATAGTGGTTGCTCTATCCTGTGATGGAAGCGTCTGAAAACAACACTAGGTCGGGGCTCAAAAGACTTAGGGACACACCCTCTCGCAGCTTCTGAGGGTCCAACCACCATCTTAGGTGGTTCTTGATCGAAATCGATATCCTCAATACTGCATCGAGATCGTCTTTTGCCTTCCACTCGTCTGCCAAGAAGAATTGGAGAGGCCTGATGTGCAGTCTTCCCAAGGAAACAAACCTTTCCAGCGAGGAAATGGTCCCCAGCAGACTCATCCATTCCCTCGCCGAGCAAGTCTCCTTCCTTAGAAAGGCTGAGATCTTTCCTAAGCCTAGCTGCTGACGTTCCTGGGACGGAAACGCTCGAAAAGCCACTGAATCCATCTGAATCCCCAGATACACGATGGACTGTGTTGGGGTCAGATGCGACTTTTCGAGGTTGACCAGAAGTCCCAGGGACTTCGCTAAGGCTAAAGTGAACTGCAAGTCCTTCAGACACTTCTCTCTCGACGACGCCCTGATCAGCCAGTCGTCGAGGTATAGGGAAACTCTTATTCCCGAAGAGTGTAGCCATCTCGCTACGTTCTTCATCACTACTGTGAACACCATCGGAGCCGTGGTCAGTCCGAAGCACATCGCTCTGAACTGCCAAACTTTGTTGTTCAAGACAAATCTTAGATATTTTCTTGAAAGAGGGTGGATCGGGATGTGGAAGTACGCGTCCTGCAAGTCCAAGGATACCATCCAGTCGCCCGGTCTCAAGGCTCCCAGAACAGAATGATGGAGGCTCTCCATCATGAATTTTATCTTTTCCACGAAAAGATTGAGCCTGCTTACATCTAGAACTGGACGCCAACCTGACGACTGCTTTGGTACTAGGAAGATTCTGTTGTAGAAACCTGGCGACCGCAGGTCCGCGACTTGTTCCACCGCTCTTTTGTCGATCATACTTGTTGAAGGAGATCGAACAAGACTTTCTTCTTTTCTCCTTGGTAGGATGGAGAAAGGTCTCTGGGAGTCGTAGAAAGAGGAGGAAGATCTAAAAAGGGGATCTTGTACCCCTGCTCCACGATCTTGAGGGACCAAGAGTCCGTGTCTCTCTCTCTCCACGCTCCCGCAAAATACTTCAGTCTGGCTCCGACTGGTGTCTGAAGGACATGCTTTTCACTTGGAAGGCTTTGGTTTAAAAGAAGCTCTTCCTCGTGAAAACCCTCTCCCTCGAGGAGCTGCTCTCGAGGGGGGAGCCCCACGAAAGGGCTTTACTTTCTTCGGTGGACGAACTGCAGCCGAAGATGTTGAAGGTCCGGCCGACCGTCTTGTAGACTGGGCCAAAAGATCCTGAGTAGCCTTCTCTTGTAGGCTGTTCGTCAGGTCCTTTACCAAAGTCTGGGGGAAGAGATGGTTCGAAAGAGGCGAAAACAACAAGTCCGCTTTCTGAGCTGGCGTCACTGACCGAGCTGTGAAGTTGCACAGCAAAGCTCTCTTTTTTAACAAAGCTGTCCCAAAGTGAGATACTAGCTCTTCCGAACCATCCCTGACGGCTTTGTCCATACATGCTAACACGCTGGACAGCTCCCCCAGACTAAGAGATTCTGGGCTTCTCGCTTGTAAATCCAGAACTCCCAAACACCAATCAAGGAAGTTGAAGACTTCCAGCGTCCTAAGCAGACCTTTCAGATGATGGTCTGTCTCCGACGCGGTCCAAGTTACCTTGGCAGAGGGTAAAAGTGACCTCCTCTGTAAGTCTACAAGGCTGGAGAAATCTCCTTGAGCCGACGAAGGGATACGAACTCCCACTTCGTCCTTGGTCTTATACCAAATGCCTCCTTTACCACTAAGTCTAGTAGGAGGCAAGGCGAAGGTCGTCTTGCCTTGGTCTCTCCTTCTTATCATCCAGTCCTGGAGCTTCTTGAAAGCACGTTTCGTCGATAGAGAAGTCTTCATCTCTACGAACTCCGGGATTTTCCCCGTTTTCGATGAAGAAAACTGTGAAGGAGGAGACTTGGGAGCTGCGGGCTGAAATTTGTCCTCAAAAGAAGAACGCAAGAGTCTGACTAGGACTTTGTAATCCGAGGTAGAAGGGGCTGTAGCAGGGTTCAATCTTCACACCCGATTCAGCCGAACTACCCAGTTCTCCTTCTTCTCTCAAAGGAAGAGGAGAACGTCTGTCAGGCGAAGGCGTCCTATTGGCGGTTCTTAGCAAGATCAAAGGACCCCTCTCCTTGCAAGCTGCAGCCTTATCACTGCTGTCTTCTTTCTGACGCTTACTGCTCGCTGATGGAAGAGCGTCCTGAGGCGGACGAGCGTCTTCCGCGGCAGTTCCACCTACCCGAGAAGCGTCTTTACCTCTCTTCGCTGGCATACGTGCCTGAGCGCGTAACAAAGTGTCTGGGGGTAAGAATTCTTGTTCAGAATCCCCGAAAGCGTCTTGAAAGGAGGCCTGGACGTCCTGGCGAACTTCCTGCCAAGCGTCCTGTCTAGCGTCCTGGAGAGCGGCCTGCCGATCGTCCTGTGTAGCGTCCTGGCGAGCGTCCTGACGAACGTCCTGCCTAGCGTCCTGCCAAGCGTCCTGACGAACGTCCTGCCGAGCGTCCTGACGAACGTCCTGCCTAGCGTCCTGCCAAGCGTCCTGACGAACGTCCTGCCGAGCGTCCTGACGAACGTCCTGCCTAGCGCGAGCGTCCCGACAAGCATCTTGCCGAACGTCCTGCCGAGCGTCCTTGCACAAAGCGTCTTCAAAAACGTCCGGGAGGGGGAGGGGGTGTGGGGGGGGGGGGAGGATGTGTCGTAACGTCCTTCTATAAGACGAACGAGATCGGCGAATCGCTGAAGGAGAAGCGATCGGCGAACGAGACGCAGGAGGCGAAGGCAACGGAGACTGCTTAGTCCTCTTTACAGGCAGTCTAAGGTCCTTCCTCCGCTTAGGCTCGACTGCTGCTGGGCAAGTCCTCTGAGCCATAAGCGAGGATAGCTGGTCCTGAAGGGACAAAAGAATGTTCTTCGTTGGAGAAGAATGAGACGAGGAAGCAGGACTGGTCCTGTGAGAAGACGAGGGGCGAGGGGACGCCTCCTTCCTTCTCAAAGGAACAGCTACCTGTTTCTCAGGTGTACGCGCCTGTGCGCGCAACCTAGCGTCCTCATCGGAGGAGATCCTACCTCTCTTCTGAGGAGGAAAGACATCATAAGCGTCTTCCGACGAAAGCGGACGAAAGAGGACGTGAAGCGTCCTCCGCAAGAAACGTCCTCTTTAACGGACGAGAGTCTCTCCGAGCGCTCCACCCCTTGCGCGGGGAGGACGCTTCGGAGGACGAAAAGCAATCCTTCAAGACGCGTGCTCGTGCACGGTCCTTGGCAGCCTGGGTCTTTGCTACATGGTCTGCCGAAGGGACGCCAGATCGGTGGGAAGCCCCCGTAACCCTCTTGCGGCTTTCGACATACCTCCTCCCTGGGTCTTGGGAGTCTGATAGAGGTCTAGGCCTAGAAGCATTATGGGGCCGATCTGACGCCCCTCCACAACACTGGGGCACGATCACAACACTTGCACCGAGCCAGTTTCCAAGGCTTTCACTTTGGTCTCCAGAGTGCGAAGGGACTCCAAAATCATAGAGAGAGCATCCGCTCCTCCCGACACAGAATCAGAGCCCGAAGGCAACACAGGTTTAGGGGTTGTAAACACTACAGGTGTTAGTGCAGGAGAAACGTTAGTCTTACCTTTGGAAGAACTCCTTGAGGAAGACCTCCTGATCCTATCGCGCTCCAATTTAAGGCGATAGGACTCATATGCTCTCCATTCATCATCAGTCAATCTCTCACATTCCTTGCACCGATGATCAATCAAACAATGAAGCCCCCTACAACTCATACATACTGTGTGGGGGTCTACCGATGCTTTCGGTAGCCTCACCTTACAATCAGCACTCACACACACTCTGAAACTCACACCACTTGATCCAGACATATCTTATAGAGAAAGTCAATCCAAAATCAAAAAACGGTCCACTATCGCGCATGCCAATTCAACAATCCAATTCAATACCAACAAAATCAATCAGATACTTAGAAACGAGTCAAATTCCAAAAAATCCTGAGCAGAGGTCTGTAAACAGATGTTTACCGACCGGCGACAGAAAAAATATGAATAGAAAATGGGAATGGTTCCTGATATCCGCCTCCCAGCGGCGGGAATGGGTACTACCACCTGGCCGCCCACTGCGTGTGCCGCGAGTTTTGAAATTTCTGTCGGACGTCAGAAAATACAGCTATATATATATCTGTCATGGTAGTGGCATGAACAAATTTGTAATTAATGTAAATTCTATGCTTATTTTTATATATTTCTTCATTATTAAAATTCTATTCACTGTGACAGGCTTGTTTACAATAAGTATATTTAAAAGTGTAAATTTTTTCACCACAAACCCCCTTCTTCCTATGGTAGTAGCGACCTCCAGACACATCACAGAAATAGAAGCACCCATTTCCACCTATTAAAGTTTGTATATGGGTCTCCGAGTGCCCCCGGCAATGAACACTGGTAGTATATAACAAAGACCCATACCTTAGACATTTTCTGTCTTCATCCATACCCCTTCAAGTCAGTAGATCAACCTCACTTTGAACCTTATTCTCCCTTCCATGACTAACTGGTGGTGGTAACTACTGAAGTTAAGTATTGAATGTGTGCTCCTTTGCCAGCTTGAATAACTGCCTTACATACCTAAACCTGCTTACAGACTTGTAAACCTGGCCATTTACCTGTTTTGACAGTCTGGAAGGGGTCCAGCCACTTTTCCTGTTAATTACATATCTGTTATATATTTGGACTTGTATCTTCATACTGGCGAGTCTTGATGGCTTGCTTAGCCATGTCATTTTTACCATTTTAATAAGTGCCTTGTAATTCATTTATACTTTTGCAACTAGTCCTATGTCTTTGCACTGAGTCAAGTGTGAGAGAACCAGGTTTTTATCTATGACTAAATCCACAAGCCTGTGAACAACATCTTGGACTTTCATTTCTCTTTCGGTGGTTATTCTTAACTTTATGGAGTCTGGATCTTGTTGCACTTGATCAGTTATTTTTTTCATTTAATCTTTGGTAGTTCCTGGTAAGCTTATTCAGTTATTGAGCAACTGTGAGTTATTTTGGATAAAAAAAATGGCCCAAGGCAGGTGCAAATGACTTGAAATTCGAGCTTCCAAAGAATATGGTGATCATTAAAAAGAAGTACATACTCTATACAAAATACGAAGGTATGTACGAACCAATTTCATCCCTATAACATACTACCTTTGCAAACTACTAACAAGTTGGTTGCAAAACAGAAGCTATCTCACATGAACATACAAAAAGTGCTTCAAGGATAATATTGTGTGAAGCATAGGGAATGTTCGGCAGCACAATTTGGTTACTCTAATCAGTTAAACAATCTCAAAATGTATTGGCCTAGAACACAGAAAATCTTAAACTTATTCCAAAACATATCTATTCTTTGTATTTCTTGACCTCAAAAAAGAACAACATTCCATATAAAAAGTCACTGAGCATTAGAATCTCCCACCTCCAAAGATGAAATAGACAGTTTCTCTCCATTACTGTCGATCTTGCTGAGCGTTTGCAAAAGAAGCTGATGTTCTTCAGCAGAGAAATGCTGATTTTTCTCTGTTTTACTTCCCTCAGCACCCATGTTAGTAAACCTGAAATATAAAATACCAATCTTTACAATTCAAATACAGGGTACAGTATCTTGAAACCAGTAACTTGAGAATGAGTAATAAGATTCTATATACGGTAATATAAAATTTCAATAATTTACCCAGAAGGTGTTCTTCACAAAAGCAAGTTACCTCATGTGTAGTATAAACTCCAGTCTCTAATTACTCTCAAAGTAAGAAGCTTGTTCTTAAATCAATATATGTACCTACAGCCACTTGGGTGAGAGAGGCTGTATGTCTAAAATTTAAGGGAATGCTATATCTACATAAACTAGAACTAATGTAGCCTGGTGGACAAGTGTTGTTTGGAAATGATAATGGGACAAACTGTTAATATCATAGCTTTATAAAGTTTTGCATGTTTGGAGAATTCAATGGAACAAAAAATGTAATATGACAATTTGTCGAAAATTGCATTTTTCCTAACTATACAAACCTGAGGTCCTTTAACAATAGGAAGTAGCTAGCGGCAGCTGGAACGGTCGTAAGCTTCGAACAAGGGGAGAACGGTAGTTAACTGCTTGTCCGACAGTCGCGCGCCGCGCGACTGGGAGGTAAACAAATCACTTTTGCTTTTGGCCCATGCAAAATACGCAGAGTGAGGGGTGGCATGAGGAGGGACTATATGTAAAGGACCTCAGGTTTGTATAGTTAGGAAAAATGCAATTTTCGACAAATTGTCATTTGTTCCGATACGTAATACAAACCATCGGTCCTTTAACAATAGGAAGACTCACTTCTTGGTGGGAGGAATCTGAGTCTTTTGATGAACAGACTGGTGTTCGTCCATCCCTGGAATGCCTCCCTGGTCGTAAGAGCGAGGGAGGGATCCAAGCCTCTGTCCGATTGATCGGGGTGTGCACCGCAGGATCAATGGTCAGACCTCTGGGCCGAGTACTAAGAGAGAGGCAAGCGTATCTCTTCGTACCAGCAAGCAAGAACTTGTTCCTGTTTGCAAGAGGCAACATAAAGTATGGGTTGTCTCAAGCTGGCATCCACTTCCTCCCCCTTGTTGGAGGAAGTGGTGGATATACGCTCCTATCCCTAGTGAAAGGGATAGGATGGGGCTCTGTTGAGTAGCTCACCTGCATCTTGTCCTTATCCAGCAGGGTGACGACCATGTCCCTCTAACCACAGTAGAGGGGAAGAAAAAGATGGGAAGAGGAGCCAGTCACACTCTCATTCACTCATCCATTCTTATGGTCACACCAGGACTCGATGCTGTTCAGCCTGCGAGGGTCTGGGTTCGCTACACAACGTGTTGAGCAGCCACCATGGGCCGGCCCAAGGAAAAAAGATCCAAGGACCTGTGGGCAATATCCCGAAGGTAGAAGGAAGGGCATGTGGTCTGGTTGACCAGACCCCTGCCTTCAGTACCTGCGCCACGGAGAAGTTCTTGCGGACAAGGCAGCATCTCCTTCGCATCGAAGGCGGTGAAGTCCATTAGGGAGGGGATTGTGAACGACTCGAACCAATCGTCAGGGACCGAAGGGTTCTGAGTCTTCGCTACGAAGTTCGGTACGAAATCGAGCGTCACGGATCCCCATCCCCTGGATGCTTGACTTCGCAGGAGAAGTCATGCAGTTCCTCAGAGGAAAAGAAGGAAATAGTCGCATGACCTATCCTTCTTCTCTACTTCGGTGATGTCCAGTACCCATACTGGTCTGTCCGTTTGCCACGAAGTCTCTCGCATCCTCCTATCCCCATGCAGCGAAGTTCTCGGTAGTGGATAGGACACCGACACTCCATGGTGGGTGTCAATGGTATGGGTACTGTGACAAGCTATTAAAACGAAGTAATGATTGCTCTGTAACAACCGAACTAAGTCAACAGCGTAATTCGTAACTGACTCGGCCGCTCTGACAGCTGCCGACTGACTCTGCGTTCGGTAGGAGGCAAGTTGTCAAAGCATCCGAGTAAGTCACGTGACCTTCGCCTTTAAAGGGTTATGCCGAGAGACCAAACAAATAATGTATTTGTTTGTCACCGATGCCGGACAGCGAGGTGATGATTCTCTTAAGGCATGTGCCCAACAGGCGAAAGTCAATTGCCTTCTAGAGACCGAGGTCCCTGAAGGTAAAACATCTCATGGTTGTTGAATCTCAGCTAAGGAGAAACAAAACTATGTACCGTTGAAGACGAAGGTAGATATTGAATGCAACCTACGTCTTCACAGATGAATCGAGAGAAGGATTCTCAAGATTCATAACCTGTGCTTACAAATGACTGAAAACGCTAACCGCTATTTCATTGCTGTCCGGTGAGAAGTCGTAGTTGCAATGAAAGCGGGGCGTTCTTCAGTAATGAAAACACAGGGGAAAGCCGCCTGAAGAACTGCTTCTCATGGGCTGAACATTTGGAAGTAGAGCTGTCAGGTCGGAGAGTAGGCGATGTCTTCTGACACATCTCGTAATTCGGTTGAACAATGAACAATTGTACACCTACGAATAAGAGATATTTTGAAGACAAACTCAGATGTCTGCAAAATCATTCGCATTATCGCAGTGCGATGCAGCGGGAGACTTGTACAGACTTCTGTTACCGTGCGGTAAACAGAAAGATGAAAGAGTCCAAGAGATATCTCTGTTGAAAATTCTCGCAATGTCGAAGGCGATGGAATCTAGCGTCACAGCAGTAGATGGTCCTTCATTATTGCGAGAATCCCCGTTAATCAGAGACCTAAGTCCATGATTGTTGGGCAGAGATACGGTTCGGTAGTCAATCAAAGCAGGGCAGAGAGAGACATACATGACCGTGCATATCGGAGGCCCAGCTGATACTGAGCTGCTATCAGGCAGTTCCAATACGCAGTAGTTGAGCCTGAGCTCTCGCTGACTCGTCATCCTGAGTTGCCAGGTAATCCATTATTCCACGAAGGAATGCGTTCGGCTAGAACTACCGAGCATAAAAGATATGCTCGAGCAATTATATTTAGGCGAAACGAATTTCGGTAAATATAAAAGTTGAAATGGTGTTGTCGTGACAAAACCATAAGTATATAAAATTGAAACTGAAAACTCCTGGGAGGTTGCAGGCAACCCCGAGTTGCAGTTCAATTAGAATACTTTTCTTATAAGTCGCAATCTGTAGATTAACTAGGATATGCGCCTACCCCTCGGACAATTCAACTGCTTAGTAGAATCATGTCGCGAGGTTAATATACGTAGTATATTTGTAGGATTCTGAACAACGATCTCCATCCTAAATTCTTTCCTTCAAGAAAACAAAATAAGGATTGGAGATCGACCACCTTCGATCTCTATCAAAGAGAGTGAAGGAGAAGTCTTCCTCGAAGGAAAGCTTCAATGGTGAACAGAATACTAAGACGATAGTTCAAGCCAAACTGGATATTCCCGTCCGATCTTCTCTAGTCCAGGTTGGTCGCCTACTGTGAGATAGTTTCTTCAGCAGCAGTCTTCTTCCCAATGCTAGAAATTCCAGGAATTCGAGCATAGGCGAGGTTCCCGATTATCGTGTATATCGGGGATTCTCATCTCGCTCACTTTGGACCGTGGTCTCGCGTAAGTGTTTAGAGATCGTAAAACTCGAATACTGAATGCGTTAGAAATTCCGTAGAATTCTAAGCAGTCTGCGAAACCCCCACCGAATTCGTCAAACGATATCGGCTGGTGGTCCTCTCGATTCCCGTAGAAAACGAGAATGGGGCAGGATTCCTCCTCAACGACCGGGGCTTACGTCAGGTAGGACCCGAAGGTCCCCCCCGGTAGCGCAGTCCCGAACGTGGGATCCTACAGAGAAATCTCTGTAGGATCCCTCCCCTTTCCCTCGTAACCGTAAGGAGAGAGGGAATGGGGGAGGAATTGGATACTCGCTCGCCTTCCCAGTGGAACTAGCAGTTGGAGAAGAGTAGGAACAGCCATCGCCTTGCGGCGATGGCCTCTCAGAGTCTGGGAAAACGTATCGTCAGGAGAAAACGTTTTTCCCGCGGAGGGTTACGAACTCTCACTGTAGGTAAGGGTCTGCCGCCACTGTGAACGTCGTCTGGGTGGGGCTGATCGACACCTGACAGGAGAGAGCCGATACCGTCCTCCGACTCATTCCAGTCCTCGTCGAGGTCGAAACCTCTCAGGAGGACCGAAGGAGTATTCAAATACGGTGTCCGAAGACACGTAGAAACGCCGCTGTCGCAGTAGAGGAGGTGGAAGTAGCTTGATCGACCGGCCAGAACTGAGAGAGCCTTCTTGTCCGGAGACGAGAGACTCTGGTTCGAGACAGAATCGGCAAGTTCCGATCGCGGCAGACCCACCGTCGGTTTGGGTTCCCTCTCGGGCCCCAAAACGACTCGAGCAGAGACGTGGGCTCTGCTGGTGGGAGCGGCAATCCTTCCGCAAGGTCATTATGCTGACGAATCAGCTTAATGACTTCTGCAAATTCCTCTGTATCTCGGGAGTAACCGTGTCTTGCGGAGTAGGACCGTCCAGTCCCTCCAACAAGAACAGATCCCGAGATACTCCTCCTTCAGAAGGAGGAACAGCGGCAGACCCCTGACGGTCGCCTCCAGCTACTTGCGCGTATGTCCTGGTCGGTCCTAGAACCGTGCCTGGTCCATACGGCGTCATAGCGGGATCGCGAGCGGCGCACCTCTCGCGATCACTCATAGGTACCTCGCTCCTCCCGGTGTAGCCCGAGGAGGTTGAAGGTACAGGAGAGGCAGACCTGACGCTCCCCCCTAGCTCGCTGTCAGGACCAGCGTGCTTGGAGGGCTGCTGCTGATCGTCCAACCGCAGTGGCGATCGAGCAGCAGGCCTAGCCTTGCCGCTCGCCTGGGGCGAGAGGCTCGGCTGAGAACGTCGACGCTGATCTCTAGCGTCAGGCGAGCTGTTGCTGGTTACCGTCTCCGCCCGGTCCCGATGGGAGCGGCGTCAGGTGACCTGCTAGGCTCGTTGACGCGGTGAGACCGGCGAGCGTCCTCTCGGTGCGTCTAGCCGCTGGTACCAGCCGTGGCTGGTACCGACGACCGCGGGGACCCCTTCCTCGCCTCAACCCGTGGCTGGTCAGCGACCGTCACGTCAACCCGAGCAGCCAGCTGGTCGCTGCGAGAGCGTCCACTGGCCTAGCGAGAGTCGTCTGCACGACACTCGCCAGTCTTCTGCTCCGCGCTTCGGTCTTGGCGGCGAGCGAGCTCGAGTGTCAAGACTTTGGCTGGACGGTCCCCCGCGGGAGACCGTCCACTCGGTACTTCTCGCTAACGAGAAGCCGAGGCGGATCCTGGTTTAGCGGCAGAACCGCTAGAACCAGGCGAGGAAGTGCCAGCCGAAGCTGGTACTCCTCTGGTCCCCGTCTTCTTCTCCTTGGTAGAAGAAAAGACGGGCCCTGTTCCCGAGGGAGCAGGAGGACCAGCAGAAGAGCTCCCCGAATCGCCGGAGCGAGACGGGCCCTTAGAAGGTCCCGAAGGAGCCTTCTTAGGGGGGAAAACCCGGGTTACCAGCTGGTCGCTGCAAGAGCGGCCGCTGGCCTGGCAAGAGTCACCTGAGCGTCTCTCACCAGCCTTCTGCTCCGTGCCGCGTCTTGGCGCCGAGCGAACTCTGGCGCTGAAACTTGGCTGCACGGTCTCCCGAGGGAGAACGTACACTCGGGATCTCTCGCGAACGAGAGACCGAGCCGGAACCTGGCGTAGCGGCATCGCCGCTAGCACCAGGCGAGGAAGTACCAGCGCTAACCGATACTCCTCTGGTCCCCGTCTATCTCTTCCTTACGGAAGGGGAGACGGGCCCCGCTCCCGAAGGAGCAGGAGGACCAGCAGAAGGACCCCCCGTCCCACCGGGGTGGGACGGGCCCTTAGAAGTTCCCGAAGGAGACTTCTTAGGGGGGAAGGCAGCCCCTTCTTCTTCTTCGGCTTATGGGCCTTAGAAGTCGAAGGGGAAGAGGCAGCAGCAGACGATGAAGACGAAGATGACAGCTTCCTCTTCTCCTCTTCCTCGTCAGCTCACGCAGGACAGTCGTCAGGTCCTCCATCCAGGCCGGAGCCGGGGCTATTGCCGAAGCAACACGGCCCGACTGCACCTGTCCGGAAGGACCTGGGACTGGGGAAGACACACCGTGGGCAGGACCAGCATGGACAGGCACAGGAACCAGGAGCGACAGGAACAGCAACCAGCTCAGGAGCGGCAGGAACAGCGGCAGCGGTAGACCCAGAAGGGACAGCCAAGCCAACAGCGGGAATCACATCAGCGGCAGGTACGGCAAGCCCAGCGATCGCCTCTTAGAATCATCGGCAGCCAGCGGAACCTGGGTCCTGGCGGCCGGTCCAGGGGCGAGCTGCTGGAACAGCGGAAGTCTGGGGCAGGCAACACGAAGAAAACAGGCGGCGGCGCAACCCCACCTCGGTACGGCTGCGGCCCTAGTAGCGGCAGACGGCGTCATCGACACAGCATGGGGAGTGTAGACCAGGAGGGGGGGAGCAGCATAAGCGGCCGTGGTAGTAGTGGAGACCGCCCCAGACCTCGCTAGACGCTGCAGCAGCCCGTGGATGCTAGGCACGCCCTGCCTCCGCGGTGGTCCATACCTGTCCAAGGTCGTCTCCCACGGATGTAGCACCTGCGGTAATATAGATAGATTAGTAAGAGGGGTTCCCTCACGCACGGGGGGAAGACATGCCCCACCCCGAACGCAAGGAAGACCCCAAATACAAAATACAACGAAGAAGCTGAGCGGGGTGCAGGAAGGAAGACGAAGAATCGGATACCAAGGGAGTCGCGGGAGAGCTTTCCGACGACCTCCTGGCAGATCTTCGCTTCCCCTACCCCCGCACAGCAGTGAAAAGTAATATGAAAATGAAACAGAATACTGCCCTTGCGATTCACTTCATAGAACTTAAAGGGGAAAAAGATCAATTCCCGGGTAAGAACGGAAACTTGATCCAATAATATGATGCTATCATAAAATATATATGAAAATGAAACAGAATACTGCACTTGCGATTTCATTTTCACATAAAAAAATCGTAAGGATCAATTCCCGGGTAAGAACGAAAATTGATCCAAATTAAATTCCATGCAAATAAATAAATGAAAATGAAAAGAATATTGCAATTGCGAATCCACTTTCATTGCATTCTATTATACAAAATTAAAAGGCTCGTGCCGAGCGCAATCACACTCTCGGTAACGAACGCACAGGGCAAAAATATAATGAAAAGAGTACTTACATTTTTCAATTACACACTTTCGCCCAAAATACATGACTCGGCGCGAGCGCACCCGCCCTCGGCACCGAGACATAATTCAAGGGTTCAATTCATGAAAAGAGAGGAAATCGCCGCATCTACGGCGATAACTCCATGTTGGTTCATAATTAAGTAATGAAAATGAAAACAGTGTACTTACAGTTTCATTTTCAAGTCAAACAAACCATTAGTAGAAAACACAATATAAACAAAGCATACGACGATGAAGCGGGCAGAGAGCGATGACGAACACGTCCTTCACACCCGCGGCCGAAAGCAAAAGTGATTTGTTTACCTCCCGCGCGACTGTCGGACAAGCAGTTAACTACCGTTCTCCCCTTGTTCGAAGCTTACGACCGTTCCAGCTGCCGCTAGCTACTTCCTATTGTTAAAGGACCGATGGTTTGTATTACGTATCGGAACAAATATGTAATTGGTTTTATAAGTTCTGAGTGAATCCAGAAATAAAAATATAGCAAAAAGGGCTCAAAACAACACACGGTCTGCCAATTTACATGGAAGAAAACACTCTGATCTGTTAATGTACTATAGCAACTTACTGAACAGTCTTAACATGTGCATCAGCCTTGGCTTTCATCTCAATCAAAAAATTATCCTCAAAGACATATTTCCCAAGAACAGAGCTTCACCCATCATGATAGAGTGGCCTACCTGAAATGTGATTAAAGACATGTCCCATGCCTAGGGCATTGTTTCCTAACCCGGCCCAAGGGCTTACACCCATGGACCTTGGAGTGTGTGTGTGTGTGTGTGTGTCCCTACTATAACATCGCCTTTGAAGACAATTTTGTGTTGATTGCGTTGAAAGCCAAAGTGAAAGTACGTGTTGGAATGATTGGTAAAAGTGAAGAATACTACTGTGGCCTGGTTCCTTCCAGTTGCCTGTTGGAATTTTTACTACTTTTAAGGTTCTGATTATGGTTACGTCTTTTTGTGATTTTACACTCGTCTCCAAGGTACTGGTACTAAAAACGGCAGCTATTTTTTATGTAAACTGAACATTGAGGCGCACAATAGGACTAGCAGTCTTCAGTTTTAATGAGATAGGCACTGTATGTCATTCTAAACTAGACAAGATACAAGCCAAAAATTTTAATCATATAGCCCTAGTCTGAATTGTATATAGTATTAGGTCTCACCAAAGTTAGAAGAACTTAGCCTATTATCATTATTAGTATTATCTTTGGTTATTTTTTTGAAAACTCCAGCCACTTCCCACATTATAACTTATATTTTTCTTGGGTAAAACACATCAAAACAAAACAATTCTTCTCAATACATAACCTGCACAAATAAGCAAAAAAAATTGGGCAAATTGCAGCTTACGGTAGATCTAGGGTACTTATCCGCGGCGGCCTAGACTATGGCAGTTGCGGTTTTTCTATGCAGTTTTAAATACTGAACAAAAATTTTAATTAATATTTATTCGGACGACTGTAATTAACCCCCAGGGTCCAGTACTAAACACTGCGAAATACATTGGACGCCCCAATCCCTAGTGGATGTCATATCCGCAGTTACGTTCCTTGCAGTCCGTGCGGAGTGCTTCTGTAGAAATACTCAGCTTACCTAGGTATAGTAGGTCATTTTTGCATGAAAAACGCAAAACGGTTTCTCAAAAATTACCTTATCTTCAATGACAAAGCTTCAGCCTTAATCACAAAAGTGGAATGCTACAAGCTCAAGGGGTCTACCTACAAAGGAAAAAAGCAAGTCCACTACATTTAGGTTAAGGAGGGGGGGGGGGGATAAATTAAGCTTAAGGATAGACTTAGCATAGCGATTACCCTTGATGAATATATCTTCAATCTGCTTCTAAGCTGGCCGAAACCCACCGAAATAAAGGCCAAAAGTCTTCTGCTGTCCCCTTAACAGGATCGATAGTACGGGGGAGACACGATCCCGACAGTCACGCTCCCATGACACTTTCACGCTGACCCTGACTCACCAACAAACCTAGCTACTAAAACTAACTTCCCCCATCTCAATTTCTATAAAATTCAGCGACAAATTTATATAAATCTCGTTCGATGGAAGAAAGACATCATAACACAACGGAACGAGGGTCGAAATAAATAAACATAGTAGTATTATAAAAAAAAAAAATCCCGACAACACCATTTTCACTCCCTCGTACCTACTCCAGACGCGTCCGTATTTCAATCACAAGACTTGATTAGACCTTTGTATATTCTATCCCGTTCCAACAGTTCCTATTTGTTCGAAGTATGGTCGTTTACGAGCTATTAAATTCTGTAAATTTAAGCTGGGCTCCGTAGTAGTAATAGTAATTGCAGATTTCGCCAGCATAATATTAGTAGCGGGGCAGTCGTACGCCGCAGTAGACAGTAGTAGTAATGCGAAGATGATGCCATGAAGCAGCTCCCCATCTCGAGCTCGATGGTCTCCTGGTGTGAATTTTTATATTATGATTGTTTGTAGCACCGTATCTGTCTTCACCTTCTTTGTATTTAACCTAAATATTGTTACAGCATGTGTTAGGCAGTAAAGTGAGAAATGATCTTGGTTTACACTTATTCAACGAAGCAAACATGTATTTTGTTCATTTTTAACCTGTTTCCGTCGTTGATTGATTGATTTTTCATTTATTTGGACATACTCGTACAGTTGCATAATACAGAGTCCTTTTATTGGTCAGTTCATGGTAATCTTAGGTTGAGACTACTTCTATTACTTGGCAAATACTGTAACTTATTTCTCACCTAGTTCCCCTTTAAACCGACTCAATTACTTTTCTCCACTTTGCTACGTTGGACTCTGCTTTAACTTCTCTTTCCATTGTAGAAATGTTTGTATTATTCTCCTATTCCTACCCCGTAGTTTCTTCCTAAATTTTCTTGCATTTTTTGCCTTCTTCTCTAATTCATTTATGAGATCATTGACATTCTCTCTCTACCTCTATCTCTCTCTCAACTGGTACTGCACTAACTGCAGGCAGAGGCAGTGAGAGGAGATCAAGATGTTCCTTTTAGAAAAAAAAGGTAGACTTTTAAGGTTAAAGTTACACTGTTTTCTATTACCTGAGATGATTCCATCACATTAGTACTAATTTCGTAAACATCACCTCGACTAAACTAGTCCACAGATCATTCAAATCGGCCGAATTTCATAATAGGTAGGATAAGGAAAGCATTGACATTACTAGGCTATGTAATTAGTGACCCCTGGGATTGATGTTTAAACCATCAATTTCATGAATGCACAGACGAACAGTTAGCTGGATTTTGCTGAACGAAGACAAAGTCGAAATATGAAAACCAAACAGTTCTCATCCTATCGGTTCACTAGAGATCACAGCAAAGGAACTTGACATCATTTAAAGCCGTGTCATCACTGAGAGCACCCTGCTCTTCCTGGACGCGAGTCATGAGACCGCATATAACCATCCCAGGCCGGCAAGCCGACTTTCCAATGTAATGACCCCAGTGGTTTCCCGGTGCTTCGAGAGGCTCCGTGTCCCCTGAGCACCACATCTTCAGTCCGTTGGCGGCAGTGTTGTCCCCCAGAGCACCGGCGTCTTGGTGAACCTAAGTTAGCAAATTGTACGAAGATTAGACATGTAGGTAGATACCTTGCTGGTGGTCCTGAACTTCCAATTAAAGTTTATTTCATGATGCGCAGACGTTTTACCTAAAATATATCTAAATCTGCTGTCTTCATTAAAAATAACATATGCTGTCAAGCTCCTAGTCAAAACTGGCAAGTTTTCTCGGTGTATTAGGTGTCTCGAGAGATTCTTTGTGTGATTATTAACAAAAGCAGCCATAAATAGACATAGCTATAAGGATAAATTAGTTTTATAGTTATAAGCAATAACACTTTATGAGAGGTAACTTAAGTGCAAGACCTTCAACGAGATTCAAGAGAGAAGCAGAGATCTAATATGACTCACTTTCAAGTCATATCCGATGAGGTATCCGCTGTGACAATGATGGGAGCCAGTCCAAGAACCGAATCCCATCGTGGAGGAAGTGACTTCACCGGTGTGAGTTCCCTCCTTCGTGCGGCAGAAGAGCTGGATGGCGTTCATGCTGGTGTCGTCATCGAAGGCCCCATGTTCTTGTTCCACCTGGAAATAGTCGTAATGAAAGGTTTACAAGCCAAGCACACCATTCAAAAATTCAATCCCTTCATTTTGAATAGTTTATCACTAAGTAATTCAGGATTATATCAGTATATTATTGGTGATAAAGCTAGACCGCGTTGCTATTTTTATTATGACAGCTGTTCTTTCTTTCTCTTTTTATTTTATTCAGTCACTAACCTTGATTTCAAATCCATAGGCGTAAGAACCATTTGCACAGGCCTCTGTTAACCCCCAATATCCCCAGTGTGTTGCTCCGAGAGTGTGAATGTAATCATCGGGACTGTCAACGTCTAGGCCTAGAAAACAGGATTAGTAGAAAAGATGTCGTCTTTACTTACGGCAAATTGCTGTCTACTACGTAAAATAAAATAATAAAGGTGTTTATTTAAATGGGATCTCGATTTGCCAAAAAAAAAGGCGTAAAATGGGGACAAAATTTTCTTACATGGTTCACGGACAAATTAAATTTGCATTTGATACAGTATATCATTCTGTAAAAGGTTAGGCGAGTTGATTGAAATGGGACCTTCAATTGTCACCCCCCAAAAAAGCGTTAAAGAATGGAAAAATGGCACGACTTTACTTATACAATTAGCAGACTATTTAAAACTGCGTTTACTAGTTTGAGAGCACCTCAAGTACATCAGCGATTTAAAGTTATAGGGATGCTGAGTAACTTTACCTGAAGAATAACAGTTGGGAGGGGCTACGTGTGAAATTTCCCGTTGAAAAAAAGTGAAAATCTGAAACTTATAAATAATTAGGAATGGATGAACGTCGTGGATCGATGAGCTACACTTTTTTTTTTTTTTTTTTTTTTTTTTTTTTTTGACTATACATAGCTGAGGCGCATTCACTGACCTCGACGTCACTGGGAGAAATTATGCAGTGACAAATGTTACAGGGGTAATTCACGACAGAGAAATTTGAACGTTTCGATACGAAGTGACGGAAGACCTGTTGTCCTTTTTGCCATAATACAGTAGAAGACATATTTCATTTCCTCTTATATTGTTGTACTTATAGAGAAGAACGAGTTGAAGCAATTGGGCTACAGCAACCCTATGAAGAGAAAGAAAGTTACAAAGTTGGAAAATTTCTATTAACAGGCTAATAATGAAATAAGAAAAAAAAACCATATTCATGATGTGGAAAAAAGAGAGAAAAAAAATGAGAGCTCAACAATTAAAAAAAAAAAAAGATTAAGAGGCGCCGTTGCAAAGGCATTGCCTCGACCCATATCCATAACCATAACCATAAGACGCCCATATGACTGTAGTACGCAGAATAACAACACCAGTGTGAGATAACTGACTGACTAAGGCTCTTGAATGAGTCTAGTGTTTCCCTCAAATCAATTTTGTCACCATTAAATTTGGCTGAATCATCAAGGATCTTATGGATATTTAATGTATTTACCAAGGGTTATACTTATGGGCACTCAAAGGGAATACGAGTGATATAACAGGAGTCTTATCAGGAGCTCTATAGTTTCTCATCTCCATTTGTCGTGTTCTCACATGTTACATAAAATGCGACTGTATCACGTGTATCTTATCGCTGTAGTTTCCACTCTGACGTTATACTTCCATATTACAAGGCTTTTTCAATTTACACGTATACATAGAAAAGAAATAATCCGAATTTTAACGATTTTCCTGTTTGTATTGATAGACTAAACTGCCATACTGATTGTTATTTCACTAATATCCAGGCAGATCAAGAACAGTTTCAACTGCTTGCTGGGATAAGTGGCCACCGCCATCACTTTCTCAGCATACCCTGACTCAAGGTCCTTGGCCTGACTGATGCCACGCCAGAAGATTTAAGAAAAAAGCGACTCTGAGCCAGAAGATCAGTCTAGCAGCAGGAGTCGGAGTTGGCATTGTAGTACTAACAGCCATGATAGTACTATTAATTCTCGTTACTGTTGCTGTTTCAGCATGTGGTTAGTATTCTATATATATAGTATATATATATAAGTCTATCACATTACCGTGATTCATATACATAAATCGAGCTACAAATGTCCTTTAATATCTAATTCGCTCTACCTCGGAATTAATATATTTTCATATATGTTTAACCGAGGGGAAATTTATTAAGCGATAATAGAATTGGCGGCCGACAGGAGCGAACCATCGACCTCTCAATTCCAGGACTGGCAGTGAAGCCTTGGCTAAGGCTTCACTGCCAGTCCTGGAATTGAGAGGTCGATGGTTCGCTCCTGTCGGCCGCCAATTCTATTATCGCTTAATAAATTCCCCTCGGTTAAACATATATGAAAATATATTAATTCCAAGGTAGAGTGAATTAGATATTAAAGGACATTTGTAGCTCGATATATAGTATATATATATATATATATATATATATATATATATATATATATATATATATATATATATATATATGGGGATACAATCCACAATGAAGTAAATTCCTCTTGAGTTTAGTATATATTACTTGTATAGGATTAAAGCTTTCGACCATCAACTGTGGTCTTGTTCACTTTAGTGAACAAGACCACAGTTGATGGTCGAAAGCTTAATCCTATACAAGTAATATATATTTTAAACTACAAGAGGAATTTACTTCATTGTGGATTGTATCCCCATTTACTTAGAGGTACGACATAGTACCTGGCTTCTGCATATATATATATATATATATATATATATATATATATATATATATATATATATATATATATATACATTCTTGTTTTTCCTTCTACTTTGTTGCCATTTTTTTCATATCATTTTTGATTAGAGAATGATTTTAAAAAATCATAACGGAATTTACCGATTCTTATTTATTACTGTAGATCAAGAAGGATTCTTAATTTATGATGATATTATATAACCTTTCTACTGTTTTTTTTTTTTTTCTGTGTCGTAGCATTGTAAATAAGTTTAATAATTTTGCTAGGTTATATTGTAATTTTTCGACCCTTTTCTCGCCATCTTTCAATTTCTGAAGGGGAGGTTCTACCCAAAACCACCCAACACCCAATAGTACTGTACTCAAGATAAAACGTGTCTCCAATAATCTCCGTAAATTATCACATAATAAACCCAATTAAACTTTGTAGAAGACCTTTGTCAAAGAATGCTGTCCACCACATCTATCAACTGACCTTACTCAGACCTTAGGCCTATTGCAACAATTCCTTGATATATCGGTGATTTTATCTTCTGCTCTTGGTCTAAATAACTGACGCGCAGAAGCCTATACACCGGACGATTTCATCCACGCCCTAGGCGCTAGCCATTTCGGATACTGGGGACCAACGGAAGCCTGCCCTAATGGATCCTATGCCTCTGCATTCGAGATAAAGGTTTGTATTGACCTTCTTTTTTTAAATGTATTTTTCTGCTTGCAAAAATAAGATCCCTTTGGGATGAAGAATTAGAAGGTCCTCCAGACAGAGCTGGATGTAGACCTTTCTGTTACATTAGTAACCTAATGCTTTGATTTCATTCAGGTTGAATATAAGGTCTATAATTATTGTTTGTGGCGTAGTTGGTAGCGTATAGTCACAAACACAGAGATTTAAATTAAGTGGAATTTTGATAGTATGCTAAATTATTTTTCTTAATGAAAATTACTGCATATATATTATATATAATATATATATATATATATATATATTATATCTATATATATATATATATATATATATACGTATATATAAATTTGAGAGAGTGGCACTAGTGGAACAGAGCCTTCCGGTTCTCAGCAAATCCCGAGATGTAGTCTCTAGGCCTATGCTCATTCGCCTGACCTACTATTCACTCTTGGGGTGACTGCATGGCCTGCAGTAAGGAACCTCTGGCCTTGTAAACGTTAATCCAGTGTTCTGCCACCGAGCTATGGCTTAATAGGTAATCTTGCTTTTTTTTATTATTATTTTTTGTATAGCTTGAGCCTGCACAAGGCGCCTTCGATGACGACACGAGCGTCAATGCAATCAGACTCCGGTGCTCGACCCCTGATGGGGCATTAGTTGGGGAAGTCACCTCTGACAGCATGAACCGCGGAAGTTGGACCGGAGTGAAGGCCTGTCCACGGGGATCGTTCCTCAAAGGGTATCAGCTCAAGGTAAGGTGAAGTTGATTGGACCACAATGGTCCTTAAGGATACAATATTTCGTCTGCAGTTCACAGAACTGATCACCGAACTTCCATATGAATAAGAAGAGAGGATAGAGAAGGGTGATGAAAGTAAGGGAGAAAAGAGACTGATAAAGATGATAGGAGCCTAACAAGGTGGGAAAGGCAAGATGTAGAGAGAAAAACATATTTTGTGAGACTATAAGATCGAAACTTTTCCAGATAAGTTGTGAATGGAAAGAGAAAGGATGAGTAAATGCTGAAAATCTTACTGTCAACAGCTGTATAAGTTAATGGTGAAGTTTTTGTACTGACGGAATGAGTATTTTTAAGTGTTAAAAATGATATAATAAAGGAAGCATTGTCTACTGGTATAAGATGTGATGGGACCAGTTTACACTCGAGTCTACTGGTTGAAATAGCTTTTCAGAGTGTAAAGTAGACAGCAGAACAAAATCTGAAGACCAGAAAGGCACCAGGTATTGATAGCTGTTGAATGAAAGTCGAATTAAGCGACTTAAATTGGCTTACTTGGATACCAGAAGTATTCCTAATTAGGAAAAGTTTCCTGTTGAGACGACAGGAGGAAGAAATGTCCATCCACTTGATCTTTTCAGATTTATGATTTTGTAGTGGCCATACTGCAGATAAGGTATGAATGTAGAAGTGGATGCTGTTTTGAGTAGAAATGTACCCATCACTTCTAAACATTCTGTGATTTTTTTTTTTTTTGACACTAGAACAGTTCCTCATGATTTAGGCATTCATTCTCTTGTTCCTAACCAAGAGTGAGAGTGGTGGCCATACTGACAACACTGCCGCCAACGCTCTTCGCATGTGGTGTTCCGGATCTGCCGAAGGACTGGAGGCCCCAGGGAACAAGTGGGGGTCGTGGTTGGAGCATGTCAGCTGCAAGAAGGACAAGGTCATCTGCGGCCTCATGACGAGGGTGGAAGAGGACCAGGGCCTTCTTCTGGATGACAGCGCCCTGAACGATGTCAGGTTTCTTTGCTGTGACGCACCTCAGTAGTACTAGACTCAGTTTAAAGGTCCATTGAGTGTGCAAGATGTCTTGAAAGCATTCTTCCCCGAAATTTAATTGTCAGTCGTTTTTTACGTCACACAAAGAACTGACAAATGTTTTGCATAGATTGTCCTATGACAGCTGAGCCTGATTTGATTAAGGAAAAGATATCTATTAAACATTGATGGTCTCTTACCTAGTGGTTATTTCATTCCTAATTCAAGGTCCGGTCTTTTTATTCATAGTTTCCTGTTCTTTTACCTGCAGTTGATAAAAAAAAGAAACAGGTTATATGCTGGTTTTCCCTTACAAAACATTTGAGGAGACTTTTTTGGGAGGTGTACCTCATGTAGGAAACTGTAGGTAACTATAGCGGCTAAATGACATCACAGGTACTCCCTTCATTTACACAAAAATAAATAAATAAATAAATAAATTAAATAAATAAATAAATCAATAAATAAAAATAATAAACACTCAACAAGGGAAGAGAGTAAGCTAATTCTCCCCTTTTTTATAGTAATGTAAACTGATGCATATATAAGGCCGGCCTGCGCTAGACCTATCTCTATCAGATCGTATATAGTTTAAGAATTAACCACCGGTACTTCTATAGTAGACTTCATTCAAGCATATCTATCATTCATCGCTGAACAAATATTGTTTAGCGTCGTTTTGTTCACATCTGTTTGAGAACAAATGTTCTGTTTAGTTACGCGCTGGAAGATTAACTAAAATGTGCTGACAAATCTTCTATCATGGACTCATGGTAGGTACTAGCACAATTTTTTTTCCAGTTAGAAAGTCAGGTCTGAGTTTATCGCACTAGGGTTCACTGTTATGTTATGATAAATAAATATCAAATGCTTTGCGGGTGTCACTCCTGCCACATTAAATGTCTCACAAAAAGAAGTTACAAAGAATCCGGTTGGCATTCTGTGGAAGCTATACACTCCATTTCAGAGATGACAGGGTCGAGCCAGCGCAATAATTCAAACATTATCTTATTATGACCGCCAGGAATACACATTCTGAGTTCGGCGATCAGGATTAAGCTGAGAAAAAGAACACTTTACTATTCTTACCGGTTACGAGGGCGGTGCACACAACAGCTAAAATCACAAGTTGTTCCCCCTTCGTCATGATCCTTTGTCTGTAGGCGTCTCTGCTGTCAGTAACAAAAATGATGGATCATGAACAGTGCTGTGAAACTAATATAGGTCCTGTACCTATTAATTTTTTTCTTTTATCTTATCGTGTGCTCATGAGCTCTCCTCCTGTATACCTACACGTCAGAAAATAGGACGAAGTCACGTGCTGCCCACCTGTTTTGTTTTTAAAAGACTGAAGCGTTTATTTATTTATTTTTTAATGAAGAGGAGGTGACACCTCATGTCGTCGATGAATGATTTAGAGGACGCCACGAATGATAAACTGTAGGCATTAAATTGTTGGTTTTTTGACAGTTTCCGCTCTGAAGCAATAATTTCGAGGCATTTTTCAAAAGCTTGTCTGTACCAAAGAAGTCCCTACCTGGTAGTACTGATATTATCATCATCCTTAATACCGTTTTTACTGTATAATATTTCTTACAGACATTTCTACCAGTTACAACCAGGGGTTTTCAACAATTTCCTCCCTCCATGCCCTTTCGGGTATTTGTAATGTCAGTAATGTATATACCCCCTTCACTTTGCATGACGTGGAAAACAAAACCAACTCGGAAAAACTGTACAGAATGGAAGTAAGCACAGAATTCTCCTGGCATTGTAAACATAAAGAATCCCATAAAAAATAAAGACAATTTTCTATAATTATTTACCTCTGGCTATGTAGTAAATGTTCAAGGTTTTGGTACTACTGAGCTGCAAAACCCAATACATTAGTATTACATCAGCAGCAAAGGGAGTTAATGAAATGGCTGAAAATGCTTTCATTAAACATCCTAGTTGGTCGAGGAGCAGTTTTTGCTTAAGCATTGAAGGTCGGCATCTAACATTCATTCGAGTGCCATGGGGAGCGTGTACCCCCTGACAGACCATTGGCCCCCCTGGGGTACGCGTACCGCAGGTTGGAAACGCCAGAGTTAAACCATAGCTCCATCAGTAGCCCTGAGGCATAAGATAAGGTGCCAACCAAACGATTTTTTTTTTTCTCACCGTCGTGTAAACAATCTCAAAAGGTTGCAGGTGGTTCTAATCAAGAGTTTTCCATACATCATCGTGAATACGGTCACCCGGTAGCAGCATATTCCCAAACTGTAACTGTGTTACCGCGCCAGCTTCCCTGAAAAAAGCGGGACGCCATATCTTCAAAACTAACCATCGAATCTTTTGAAAATAATCTCATTGTTTACCACATGCAGACTCAAAGTGGGTTACTCGAAGAGTAGCTTACCTAAACAAAAAACCGGGGATAAGTGCAATACTATAGGTGGTTCAACTAAGGAAGATTATATTTGGCCTACCGGACAGTTTAATGATTTACGAATTACCCACAAAAAATACTTCAAATAAATGCCAACGGGGAGGATTAGAGAAGTTAATTGCAATATACTAAAAACAAAAGAGGTAGTTAGGTGCGTGCAAAAGAGATTCGAATCGCCTGTGGGTCGAATCTGTTTAGATGAACTGTAGACCTAGCTTATGTCGGCAGAAGAACAATTGACAGGGTTAGAAATGTAGAGATACTTAGAAATGGTCGAGGTGTTAAATGCTCTGCTTGATACCTTTATGCTTGATGAACGATAAATGTGACTGAATCTTGAATGGGTTTAACTACTAATCTACCAAGAACGAAAAAAAACTAAATTTAGCTCAAGCATACATATAGTATATACTAGTCAAAGTCAAATGCATCCCTAAAGGAAATAATAAAAGAATTTCTCAATTTTTTTTCATCTAGATTAAAAAAAGTTTATTTAGACTCCTCTTCACAAAAGTTGAATACGTTTGCTTTTAAGAAAACTTCCGTTGCAAATAGATCTGTTCAATTTAATAAGAAACCTACATCTACCTCTACCTTTATCTGTTGTTTTCAAATACTTATTGAAACCAAACTAAAAAGTGATAACATAAATTATACAAAAGAATGATTGAAAAAGACTTTTTAAAAGAAAAAAGAAAAAACACAAAGTATAAATTATTCTACGCTGATTTGTTGAACTAGCACGGAACGGTAAAGGAATAAACCATGTCTCTCTCTCTCTCTATAGGGACTAAATATAAGCAATATTCAGAAATGGTATATTGAAGTGAACAGAATTCCACCACTTATTTTGGATGTCTGAAGCAAGAAGCAG
>NC_087211.1:17535574-17725574 GCF_015104395.2 Macrobrachium nipponense | reverse complement strand
ATATTACGCATATATAAACTTCCAGGCGCGTCCTGCGCTCCGTACACTTGCTCCTCGGCCGCTGGTTGGCACGTGCCACTGCTCCTGCCGCAGTAGAGCTACGCTTGGTGTTGTTGCTACTGCTTCTGCTGGAGTAGAGATTCAAAAGGTCCTCTGCCTCCTCCTCCTCCTCCTCCTCCGTCAGCGACTGGGTCCTCTTGTCCGAGGGGAATGACTGTTGGAGCAGACATGGTCGGCAATCACGGGCAAGTGTGGGGATCTTACGTCACGCCTTCTTCACCAGTTACCCCCTCTGCGACCGCTGGCATTACGGGCGCCGCCCCGTCGTCGTATCTTGTCGCGACGACGCCCGGGCCTCCTCCTCCTGCTGCTGCCCTCAGAGCCGTCGTGGCGGGCACCGACCTACCGAGGGGAACCTCGACACGATGCCACAGAGTCCAAGACCTGCGTCTGGTGCTGACGCAGGAGAAGTTTCGCCAGCAGAGGTTTTCAGACGCTGACGCACTCGATTTGAAGGTGAGACTTTTAGAGAATAGAAGAGAATAGAATAGAACAGAATAGAATACAGAATTTAGGCCAAAGGCCAAGCGCTGGAGACGATGAGGTCATTCAGGCTGAAACGGTGAGACGTTGTTTTTGATTAAGCTGACCTTGTGTCAGCACGGGCTCTTGCTCACCGAGCAGCCCGTAATAACGGTGAGAGTAAAAATAAAAAAACAAAAACAAAATTCAAAGGTGTAACTCAAAGCAGTTACACCATGAAACAATTATCAGGAGAGGGCTGAGGGAAAGTGAGATTGAAGAAAGAGATTACGAACGGAGGCACAGTAAAAGGGGTGAAAGGGGTTGTAGCTACGCATACGTTCTAAATATCTATAATAAGTGACGGCCACATCTGGAGTTTGCAAATCCATCTGGTCTTAAAAAACGATTTTAAGTTATTTCTTCACTAATTCCAAAGCTAAATCATATCAGCTAATGAAAAATCAAGGCTTTAAGCCGGTGGTGATAATATGAGCATTTAAGTAACATGTAAACAACCTTTGCAAAGCGAGGGGAGTCATTAGGACTAAAAGATGAAAATTTGTCGGTAACGATGAAGTCTGTTGGTTATTATTTCCGCGCAGGTCTGTAGATGTAATGTATGGTTAGGGTACCCTATGTTTGTTTGTTTGTTAGTGTGTCTGTGTGCGTGTGTATATGTTTGATGTGCTCGAAGGAAATGCTTATAAGACAATAAATAGTACTACAATCATAAATAGGTAATAAATATTACAGTGATATTAAACTTTATCATAATAAATAACATCATATTCATATTTACAAAATAATAGCTAATAATGTTTATGAAATAATAAATAACAATTCTGGCGTTAAATACCTCGATACAAAATTTATGTCTCTCTTCTCCTTGCTTGCAACATGGCCGCGTTACAAGCAGACGTCAACGTACTGCACATTTTGCAAGCATATTCAAGTGCTCCTCATACTGTATTATTATCCGGTTTGGAGGAATGGTCCAGGCTGATTGACAAAGCCATCACCACAAAGGCAATGGCGTAACAGAATCTAGGCCTACTACCAAGCTCTGGGACATAGGAGGTCATTCACTGTTGAAAGGGGAAATTGACGGTAAAAAAGTCTGAGAGGTGTAACAGGAGGACAACCTCAAAGCAGATTATTATTATTATTATCATTATTATTATTATCATGATTAACTCGCCACACAGGTCGTCGGAGGAGAACTGGTCGCAGGCGACGACCTACAACTATCATCGTGGCTTCCCTCACTCCCACTGGCCACCGACGTCCACACGGAAACTGCGACCCTCACGTACGCCCCGGAAAGCTACTGCAGAGGCGGGGGCCAAGGGCGTGACCTCAAAGGCCCGCGAGCCCTGAGACTGACGCTGACGAGGGCGCTGAAGGCGGGGGAAGGACTGGCCCTCTGGTTCTCCTCAGAAGTGGCTGCGAATCTGAGTCTACCCTTTCTCAACTTTTCCCACATACGAGGTTGGAGTCTCTGATTGGTTTTTGCAGTGTCCTTGCTTTATTATTATTATTATTATTATTATTATTACGTATTCAGAAGATGAACCCTATTCACATAGAACGGGGGGCTTTGACTTGAGATTCAATTATTATTATTATTAGTATTATTATTATTATTATTATTATCATAATTCAGAAGATGAACCCTATTCATAGGGAACAAGCCCACCACAGGGGCCACTGGCTTGAAATTCATTATTATTATTCAGAAGATAAACCCTATTTATACGGAACAAACCAATGGTGGCCAATGACTTGAAACTCAATCTTCCAAAGAATATGGTGCTCATTTGAGAGAAGTAACAGAAGGTAATGGGAAATACAGAAAAAAAGAGACTAGTTATTAGAAAGTGATAAATAGATTAACAAATTAATAAATAAATAAACATGTACGCAAAGTATTAAAATAATATAAGGTGAGTTGCTCTAGGTCTAGGGTAGTACTTACATTGCATCTTCGCTTCAACTTTCGGGTTTCCAATTGCACAACATTCTCAGGGAAACTGTTCCACAGGCCAATGTTGTGAAGAATAAAGGACCTCTGGGACTGATACGTTCGACTGCGAGACTTACTACAACCCGCAGCAACCATAACATTCATCCAGACCTCTTCCTACTACTGCCCTTGCATATCTGAAATGTTCTGGACTGGCAAAAGCTTTCATTCACTAAACCGGTTCATAGTGCTCGAAACATTTAAAGATTTGGATCCCAATTCCAGGAAATAACTTGGTTTTTTTTTTCCCCTCTTCCAGATGGCGCCTACGTGTGTCCCAAGTGCAATCTGCGGTACGCTGCGCCCAACCCCCTGAAACTACACCTGGCCACCCGTTGTGATACCATACCATCCCATATACTGTGGGATCGGCTGTCCACCGCCCCATCACAGCCAGCAGCGCCTCCTTGGTACACGCCCCTTCTGCCGTCTTCCTCCTCCTCCGTCAACAGCTTCCCGGTCAGACTGAAGAGCCCCCAGAAAAGCCTCAGATTATCGCGCCCAGGTCAGTTTCAGACGCGACTCTCCGAGGTGCCGAGAGCCCATCCTCACCTAGGCCTAACAAACACGTGTCACCTGATTCGACCAGCAGCCCCGTCAGTTCGCCAGAGCCGAATCTTTCGCTCTCCGCCGCCCACGAGCCAAAATCAGCTTTCCGGAGGGTCAGGAAGCACGAGCCGCCCTCATTGGCGATAAGATTCCAGGCTCTTCCGCATCCGTCTAGCCTCCTGCTGTCCCCTGGTCCCTCTCACGGCTTCTCCAGGCCACCGGCGACCCGCCCTTTCGCGTCGGGGCTCCCTTCCGAGGCTCTGATAAGCCCACACCTTTTCCTAGGATCGTTGTTGCCTTGCCACGCCCACCAGCCAGGAAGTGCCCAGACGATCATGCCGGTTATGCCCCTAACGGGAGGAGGAGGAGGAGGAGGAGGAGCCCGTCCCTTGCTCACCACTTCTGCAGCTCCACCTACAGTAGACCCTTGCGCTGAAATGGAAACGTTGGTGTCTAACCTAGGCCGAAGTAGACGCGGCCACTTATGCCTGTACTGCGGCAAGATCTATTCGAGGAAATACGGACTCAAGATTCACATTCGAACTCACACAGGGTACAAACCCCTCAAATGTAAGGTTTGCCTGAGGCCCTTCGGTGATCCGAGCAACTTGAACAAGCACGTTCGCCTCCACGCCGAAGGGGAGACGCCGTACCGCTGCGACCACTGCGGGAAGGTGCTCGTACGAAGGCGAGACCTCGACCGCCATTTGCGATCGAGGCACCCTGAGTTGCCCGTTCTGAATACCACTCATTCTCTGACGGACACTGACGAAGAAGGCGATCGAGATGACGAGGAAGTACCTGATGGCGATGATGATGACGGTGGTAATGAAGAGGATGACGGTGAAATAGTGGAAGTTGGTGACAGTGGCAGCGGCCACTTGGTGTCAACCACTCATGACACCTGAATGCTCCTCGACTGTAGCTATACCTCCCAGAAGCCAACGAATTTTCTAGGGTACATCCTTCTTATATTTAACATTATGCAATTGTTTTACCCCACGTGAAACTGTGCCAAAACACTGTGATATCCTGACCGTAATTATTCTATTTTTATTATATGGTGTCTTTGTACGTCTCAGATCTGATTATTGTACTGAATTTCTAATACGAGAAAATAAAATGGGCGAAGCTTTGACTGATCAACTACATTCAAGAGAATTTCAGCCATTTATTCACATCTGCTTGGTGTAATCGCCAGTCACATTTCAACTCCTCTGTAGTGAACACCTAAGTAGTTTTTCTTTCTTATCATTCAGTAGATGAAACGTAGTACTCATATGGAACAAAAGCGCCTCAGTGGCGTGGTTGATATGGTGTTTGCGTCCCACCTCGGTGGTCGCGGGTTCGATTCTCGGCCATTCCATTGACGAGTGAGAGATGTGTATTTCTGGTGATAGAAGTTCACTCTCGACGTGGTTCGGAAGTCACATAAAGCCGTTGGTCCCGTTGTTGAATAACCGCTGGTTCCATGCAACGTAAAAACACCATACAAACAAACAAACATGTGAAACAAGGCCACCACAACAGGGGCCATTATTGACTTCATATTAAAGCTTCCAAAGAATATGGTCTCTATTTCTTGATGGAATTAAGAATTCTAATTAAGAATTCTCAATTACATGGCACTGACTGGGAGAAAGGAATGGGTAATACAAAGGTTGACTGTGACTGAGATAAAGAATACAAAAAGTATTCGTGGATTACATGGGTAGGACCAATTTGCGGGAAAAACCAGTTGTAACTGAAGAAGTGTTTCCTGGAGGTAATAAGGGTAGGGGGGAGGAGGAGGTATACCTGGTCATTATTAGGTTAAAGCGAGAGTTAAGACAGCAGCTGTGGTCAGAGAATCATAGAACAAGCAGGCTGTGAAAAAAAAAAGGATTTAACCAATCCTAAGGACAACAAATCAAAAGCTTTGCAAAATTTGCTCGGTATGACTTTATCTTTATTCATGACTCTTCGTACAAAGATGATTATTCACACGCAAGTATCGAACAGGAAACGACTGATTTTGCCCAACATGAGCACAGTATTGTAATAAACTTAAAGAATAGTTTTCCCACGCAAGAATTCTGCCTGCTAAATAAATACCAGTTGTTTCAGTCAACCAATTTTCAGCCTAACAAAAGCAAGGATTTGGTAATTTGATATATATAAACTGTATATATACTCAGTGGTCTTAAAAAAAAGTTATCCTTACTGATTAAAAAACTACATGAGCAATAATTACTTAGCTGCTGATATTCCCTGCTAAAAGAGGGTTTACAAAAGTGAGTCAGTGGAAACAGTAGAATAGACTCAGGAAACTTACTGGACTCTGAGCCTAGATGGATATATAAATATCTCTCTCTAGAAGAGCCACTATGGAGGGAACACATTTCGTCTGTATTATCTTCAAGCCATTCCTCGTTGTACTCAACAGGTTTCTCTGTTCTAACCGCATTGTACTAGAATGCAAATCAACTTTACAATAACACGACGGAAAGGACAACGATAAATGTTGAATTTTCTCTAGTAGGCCTAGAGAAAATTCGTTATCGTTAACGACACTTAGAGAGAGAGAGAGATTCTCCTAGGACTTCTCCATTCTCCATAACGGCACACGCAGAGAGAGAGAGAGAGAGATACTCCTAGGACTACTCCATAACGACTCACAGAGAGAGAGAGAGAGAGATACTCCTAGGACTACTCCATAACGACTCACAGAGAGAGAGAGAGAGAATGCGTCTAGGTGCACAGTTCAATGCATAACTTTCTTATGTATCTAGAAACAAGTTACCTGTTTGCTTTATATAAGTCACAACTGATAGTAAAAATAAATAAATGACGTTTGCAGATCACATTACGAAAACACCTAGTTACTACTAGCGAGAGCAACAAAGCTGCGATAGCTCCTGCGACCAATGGGATTTTGGAATGATTCAGTAGTACCATAGCAGCTGCCGTGGTGAAGTAATGGAAGAAGAAAGTAGGCCTAGGAGGGATGAGTCTGGAAATTTACCTTTATATTAACTAAGAAAAAACAATTTTAAAATCAATGCGCGACGAATGCGATAGCCAGAAGGAAAGACAAAATAAACAAAAAAATAAACTGTTTATTTGACCACAGAGTAAATTCATCTTCTTGGTGGGAAATATCTGCAATTCATTCCTGTTCAAGTAATTTGAAAAAAAAGGAGTCATTTGAACTCGTATACAAATACACACTTACACACACAAACACACACATAAATATGTACACCCGTGCCCACAGTATAAATATGAATAACTAGTAGGACGCAAATGTCTGTTGCACGCATGCGTGAAAAATGTTTGCGTGGAAGAACGAATCGTGTCCACGTCGTGTGTGACAGATTGTGATTAAATATTCGGCTATGAATGACCATGATCAATGAGAGAGGGAGAGTGAGAGAGAGACAAGACAAAATATTTACAAAAGCTTGACGATATGACACCAAATCATTGTACTACAACTTGCTGAATACAATCATCGTGAATCGTAATTGATATAATCTTTAAAGTACACAATCAGAATTAGCCAATCCCGTGAAAATATTAAAATGTACATAAAAAAAATCTTAGCCAGAAGACATTTTCCATTGCAAAAAATTATGTTTTACCCTTAGGTTAGAGAGAGAGAGAGAGAGAGAGAGAGAGAGAGAGAGAGAGAGAGAGAGAGAGAGAGAGGTAAGGAGGGGAGACTATGCAGAAATTGAAAAGGGAATGTACAGTACGCCATCATGACAAATTGTTTAAGATATAAATACAATATCCACAACGGAAGCATAAAATGTACAAAAGTCTCATTTGACATCTAGACTACTACACTTCATAAATAATTCGTGCAATTTTTAAGTGAAATGTTAATACAGCCATGCCATTTTTGAAATACTTATTTTTTTCCCATGGGGTCAAAATATTAACAAAAATATTGAGACATCAGGCAGTTTACAGGTACAGGGTTCTTGATTCGAAATGGAATATTCAGTCAAAAGTTTATATATGTATATATATATATATATATATATATATATATATATATATATATATATATACACACACATATACACACACACACACACACACACACACATATATATATATATATATATATATATATATAATATATATATATATATATATATATATAGATATATATATACTGCATCATGCTGCATAGATTATCTACAAACTGACAAAGTTACCGCATACAGGAACACTCAGTATCCAAAGTCTTAAAAAAAAAAAAACACACACTAAAAACGTTTTATTCGCGTTTCAGTACAAAAATAGTCTAGGCTGCATCAGATAGCAGAATAGAAAACGTGCGATACACACCGAAAGTGGTAGTATTAGTAGTAATTGTGAAGGCTTGCCTTTGCAACAGCTCTCACCTTATATGAAAAACAGCACCAGAAGATCAACACGAAGACACTTTAAAATGACACAGCGTACTCTCATACCAGTAAGTATGCACGCATGTATTTATGCATGCATGCACGTCTAAGTGCATGGAAGGGATAAAAATACGAAAACTATGGCTACTAGTATAAAGGCACGTGCAAGGCCACAATGTTGATGAGGGTTAAGCCTTCTCTTGAGGCGGTGTCGAAGGCGGGATCTCAACAGAAGTCGATTCAGGTGAAGAAAATGAAGGATTAAAATAGTGAAATGTTAAAAAAAGAAGAAGAAATAACGTAATAGTAATAATAATAATAATAACGTAAAAGGCACAAGAGTTATGCAAACATATGAAGGCAACGGACTGACGTCACAATAAAGGCCACTTTAGTATATAACTACATCAAATGTATTATTATTTCTGTAATTATAATCATTAGTATTATTATTATTACAAGCCAGGCCACAACCCCAGCTGAAATAGCAGGGACTGAATAGAGAAAGCAGGAGAAAAGTGAAAAGTACTTTAATTATGCAAAACAACGAAGACCTGCTCTTCTGAATGTCTTCAGGAAAAGGAATGTAACTGAAGATTGTAATTACTGATGAGTATATTCAGTATGACGGAGAAAGCGTCAAGAGTGAATAAAGAAAAAGGAAAGAAACACATCTCTCCTGTATAAAGCAACTATTGCCTGGTTCCCCCAGGTCTCAGCTTGGCTGGAGTGGGGGCACACTTAGCCCACTGATATCTATACTTATATATTCGGTCTCTGAGACCTTCAGTGACAGAGCTGTGACCCGACCTCTGACCCTGCCACTTGGGAGTGACCTTTGAACCTTCGAGTGAAACAACTTTTAAAATATAAGCGATTCGTTTTGCTCACTCACCTATTCAACTCACTGTTGAATATCAAACAAATCATGGTACATCTTTCCCGTAGAAGGGGATTTAAATGTGTCTAATGTTCACTTAAACTGTTTTCCCAAGGGAAGTGGAAATTATAAATGTTCGTTCCATACTCACAGCCATTGCAATTCCATCGGTATCACAAAGCGTATCTCATAAGACAACCGCAGTCGAAAGTCTTTGAATATGTTTACAAAAATTTGTTTGGAAAATAACAAATATACATCTAGCTCTTCAACGAGAGAACAGGGTCACAGAACTATTTCAGGAATAGCTCATACACATGATAATTAAAAAAAATTCAGTGACCTCAAGAAAACAAGGAAATACACTCAGTAACTATCACATGAGTTTGTATGCACCACAGGCATTTCTTAGTTCACCTAAACAAGAATTCACCCTCATGAATTTGGTAAGACCATTGGTCCAAGTATATCTGACACGCTTATGTTTTTGTTGGAGTCTATCGGTAAGTAACCAAACCTCTCCATGACGGGCGAGCAAGCGTCCTGCACAGCCTTCAGTCTGTAGTCATCGAGTTTCGTGACCCAGTAGGTGACTCTCTTCTTGGACTCCCGCGAAGTACTCCAAGGCTTGTCGTAGTTCTTGGTGGTGTGCGAGTCCAGGAACTCCTTCATTTTAGGGTCGAAGTCTAGACCGAGATAATCCAGAAGCTCCTTCGTCTTGTTGACGGGATTGAGAGATAGGTCCTCGTAGCGTAGCGTGTACACACGACCGGGGAAGTCCTTCTGCAGCTGGATGGCAGCTGTCAGGTCGTCGTCCATGTCTGCACAGAGGTAAGAGGGATCATTGCAGTCCTTGGAACTGCACCATTTCACTGTGCCCACTCGGGAGTTGATGACTCCGCGTGGGTCCCTCACCAGGTACACAATTCGAACATTGAGCTTCTTGTCCTCTAAGACAGGTCTGAGGAGCTTTAGTCGCAACCTCACGAGCTTCATGGTTGCCCAGGGAAACAGCTTGCAGGCTCCTCTCAGGAAGGACTCGTTGTAGCACATGGCATCGCCGTAGTCGTCAGAGCTGCAGGACTGCCACAACACGGTGTTCCTGCTGAACATGTCCCGTATTTTAACTGCTGTCTTGATGTAATCGTCTTGCCCGTTATAGCTGGAAATGGAAAGTCGTTTAGTTTGGCAGCCTGAGCATCATTATTTTCTAATCCTAAACTACTTTAATAAAGACCAGGTACTTAGCTGAGTTTCAAGTATGAGTAAGATATAAGCGTAAAAATACTGTGGAACAGATGGTTAAGTGTGAAGCCACACCACATCAAAACATGCCATAAACACACACTGGCGTTCGATTCCCCGCTCTGCCAACGCAGAATCTGAGGAATTTATTTCTGGTGATAGAAATTCATTTCTCGATGTGCTTTGGAGCCCACAATAAGCTGTAGGTCCCGTTGCTAAGTAACCAATTGGTTCCTAGCCACGCAAAAATATCTAATCCTTCGGGCCAGCCCTAGGAGAGCCGTTAATCAGCTCAGTGGTCTGGTAAAACTAAGGTATACTTAACTTATTACATTTTGTCACAAATTGGTTTAAAACAAGTCAGGGACTAAGTGAAGAACAAACTTTGGCAAATGCTGGATAATCGTATGAAGCACTAGTTTTAGAATAACTAATAGGTCATTAACATGTATTCAACCTATCTGTGATATGTGTGTGACAAGTTGCTGATGTGTGTTCACATCTTTTACTGGTGTGTGGACACACCCTCAGGTGTTTTGTCGAAATTCTAACAACTGCAGAACATGAGGGAAGAAACATGACCACTATAATATATAGCATCTGAGAGCTTGTTTATAGAATTAATAACGTGTTGTTACTTGTATTCAACCTGTCTCAGGGACTACTACTAAAGGAAACTACTCTCTTACTTGCACAGCAGGAGGGAGTGTACCAACTTCTGGGCTTTGTCCGAGTCACCACCATCCCTGATCTGTCGAAGACCGAACTGCATGAGGGGCTCATAATGGTTGTACACGGCAGGATGGGACGCCAACAGCTCCTCCAGGAATGTTGATCCTGAACGCCAGGTTGTAGCTATGACAATCTGGAATGGAGGGATCTTCGTTCTAACTAGTCCATTGTCACTATACTTCAATGGACTAAACCTTTTTTTAGACACAGAATGAACTGGGGAGATTTAAATCCTGAATTCAGGCCACAAAAGGGAGATTTTCTTTAGAAGAACACTGAATCAGGGAATGCAAATCTTGAATTTAGGCCACAAAAGGTGAGATCTGGATTTCTAATTATGATTTAGGTGCACTCCACTACTTGACTTTTAAAAGGAATTTCATCCAGTCATTGAATCTCGAAATAAAAATGAATTGCACTGCCTAGTTCTCCTGGGGCAAAATGAAGATCGCTAAGCCTACATACTTAAAAATGAATTAATTTGAGATTGAAATGTGTAATTGAGAACGTAAATGTAAAGTTATTGGCATAAATTATAAGTGAATGTAATAAACAAATGTTGGATTTTGTAAAATTATTACAAAAAGATTGCAAACTTGAGACAAAACAAACCGAAACAACACTCCAAATGAATCTGAACTCTCTAAATACATTACAGTTACAAGACGCTAAGCTTTACCTGAAGGGGCTCCGGTCTTGGATGCTCAGATAAGGCCAGTGCCTTGTGGGCAGCGTCCATAATCAGTGGATACTTCTTCCCGCTGACTTCCTCCAGTAACCGAATCTGCAATGAAGGCATCATAGATTAGACCTATAGGATATAGTCCAGTGTTGGATAGGCCTAGCTCATTACATTTACCCAGTAGAGAGAGATGATAATCCAGTGTTAGATACACTAGCTATGTATACGTACTGAGTATATGCTATGAAATTTCAGTGTTAGAAAGACCTAGCTATGTAAATGTACTCAGTATAATGCTATGATAAGCCAGTGTTTGATAGGTCTGGCTATGTATAACCCTGGACAGATTCCAACAGCTTTTTTTGGTCCTGTCATGTTTACTCAGCATGCACAGTCTAAATGAGGTCAGCTACTACTGATGCAGGACCTAATAGCCTGTACACATATGCCCTGAAGAAAATTAATCAGATGATCAGAAGCCAGCTTGAGAGTCCTCTATAAACACCCCCAGAAGATTTGCAGTTACTGGCTACTGCTTCTGCTAGGCCAGGTTAGATACACAGACAAAGACTCACTTTCTGGTCCCATACACAACCAAATATGGTCACTGGAATGTATTCACAAACAGCAGTTGCAATTGTAAGTGAAAAGAATTTGGTTCATACAAGGAAAACTTTTCCCCTGGCCACTTACTACTTCAACAATTGTGTCTTTCGTTTCACTGCCCAAACCTATGACTAGCTAGTCTTTCCATGTGTCTTGCAGACTGCTCTTGAAACAAACGGTCAGCTTAGTCTTAACTAACTAACTTGAAATTCAAGCTTCCAAAGAATATGGTGTTCATTCGAAAGAAGTAACAGAAGGTAATGAAAAATCCAGAAAGAGGACATCAGTTACTAGAAAAAGAGATAAATTAACAAATAAATTTCTTAATGATAAAGAAGCTGCGCTCTAGAAAGATTCTCAAGGCTAACTCTTCACAGCAAGATATACTAGAAATTGTGCTAATCAGCTATGTGTTTCTGAGACATATTACTCAGAAGTGGAGTGAAGTGAGTCCCAGTATGTTTAGCCTTACAGACTGGGAAAAAATGGCTTTGGCAGATTCTGTAAAGCAGCTCTCTCAAATATATGTAAAAGTATTGTCATCCATAACAAGCTGACAACGCCATATTCACCATAAAGAAAATGTCTGAAAGTAGATGGATCAGGCCTTTCGATACCAAAACTTGTAATTAAAAGAAAAGAAGACAATTTTCACTGAATTTGTCCAGATGAGTCGAAATGATGCCATAAGGAGCACATTCCAGAGGGGTGTCTAATTGCTCTTCAAGGTTCCTGGAAAGTTGGTCTTTTTAAGCTTCGGTACGAGTACCTTGACTCAATACAGGCAGGAAACTATTAAGTATGCCAGTGCAGATAGTGTAGTAGGCCTTGCTACTTATTACACCCAGAAAACCTTGACAGCATTTAGACTCGTTTGAACTGGGGTTAACGCTGCCTTTGGCCAGGTGAACAGTAAGTGTTTTTTTTTTTTATATATATATCAAATTCATCACTCAGTGCTAGAGGCTATGCGCTCAGTTTCAGTGACAGCTTGTCAAGTTGCGGCAACGCTGTTTTCAGTGATGTTCTCAGTGAGCCTAGAATATTCTAGACTCTCTCTCTCTTTTTAGCGTTGGTTAATGATACATTTTCTTTTCAGAAACTAGAATCTCTCTCCATAACTTGATTAATAACATCATTTTACTTATTGATTTTGAATATTTACAAACACCCCAAGTTTATTTCTTCTGCACACAGACACACACACTATGTATATATATATATATATATATATATATATATATATATATATATATATTATAATCTAGAATCATAATATCGTCTCCGGGCAGGCTTCAGAACAGTCATACACAGTAAACACTGCCCATTCGGATATCAAGACAGACCGTGGACCAACTTGATTACACATTTTCTTCTTCATTCGAAAGTTTACAGGTCTCACACGACTCAGAAATGATCTGAATTGATGACGGATTGTTTAAAAGAGATATTTTGTTAGAATTTGGCCGCCAGTCCTGCCTTCAGAATGTATACAAGGACCATCATATTTCTTAAAGTTTCTGTCATGATTTAGCCAGTTATCGACTACGCATTCTTCTAACTACGAACAAAAGCAGAAGGCAAGCGTTTCCCATGAGGACATCGACTAAAAACTATACAGATTCGAGGTCGACGGAGAGAGAAACGCGCTTTGCTCAACGGTGACATTTACTGGAAATCTTTCACCCGCTGGAAGTAAGCTGCCAGACGTACAATACAGACTCGCCCTTGGGGCACGCCCAGCACCGTGGATGTCTTTTTACAGTTTGCAGAGCCGTATGAATAAAAGGGTGAAATGTACATCGGGCTACGGTTGGGGGATGGGGGAGCATTTCCATAGCGCGAAGAAACCCCATTTACTGAAAGGATGACGGTGTTTGTCCAGGAGAGAATCTCTAGATTCGCGGAGTTACCCGGGTGGAGAAATGTCAGGGAAAGTGGGAGTCGATTGCGGTAGCATGTGACAGGTTAATTTACTATTAAGGCCACGGAGTTACACTCTCACATGCGTGCATCGTCAGCCGTTTGTGGTGAGCATTGTAGCTCTCTCATGGAATAACAGCTCTAAGCATCGTTCACTGAATTATTATTTATTCAGGAGATGAAGAACCCTATTCATATGGAACAAGCCCGCCACAGGGGCCACTGACTTGACATTCAAGCTTCCGCAGAATGTGTCGTTCACTCGAAAGGAATAACAGAAGGTCATGGGGAATACAGAAAGAGATCAGTCATTAAAACAACAGATAAATTAACAAACAAGTAAGAATATACTTATATTATTGAAATACATAGAATTGTATGAGGGTTGTAATGCATTGCATCTTCGCTTCAACTTCTGAAGAGGCTCCAGTTACACAACATCCTCAGGGAGCCTCCTCCTCCACAGTCTAACGGTGGGAGGAATGAAGGAACTCTGGAGCTGAGAGTGAATCCCTTTGCGCTCAGAACAGCATAAGAGCTGACTTTTGACTGTCATAATAGAATGATCATACTCGTCTTCCTCTCCTCTTTTCTTTGATCTGAGAAGGTTATTGGGAAGATGGGTCGCATCTATAGACTCAAGAACGCCTACCTCCAGAGGAGAGTGTCTTTTTAGGGTCCTGGCTGCACTCACTTTTTTCACTGTTACTTCTTAATCAAAATGCGGTATTTTCTCTCAGTCCCACCTTTGGATCATTCTGCTTCATCTTTATTTTCTGGGTTGCTTTGTTTTAGCTGTCCAGCCGCTCCAACTTTCCTACCTCAATTCCTCACCTGCATCAATCGTCTCTTCTCGGTCGTATAAAGATGGAAGAAAAATAGATTTTTCTGTACAACGTATAATGCTGTTTAAAACAGTCAGCTACGATCGGTAGGTATCAGTTGCTCACCAGCTGCGGTGGAGTGAGGGTGCATCCCATGCCTTCGGAAAGCACTGCCAGATGCACGATCCATTGGGGCTAACTTTAACTTTAAACACAATAAAAACTACTGAGGCTAGAGGGCTGCAATTTGGTATGTTTGATGATTGGAGGGTGGATGATCAACATATCAATTTGCAGCCCTCTATCTTATGTAGTTTTCTTTAGATCTGAGGTCGGACAGACAAAGCCACCAGGTTATAAAAACACACACATCCTCGACCTCTCCATTACCTTCAGCGACTGGAGTGCCTGGTTGATGCGGATTTCGGGAACGGAGTGGGGGTCCTTCGTCGAGTCCAGCATCCGCCATAACTTCTGAAGTTGCTTCGTGTCCAGGGCTGAGAAGTTCTTCAGAAGCTCCTCCTTGGCCTTGTTCTGCTGCTGCTTCTTCAACTACGGGAAGAACAAGAAGAAGAAGAAGAAGAAGCTATTATCATTATTATCACGGAACAAGCCCACTAAAGGGAGTCACTGATTTGAAATCCAAGCTTCCAAAGAATAGGGCGTTCATTTAAAAGAAGTAACAGAAGTTAATAGAAAACACAGAAAGAACAGATCAGTAATTACATAAAACAAAATAATCGAGCAAATTAATAGATAGATAGATAAAAATGTAAGTGAATCATTAAACTAAAATGAGAACCGCTTCAGGATAGCAATGAGTTGCATCTTCGCCTCAGCTTTTGTGGCTCCAATTTTTACAAGATTCCCGGAGAGGCTGTCCCACAAAGGAGGAAAGACTGACCTAAGAAATGCCTTTCTTTCGCCACTGAATAACCCATTGTTCTTGACTGAAATGGCATCAAGAGTAAAATAATAGAGTTTACGTTACTTAAATCGAAGTGAAATAATTTTTGAAAATTCCCTGCCAGAGGACTGATTGAAATGTACAAAAAAAAAAGTAAAGCAACAATTGATAATATGACACAGAAAATGATTCTTAGTAATATTCATCTTTCTGTTTACCCTAGATCAGAAGTATCTGAAGATACTGAAAAATGTCAGTGAATGTCAGTGCAAAATCTGATAAAAGAAAAATATCAATTTCAGCTATAAGCCCCTTCTCAGGCAGAATCACTGATTCTAACACAACTTCAGGCAAAAATAATGAAAGTGAGCTGTTCAGTTACTCATCATGAAGACAACCAGCGAAAGTCCTTGCCACAGAAGCTCTGAAGAAGAAGGCTCTAACTTACATCCTTGTCATTTCTTGCCGTGCCCTGGCTCTCTGGCTCTGGGGCCTGGGTTGACGAGGGCTGCTGCAGTTGCTGTTGCTCAACCACTGGCAGGAGTCTCTGGCCTCTTGAGGGATCCTCTATCACAGTCTCTGTAAGGAGAGGGAGAAATGAACTTGCGCACCGGTTGACGTTGATGTCTTTTCTCTCAGATGAATTCCTATTGTTACTATTGTTTTTAATTGATTTTAATGATCAGTTATGACTGCCTGTTTCTTTACCTTTTTTTATACTCTCGAATGTTGTCAGTATTTTGACCTGTGGTATTGTGGGAAGTCTGATCTTTTTCACTACTTTGCCTTGGTATTTAGTTAGGATTAATTTGGGAGCCATGGAGGGGACGTAGATCTACTTGTTGAGTCACCAGTAACCACTACCAGGTTCCCCCTGGCTGGTCCTAGTGTAGGGAGCTGAGCCACTGATCTAGTGTACATATTTGGTCTCTGGGACTGACCACATGTGAGTAATGCTTCTGCTGCTCATGAGCAAACTTGAAAACTTTAAAGAGACTCTACAAGTGTCAGCTTGTAAAGCAATCGGTGTTTAACATTATGTTATGGGTGGGTTTATTTCAACTCTTGTAACACCGGACATGAATTTGCTAGATATTTCACATGGTCAGCTATTATTATTATTATTATTATTATTATTATTATTATTATTATTATTATTATGATTATTTATATTATTCATATGGAACAAGTCCACCAAAGGGGTCACGGACTTCCAAAGAATATGCTGTTCATTAAGAAGAAGTAAGAAAAGGTAAAAAAGAAAACATAAGTTAATGAATATATAAAAATGTATTAAAATGCAAGGCGAATGGTTGTAGGATAGTCAATTATCACATCTTCGCCTGAACTTCTGCAAAAGTTCCAATTGTACGACATCCTCTGAAGGGAGACTGACCTGAAATACGCTCAGATCGTTCTTGGTGGTGTAATGGGTTAAGGGTTGGGATCTTTCCTCCCAACAAAATTCGGGGGTTGTTATCTGGGACTAATATTTCTTGGGGGTGTCATTATCTTTATGATATTTCATTCTTTTGTTGGTGTTTTTTTTTTTTTTTTTTACGGTCATCCCCAACGGGCTTGTGGTACTAATTACGCCTTTGGAAGGTGGATACATAGCGGGGTTAAACCCCTTAGGGGGGATCATTATCTTTAAGATATTTATAGTCTTATTTTGTGATTTTTTTATGGGCATCCCCAATGGGCTTGTGGTACTAAATACGCCTTTGGAAAGGTGGATAATCGCGGGTTAAACCCCTTAGGGGGGGATCTTATCTTTAAGATATTTATAGTCTTTGTCGGATTTTTATGGGCATCCCCAATGGGATGTGTACTAAGTACGCTTTGGAAAGGTGGATACATAGCGGGTTATTTAAAACCCCTTGGGTGGTGGGATCATTTATACGTTTTTATATTTACAGTCTTTTGTTGATTTTTTTTATGGGCATCCCCAATGGGCTTATGGTACTAAACACACCTTTGCAAAGGTGGATACATAGCAGGATAAAACTGTTGTGGCAGGGGGGGCGTCATTATCTTTTTGGTATTTACAGTCTTTTGTTTACATTTTTACGGTTATCCCCAACGGGCTTGTGGTACTAAACACGCATCTGTAAAGGTGGATACATAGCGGGTTAAAACCCTTGGGGAGTCCCTACCTAGGGAAGACCCAAGTTCCATTACCAGCGTGGGTTCAGATCCCACTGGGGGAAGTTAGCCTCTCTCACCTGAGGTAGTACTTCGGTGAGTCAAGATCTGGACGGCCAAGAGGAGGCAGATCAGAGTCAGGATGACCACCACGCGTCTTGTTCTGCTGGCTGCTAGCACCGCCCACATCTTGCCCAGCATCCGCATCTGAAAAAAAGAGAAAACTTCTTTGTAGGTACAAGGAGTTACAAGGATTAGGATGTCTCAAAGACTTGTTAGTCCATCCTAAGAGGAGACATCGTGTGCTCACTTATCGCTAGGAGCAGGTTTTACTGTTCATTTACTGTCCTCCTAATGAATTTGTCTATGGGCTTCCATGCGTCGTTTGATCCAGCAAATGGTCCAAAGGAGATTAGAGGATTTCCATAACCCGATCCCGAGGGACAAAACACAAGATAGACACAAAGAAATAGTGATATACCACCAGATATCATACAACAAACACCACGAAGATGAAAAGAAAGCCATCCTTGGTATACTGCGAAGAGGAACCACCCGTAGCGCCATATAACAAAATACCAACCAGAATTTACTGCAACCCGAACCTTACGGCCTGACTAATAATGAAAAATAGTGCGGCCCCATCGACGGAGAAAGAGGTTGAATCTGATATAGTATACAAGTTTGTCTGTGCTGACGAGCAATGTCAGTCCCCCAAAAAATGCTATATTGGACACACAACCACCACACTCAAACGACGCATGCAGGCCCATAGAAACCAAGGCGCCATTCACCAGCACTTTTTAGATACCCACAATAAAAAACCATCGTTACAAGAACTTCTCACAAATACCAAAATAATACACAAGAAAGGCAACTACAACCGTTTATTGATATCTGAAGCAGTCAGCATCGCCATGCAACACCCCAACCTTAACAACATCGAACGCAAGGCAGAAAGATCCTTGCCCTCGTGGAACAAAACCGCCACACGCGGACAGGAGCGCACAATGACATTCAATAAATTAAACATATGTGTAATTAGTGTATATTTATATATAATGTGTATATAATGACCTAATTTCTACTTATGATATAATTTTTGTTGTTAACATAGTTATTTATTAGTCTTATTTTATTTTTCACTATAGTCCTTTGTAGATACTTAAAACTAGGTCTTTGACAACTGTACTACCTTTCCGTCCTAATGACATAAAACGCATGCAGGTTCATATTTGTATCTACGTATACGGGCTGCTCTACGAGCAAGAGCCCGTGCTGGCACAAGGCCATCTTAATCTCAAACAACAGTACGCTTGATAACGTCAATACGTATAGGTTGACGAAACAGCTGTCGCGTGTAAAAATACTGGAGTAAATGGAAGAACCCCATTATGTGTCCATTAGTAACCTGAACAATGAAGTGAAGAAAATAATTAGAAAATATGAAGCAATTTCAAAAAAGCTGGTTAACAGAGAAAAAGCCATTCTGCTCAATGAATGTTGTATTCGTGAAAAAAATTGTGCCCTAAAAGTATATATATATATATATATATATATATATATATATATATATATATATATATATATATATATATATATATATATATATATATATATATATATATATATATGTATATATATATATCTTACAAATTTGGGTATTTTTTGGCACTTTAAGGTTGGGTTAAGGTTTTTTTTAAGCAATTAAGAGCAATTTTTGAAGGTTGATCTGCCATTAAGCCTGTTTTAATTGGGTTTTGCTAATTATTGGCCAAATTTGGATGTTTTTAGTCATCTCCATGCGCGTGAAAGTTGAACTCTATGTCTAGGAAGATATGGCTGTTGTTTTTTCCTCCTCATTTACTCTGTTTACTCTGGTGTATCATAATATTACGATATAAAGGAATGATAATGTATAAGGGTGAGATGTTATTTCTATCTGCTATATTATATATATATATATATATATATATATATATATATAATAAAACTATGAAATCCGTACACTATGCTTAGTGTGACGTCACTGATATCAGTATAATTTGCATATGGACAGGGAGTGATTTAGGAGTCATTACTCTTCTGCATTATCTCTGCGGGCCCATGTAAACGTTCCTACCAGTTTCTGACAATTCCGCATTTTGCAACATCACGCATTATTTGACTAAATAGATAAAGGAATTCAAATGAAACATTCTGTGCCCTTATTACATTAACGTAGTTTTTGTTTTTATTTATCAAGTTTAAATCAGCCTTGTTTCCTTTTAAGTTTCTTTTGCTTAAGCAGCCAAAATGCTTGTTATTTTATGTAAGAGTTTTTGTGTTATTGAGCGCCTACCTCCTCCCCCCTTTGGTTTATTTCTGTGAACTATCGTTCTAACAATTGTTTTGTGATTTGTTTTTGAGTTACGGTGGATGGTTTGTAGCTGTACTGTGAACGTTGATGGTCTGCCCGCCGAAGTTCGGGCTTTGGAACGCTCCTTGTCAGACCATCCCCTTGAGCAGCTTTTTTGGATTATTGGAAGACGACCTTTTGGCAGTGTATTTTGGAAACGGCGCTGTTGGAATCTTTCCTCACGACCGTTCGTAAGTGCATTAGTCACCTGCGACTCTGGTACTGTAGATCACGGCTCTTCGTTTACTTGCGACCATAGTGCCCGCTTTACGGGGTTCCGCAGAAGCGTATGCTATTTGCGACTTCTCGTATTACCCCTTATTCCCGTCAGAGGAGCCCATGGGAAATTGGTACCGTCGCTGGATCCCGGTACTGATTACGGATTCACCTGCCACTTCTGCCTTCGTCCTTCTGCATTTCTTCGGGGATGTGTGTGAGCCCTGGCTCGTGAGGAGAAACGTAGGGAGGCAATCGCCAGGTAAGACAGTATAGCTGTTGTTTCCTTCGAGGAGCCTTATGCCCTTTTGTCCTGGCGATCGTGTTCATCCCTTTGGTAGCAGTTATGTGCTTGCTATGGACTCCTAGTTCGGCCCGACATCCCTGACGTAAGGATTATTAGAACTGTCAGTGTACGTGCAGTACATATATTATATACATATACGTATACATTGTCATAGTTTTTACTTGTGTATATTATAAGTTTATTGTTGCCCTTATTGCTTATTGGTGGACAATATTCTATATCTTTAGCTGTATGGCTAGGTAGGTAAATTTAAGGTTTTCCTTGTTTTGATATCTTCCACTTCCTTCAGCCTTTTGTTATTTAGGATAGTTTTGGCCGGCATATATTTGGATCCTCACTGATTTATGAAATATTTATTCTCCTCTGAATTTTGGTTAGGGTTTCGATGTTTAGCTGTTAGGGTGCCTTGTGGCTCGTTGAGGACTTGGTATTTAGTCCTCTTGCTTTAAGCTGTTTTGCTGCATGTATTTTACTTAAACCCGCAAGGCTGATTTAAGTTGTTTATTTCTGTTTTGTAATAAATACTGTTAAGTTTTTCTGGAGTGTTTTTGTGCCTGCTTTCCTTGAACATGGGTTGCATTTACTGTCTACGATCCTAGCAAAATAAAGTACCTAAGAACCTGTACTAGAACCCCAGAGGTTTGTAACAGCCCTCTTGCAGTTTCAATTAGGTTTACACACACACACACACACACGCACTCTCTCTCTCTAAATATGCGTGTGTGAGCGCGTGTTCCGAATTCTCCCAGTCACGTTCCAAATTCTCCCTGTCACGGAACTCTTAAAGAGCCAAAGGCAAATTTATCAGTTCGGCTCTGGCTTGTCATAGCACTGCAAGAACAAGGAGAAGAGTATTTCCCCACACGCCATCGTCAACTTCCTGTCTCGACCATTCGCCGCGAGATGACTGGTCAGTTCTGCTAGAGGGTTATTCGACCGTCATCAGCCTGCGTCGACATCCCGACTGAGATCCCGAGGAGATCCTGGTGTCTCCTACTTGTTTGTTTGTTTGTAAGGTGTTTTTACGTTGCATGGAACCAGTATGGTTATTCATCAACGGGACCAACGGCTTGACGTGACTTCCGAACCACGTCGAGACTCGTGAACTTCTTCTATTACCAGAAATACACATATCTAACTCCCTCAGTGGAATGCCCGAGAATCGAACTCGCCGCCACCGAGGTGGCAGGCCAAGACCATACCGATCACGCCACTGGGGCGCTCTGGTGTCCCTACTGTCCCAAGAATTGGTCTCTTTCTTGACGGACTGCCAATTGAGCTGGTCCTTCGAGTTCCTTAGGATATTTTGACCCTCCGTCTCCTTCAGATTTCTAGTCCCTGTTGTCGCCAACAGCAAAGCGTATTCTGAGGGATCTATCGAGTCTGTGGATTCTATTGGGTTATAGTCAGTCTGTGGGTTACATTCGGTTTGTGGATTATAAAATCCGTAGGTTATATTAAGTCTGTGGAGTATAAAGTCTGGGGTTTTATTCAGTCTGTGGGTTATAGCAAGTCTGTGGATTATATTAGGTCTGTTGGTTATATTAAGTCTATGGATTATACAAAGTCTGTGGGTTATATTAAGTCTGTGGATTATATTAGGTCTGTTGGTTATATTAAGTCTATGAAATATACAAGGTCTGTGGGTTATATAAAGTCTGTGAATGATATTACATATGTGAGTTCTATTAGGTCTGTGAATTATAAAAAAAAGTCTGTGAATTATATTAGTACTGCAGATTATATTAGCCTGTGGGCTATATCGTGAAATCATCTTCTTCATTAGGTATATATCTTCTCTGAAGCTTAAAGAACAGATGTATACGAGAGAGAGAGAGAGAGAGAGAGAGAGAGAGAGAGAGAGAGAGAGAGAGAGATGAGGCAATCTTGTCATAATGTCAGACAACGGAAATTTCTATAGCCACTTTCATGGGCTGATGATGACGGGCGAGAGAATGAGGAAAATGTACCGCCAGAATTTCTATCCAATTTTCGGAATAAGAAGTTTTGCAGGAAAATGCAAACGACGAATTAATCATTCACTCAGGCTTCTAGTACAGCGCATGCGTAAAATCTGTGTGTGTTAGTTTGTATGGTGTTTTTACGTTGCATGGAACCTGTGGTTATTCAGCAACGGGACCAACGGCTTTACGTGACTTCCGAACCACGTCAAGACTCGTGAACTTCTATCACTATAAATACACATCTCTCACACCTCAATGGAATGCCCGAGATTCGAACTCGCGGCCACCGAGGTGGCAGGTGAAGGCCATACCAACCACGCCACCGAGGCGCTATGTATAATTTGTGCGAGTCAGTTCTTCAACATGAATACCATTCATAGAAAATAGATTTTTCCCCTTAATTTATTTTTGAAAACAATATGACGTAGTGTTTCATAGGCCTGAAATCCAAACAAGTTTATTTATCCTTCCGATTCGACGTTGTTCGGTTGAATATCTCTATTCACAGGACCAAACCAAATGGTCAATGAGTAATGAAAACACCGGCGTTACCTGTTTAGTTCACGAGAGACTGTGCTGGCACAAGGCCAGCTCAACCAGCAAGCACAACACCAATCACCTTTAAAATCTTATAACCCAACAACCTATATAATTTCCAATCCGACCCACCAGCTGTGTATGAAGAGGTGATAGTATCTTTGACAATTATTACAATGATTCTCTCGTCTGTCGACGTTCTTCATTATCTTCCTGAGAGAGAGAGAGAGAGAGAGAGAGAGAGAGAGAGAGAGAGAGAGAGAGCTCAGTGGACGCCTCTGGAATGCAAGACTTGCTCACAAGACAACACACCAACCTGAGAGTGGGTCTTTCTGGTGGGGAATCTCCTTCAGCACTCCGAACCAAGTGGCGTCTCCACCACAAGGAGAGGATCTCCCTCACAAGGAGAATCTCCCTCACCACTCCAAACCAATTTACTGCGTCCCATCAGACGTTTCCTCAGTTGTACTGACGGAGAAGAAACAAGAGTGAGGAATGGATCCTTTCCCTAAATGATATCCTTCCTTCCTTCCTTCCGCTACACCTGTGGTGGAAGGCGGAGCCCTCAACGAAGGCTTTCTCCTACAGCACTCCCTCGGCGCTGCTGTGGCTTTCACGTCAGGAGAGAGAGAGAGAGAGAGAGAGAGAGAGAGAGAGAGAGCAGGGAAAGGGCGAAGTAGTGAAAGTGTGGGAAAGGTGGACGAATGCAGTAGCACGATTTTCGATTATTAATATTTTTCTGCTGAAGTCTATTATTATTATTATTATTATTATTATTTATTTTTTTTTAAAGAAGATAAACCCCTTATATTATTAGTTATTATGAAAAAATTTTTATTATTATTATTATTAGTTATTATTATTATTATTATTATTATTATTATTATTATTCTTATTATTATCGGAAGAAAAACCATTATTTATATGGAACAAGCATACAAGGGACATGGACTTAAAATTCAATTATTATTATTATTATTATTATTATTATTATTATTATTATTATTATTATTATTATTATTACTGTGAAGATTAAACCCATGTTCATATGGGACAAGCCCACCACAGTGGGGGAGAGGCGGCCAGTGACTCGAAATTCAAGCTTCCAAAGAATATGGAGTTCACGTGAAAGAAGTAACAGATGATAAGAAATACAGAAAGAACAGATCAATTATTTAAAAAAAAAACAAAGATAAATGAATAAACTGATCAATGAATGGATGAGAATATGAATAAACGAGTAAAATACGAGTTGAAGATTAACCCATGTATAAAAATTTAAGAAAAATTCACTGCTAAGTGCAAAAAAGATGCAATACGATCAAAAGACACGTCTAAAATATCGCCACCATCATTCCCATCAAGTGCGTATGGGTCTGACCCACATCGTGCCTAATAACTTGACTGCGTCCTCCCATCCTATGGTCCGGGAAACGCCCTGAACCGAATATGCCTAGGTCCCGGCTGAGGAATTCTTGGGACCCGCCTATATTCCCCTCAACTTCCGTCCGGCCCAGATAGACGGTGGCGTTGTTGTCGTCAAGTTGTCTCATTTGCATATCCGGGAAGTCTTTATTTATGTACCTATTTATTATTTATTTGCACTGGCTGCAAATGGGGTGTATTGGCATGCTAATGATTGGCATGCTAATATATTTTCTCTGTCTAAATACTGCTCATTCATTGCGTTCTAAAATATTATGTTGCATAGCATGCTTATGTGGGGCTCACCAAATAGATTCCAAGATCTCTCGCTGCCTATCAGCCACGCCCCCTTTTGCTAGCCCCGCCCCCTTTCCTGTCATTGCCGTCTACAGAGCTCTGTTTCCTCAACTGTTTCGATTCGACTTAAATTAGGCTATAAAACCAAGCACTGGGGTACTTGCTCCTGTAAGGGGGGTTAGTCCTGTCACCCTGCCTCACGTGGTGCACTGTAGGCATTACTTAAGGTTCTTTGCAGCGTCCCCTCGGCCCCTAGTAGCAACCCCTTTCATTCCTTTGACTGTACCTCCGTTCATATTCTTTTTCTTTCATTTTACGTGTCTCAACCCTCTCCTACCAATTGCTTTGAGGTTTTTCTCCTGTTAAGAGAAACCTTTCTGCTGTCAATCTCCGTTTCAGTACTGAATGACCTCACAGGACCCTGCATTTGGCATTAATTGTATACTCTATACTATTCTGTGGCACTTTAAGCCACTCAAGGCTAAAAAAGTCGAGGAAGCTAAGGGTCGAACGCACGTTGTAAAAAAAAGCCGTACTTATGCCTACCTACAGTGCGCCACGTGAGGTACACCGACGGCACTACTCCTTCCCCCCCTACCGGGTGCTGGATCGTTAACCACTCGTAATTTTCAAGACACTCGACTACTGCTGCTTTTTTTTTCACTCTTCATGGGCGCTGGTTCAACCCCTGAACCAGCGGTTCTTAACTTTTTTTATTATGACTACGCCCCCTCTAAGAGTTGGTTCTTCTCTCCACGCTCCCCCACCGCCCCCGCCCTTTCCCCCCCCCGCCCGCATCCATGAGTCAAATTCCCTCCCAGATTGAAAGGAAAAGGAAAAATAAGAGGAAGACGTGTTATCAGTTTTGGGGGAATGAATCAGTGAGATACTGAACGCGGTTTTTCGGCGACTCTGTGAAGAGAATAACGAACATAATCAGATAATTTGTCATTTTCCCCTAAGACTCGAGCCACCCCTGGAAATGGCTGCTGACGCCACCCCCCCCCCCCCAGTTAAGAATCAGTGCTCTGAAGTTGGTTGAAATCACTACGGCTGGTCTCTATTCTACTAGAGTAGATTCACATCACCCGTGCATTTGATGTCTTGGCGAGTCCCTTACGACGCTCCTGATTGGCTGTTGATAAGCCAATGACAGGGCTGGAAACTCTCAGTCGCTCTCGAGAGTTCACATAGGCAGGATGTATGTTCCACCTCTCCTGAGGGATACTTTCGAAAGACGTATCCAGGAGAGGTGGAACATAGATTCTACCCATATGAACTCTCGAGAGAGACTGAAAGTTTCCAGCCCTGTGATTGATAAGCTGGCCTAGAGATTAAATGCACGGTTGATGTGAATCTACTACTATAGTCATTGCGTAGCGGGGAAGGGTTTGCCCTATACGGAGGGCGTGGCGTCGGTAGATATTCGTTGCCATTTTAATTCTCGAGCAGAATAATGTGTTACACCAATGTATTTCAAATGAATTCTAGTTAATGACACAGCGTAATTTCTCATGTCAAAGTATTTGACGACTTCATTCGGAGGAAAATAATATTACAACAATGTATTTCAAATGAATTCTAGCCAATGACACAGCGTAATTTGTCGCTCCAGCGCATTTGAAGCAATCTTTTGATAGTTAACGCAAAATAAATGCGTGACACCAACATATTGTTGGTGATTTTTAGCTAGCTAATAACGTAAACTGATTCGTTATAGGTCAACGCAATTGCGCTGAATGATTGTCGATCACACAGAATAATTCCTCGTATGTCACCTTTCAGCGCGCGAAACGTCTACTTTGACAAGTGTTATCTTATCCCTTTGACCATAGCACGATGATAGTAGCTCAGATAACAATGATTGACGTCAGAATAGTTATGGAATATATGATATGCAAAGCGGCAACATAAGGAAGCAGGTGGAATTGCAACCAGGCTACTTCGGATTGCAACGATATATATATATGTATATATATATATATATATATATATATATATATAATATATATATATATATACTATATACATATATAATAAAAGTATGTATATATATACAAGTATATAGTATATGTATACGTATATAGATGTATAATGCAAAGCATATTCATGTCTTCAAAACATGTACAGAGACCGCTGAAGGTGTTTACGAAATCTTAATAAAAAAAAAAAAAAGATATTTATAGACGCGGGTATCAAGTCTGATAAGATTAATACGAAAACACAAACTATATATATATATATATATATATATATATATATATATATATATATATATATATATATATATATTATTCACACTTATCTGAATCGTCATGCAAGTTGTTCTGGTATTGAGGGCAATCCTTCGCCATGCGGGTACCACCACCATCAAAAGTGAGGCACTCTTCTGAGACTGAGTTCTCTCTCTCTCTCTCTCTATTACGTTCACACGCTTTACGGGCGATGACGAAATGGAACGCATCCCTTTTTTATTCTTTTCTGCTTTATTCCGCGTTGCATTTTCTGTTTTCTTCTCTTCCACTAAAATTTTGACAGTTTGACCTTCAAAAACATAAACAAAAGACTGTCAATCTCATATAAAGATAATGACCTCCGAGAGATATCAGTCCTGGTTATAACGACCCCCGAAAACCCCTTGGGTGGGCGGGGGTAGAGGCCGGGGAGGGGGCGTCATTATCTAGCAAAGAAAAGATCTCTAACTGTTGTCTGTCAGTTCCGCTAGCATTTCCTTACGCCGTGTTGAGTGTGATCACACAGTCTCGTGGTGAGACGGAGAAAAAGTGTGAGTTCGTCTAAGATATTATTGCGGATATCTCCCATCTGTGTGTGTGTGTGTGTGTGTGTGTCGACTCGTTGGCCTTCAATTGGACGTAAAAGACGCCAAAAAAAGAAACTTGACACAAGTTTATGCTGCAGACGAATGTCCAGTGCGTAGATAAATTCTGGCATTTTATCTGGTACCCCCGTCCTTCGATAGTTACAGTTTTACAGCTACGTCACCACGATCATCATCGCTGTGTAATTTTTGGGGGGTGGGGGGATGGGGGGGAGTGGGTGGTACCGCCTTCTGGGCCTAATTTCCTCCTTCCGGCCGATTCTTATCACCTGTCACTGAGGGTCGACAGTTATCTTGAATCATCTCCGCTTCCGTGACAACGATGTTTTTGAAATGTTTTTTTTATAGCTTCTTCGTACGTTTATTCTAATGACTGACTTGCATTTTTTTCTATTCATTTATTGGTATGTTTATTTATTTTCCTTTTTTTGATAAGTGGTATCTCTCCTTTCTGTATTTCCCGTTACCTATTGTTCCTTCTTTCTGGTGAATACAGTATTCTTTGGCGGCGCGCTTGGATTTCGAGTCAGTGTCCCCTGTGGGGGGGCTTCTTGTTCCGTATGAATACGGTTCTTCGTCTTCTGAATAATAATAATAATAATAATAATAATAATAATAATAATAATAATAATAATAATAATAATAATGAGCCTCTGTAACGAGACTATAATATTGACAACTAAAAGCCACAGTAGCGTTAGAAATGTATTCATTTTTTGTACAAGTCTCGCCTAGACATTTTTAACCTTGTACAAATAATATATATATATATATATATATATATATATATATATATATATATATATATATATATACATATAATATTTAACACTACTGTGGCTTTTAATTGTTAATAACAACAACAACAACCATCCTATTCAGTTCAGGGGAAACTTGCTTCTTGAGCAGAGGAGGCGGAAGAACTGCGCATTTTGTGACTCAATCGCGCCATGTTTAAGAGGTGGCGGAAAGCGCCATAAAATTGATTTTCAAACGAGGAAGCTCCCGTAGGGAAGTGGTGTCGTCAGTGCACCTCACTCTGTGTACTGTAGGCGTTACTCAAAGTCCTACTTGCAACCCCTTTCATTCCTTTTACTGTAGCTCCGTTCATATAATCTGTCTTCCATCTTACTTTCTTGAGCCCTCTCACAACAACTGCTTCATAGTGCAACTGCTTTGAGAGTTTCCTTCTTTACTCACAGTTTCCCGGTCGGCGCTTGGCCTTAGGCCTAAATTCTATATACCACTCCAATATACACTCCACAGCATTCAAAGGACCTTCATGACGCTCTAACCTTCAAGAAGAACGGCCACTCTGAAAATCCACAGAAGCTATCTATACTATTTTGCTTCTAACTCTGGAAAATGACCACTCTGTGGCCAAGATACAACCACGGTCTGAATCGTCGATACACACCATACCAAGGATGTGGTTAAGATAAGAAATTAACCTTGCAAACCTAGGCCAGGTACTAAGACTGTCTCTTGGTGAACCATTGTTTGTCATTACCAAACTCACAGAGAGGATCCATTTGCGACAAAGTCTGGAGGAATCCACACTGAAATGGCCTTATAAAAGTTACCAGGAGCAAGTTTGGTCTATAGATTCCTTCATACATAGCAGTCATGGGAGCAAGACTAACTGTCCCCATCAAGCCACAGTGGTTAGTCTTTACAATCAGCTTCGTCCAACCCATGATAAAATACTGAAAATCAAATGATTGGCACGCATCCTTTGAAAACTGGTGTCATTGACCAGCAACCGAATGCTTCCATTTCAACCACAGGCCAAACCGTTTACACTGGGAATTCTCATCCTTAAGTTAGTCAGATCCATATGCAGGAAGGGTGCGTGGGATCCCTAGTACTCTTTGAATTAGATGATGGCGCCAGCTAACACTCATTATGCTAGTGGTTGACAGAGCAAAACAGCTTCAAAGGGATGATTTTGCCTTTTGAAAGCTAATTGATCTTCTGGTAAGATATAACTCATTTCATCAAGTAGTTCAAAAAGGTTTCTATAATTTTCAACAGAAATGACAATTCAGGGACTGAAAGATAAGATTCTGAAGGATATTCACCTTCTTCATCCTTGACAACTGGTTTTACATATGACATTTCTCAGAGTCTGGCTAGACATGTTTTTCTAGGCTTTTGGTTATCATCACTTTATCAGACAAGGTGATATACCTTGTGAAAATTCGGTGCTGTTTCAATGGCTGCCATGGGAAACTGGTCAACATCGGACAACTGTCCTGTGTTTTGACTCGCTTGTTTTCTCATGATCGCGTTTTGAAACTCCTTATTTTGTTGGGGGTTCTGGGAGTAACATTTCTATTGAACTTTCACTTTATTTAAGATATACATTCCTCCTATCTTTTCATGATGGAATTCTGCAAATCCAACTTTATGAGGGTAGTTTGTTTTTCTTTCTGATAATCCGCATAGCTACAACCTAAAGCAGCTTTCCCATATCTTTTCCATCTTGAGTAATGTAATTTTAACTCTTGATAATGAGTCTCCATTTCCCAGTTTATGAAGAGCTATCTCTCTTATTATCTCTTTATTATTTACTAATTCTCGGCTCGTTATCTGTTCTTTCCATTTGTCTTATTGTTACTCCAGTTTCCTTTTCAATGTCGATGTAGTGGAATCGTTGAAAGAGGAAGCTTTTCCAGCAGCCTCTCATACAGCTGAGTGCATTACTGGGCACCAGAAGAGAACCTTAAAAGGTAGAGAACTATTTCTCATCTCCCACTCTGCTCTTCACCTGTGACTCCTTCAGTCATCTGTCTGACACGCGCCCTTCCAGTTCTATTGCCAATGCAGCAACTTTTTCAGTTGGAAATTCACAAAGGAAATATAGTTACATTTTTTTTTGTATAGGGTCGCACGTGGGAGTCTGCATACTCTTTTAAAAGTGTATTCCAAGATAAGAAAAAACAGCACAAGAAAAAAAAGAAGGCTGAGAGGTGGGTGGTATCAATTTAATGTAAGAAGAAAACCTACAAAATATTTTCATATTCATCTCTATTCTGGCCACACCAATGAATGAAAGAAATCTGTCTTTATATCAGTAATTCCCTAAAGAGCGTCACGAGTAAGCAACCTTGAACATATTACTGATGAAACGGATGAATTAAGGCAAATAAGCAATTAATTAGAATTGCTCATATCGTAGAAGGCGCTGCCGTGAGATCATTATGCATTTACCGATGACTTTGAGTTAGTTTCAATTTTTTGCTGATAATGACAGTAGTCGAGAGTCGAAACGTCAGATATTTAGTATGAGATTGTGATTGTGCTATACTCTCAAGTTCATCTATGTGTATGTATGGCTGTATGTATGTGGTCAGTACTGAAACACTTGTCGTTAAATAGATGACATCCACAAGTGTCCAAGTTGTCTAATGAACTACTGGTACGTAATTTACATTAAGTGACAGGTGTTCTGTTACCGAATAGGTGGCAATGGTTATGTTAAGTCAGAGAGAAAATGAGACGTTTCACCACTTTAATTTTTTCGTTAACTTACTGACCAGTCGATTTGTATTACAAGATGAGACTATGAGGAAGTTGTAACACCAATATATATATATATATATATATATATATACATATATATATTATATAGATATATATATATATATATATAATATATATATGTATATATAAATGTGTGTGTGTGTGTATTACTGAAAACCTAAAATAAATATGGTTAATTGTTTGTCTGTATAGTGTTTTTACGTTGCATGGAACCAGTGGTTATTCAGCAACGGGACCAACGGCTTTACGTGACTTCCGAACCACGTCGAGAGTGAACTTCTATCACCAGAAATACGCATCTCTCACTCCTCAATGGAATGCCAGAATCGAACTCGCGGCCACCTAGTTTAAACCAGCCCTCAACAAGATTAACTCTCTGTAGGGAGGTTAGTGCCGTCAGTGCACCTCAATTGGAGCACTGTAGGCATTACTTTAAGGGTCTTTGCAGTGTCCCTTCGGCCCCTTATCTCCAACCTCTTTCATTCCTTTCACTGTACCTCCGTTCGTATTCTCTTTCTTCCATTTGACTTTCCACCTTCTCCTGTTACACTTTTCAGACTTTCTTACTTTCAATTTCCCTTTCAGCGATGAATGACCTCGTGGGTCCCAGCGCTTGGCCTTTGGCCGAAATCCTATATTATATGTACACCCAGATTAACAACTGCCCTAATTAACAATAACAATAACGGAGAATCATCTACTTCAAAATACGATTCACCTCATTTCCAATTATCAATTATACTTTTTATAATAAAATAATAGTAAAATAATGATTACATAATAATAATAATAATAATAATAATAATTATAATATAATAATAATAATTAATTATTTAATATTATTATTATTATTATTATTATTATTATTATTATTATTATTACGCCTTTCAAACCTTTTTATTCTCAATTTCTATTTCTCCAATGAATGACTTCCTAAGCCCCAGGGCTTGGCCTTAGGATTAAATTTTATGGTCTATTCCGTTATGTAAGTCTCTTGAACGCCCTAATATATTAAGAAGTTCGTAGAAAGATGTTGCATGTTTTAATGTTATGTCTACCTGTTCTACTCCGAGCTAAGTTCCTCGTCCGACGAATGGTTTACGTGCTTGCCTACCAAAATGGTAGTCCCGAGTTCGATTCCCCACTCTGCCAACAAGGAATCAGAGGAATTTGTTTCTGATGGTTAGAAATTCATTTCTCGATATAATGTGGTTCAGATCCAACAATAAGCTGTAGGTCCCGTTGCTAGGTTACCAATTGGTTCAAAACCCCCGTTGCTAGGTTACCAATTGGTTCATAACTAGGTTACCAATTGGTTCATAACCCCCGTTGCTAGGTTACCAATTGGTTCATAACCCCCGTTGCTAGGTTACCAATTGGTTCATAACCACATGAGAAAATATCTAATCCTTCAGGCCAGCCCTAGGAGAGCTGTTCATCAGCTCAGTGGTCTGGTTGGTTAAACTAAGATATACTTAACTTTACTCCTAGCTGTGAATGACAGTACAGTATAACATTTTTACCTTCTGAGGTTAGAAACATCCTTTGCGGGGCAATTTCCTAGTCATTTACGAGAGTCATTCTAATTAAAGCTGTAACACGCATGTGCTACACTTCAGCTCCCAGACAGACGTCGAAATGAAGCTTCAGGTGAAACACATTTATAACCAATGTGTTTTGTAACCAGGCAGTAAAAATGACTTGAATGAGACTAAGTAATTTACTTACATTTTTATCTGTTTGTTCATCAATTTGTTCATTCATTTTCTCCTTATTAATAAGTGGTCTCTTCTTTCATTATTTCCTGTTACCTTTTGTTCATTCTTTCTAATGAACATCAGATTCTTGAGAAGATTGAATTTCAAGTCAGTGACCCCTGTGGTGGGCTTGTTCCATATGAATAGGTTTCACCTTCTGAATAATAATAATAATAATAATAATAATAATAATAATAATAATAATAATAATAATAATAATAATAATAATAATGCTCGCCAGCTAGTAGACAGAAATGAAAAAATGGATACAATAATAATATTATAATAATAATAATAATAATAATAATAATAATAATAATAATAAAATAATAATAATAATAATAATAATAATAATAATTACTCGCTAAACAAAGAAATAAATTTCCACGTGACATCTGGAGCACTCGCCCTACACTCCTCGAGAGGTCTGGGTTTAGTAAGTATATATATATATATATATATATATATATATATATATATATATATATATATGATATAATATATATATATATATATATATATATATAATAATAATAAAAGGAGCCCATAAATACGCCGAAATATAGAGAGAAAATACTATATTTCAGAGACTGCTGCCTCTCTCTTCAGGTGATGATATAAAATATAGCATTTTCTCTCTATATATCGGCGTTTTTATGGGATCCTTTTCATTCAGATGGAATTCTGTTGTAACAATATAGTATATATATATATATATATATATATATATATATATATATTGACGGGTTAGAATGTTCTAGAATGTTCACAAGTCACCATCACTGTCCATCCATTGTTCTCGCAGCGTGACAGTGACCAGTGGCCTTACATTTGAAATCGGCAATTATATCCGAATTGCTTCCTGTTTCTTGAGAATTCCTGGACGGTGGCGTCGCCACATCACGTTGGTTTACCGACTCGTCGACTTCAGTGGTGACCGGCGAAGAGAGAAGTTATTCACAAGAGTAATTGGCTTAGAAACACGACGATTGCCAGGACAACTAACAGAAACATTCAAAATACTGAAAGGCACAACAAAAGTAGACAGTAACCTATTTACATTAAACGCAAACCAGTCAAGAAATAATGGATGGAAACTAGAGCTGAGCAGATACAACACATCCCATTGTGGGAACTTCTTTACATACAAGATCTGTGACACATGGAATAAACTGCCACCAGAAAGAAGTTGTAAACAGCAACAGTGTGGATGAGCTTAAAAGAAAGCTTGATAAAATCATTCAGAGGACACTGTGAATGAACAGGAAAACCTGCTCTCACAGATAAGTGAGCACACGATGTGTCCTCTTATGATGGACTATACAAGTCTTTGAGACATCCTAATCCTTGTAACTCTTTTTTTTACGTCGACGTAATGCTCCCTGGTCAACGGGGCTTCTCTAAACCGATCCATAAGATTGATTGATTCGCGGTTATTGAAGCTGAAACTTGCGTCACAAAATCCAGGTTACTGACGTCCCAGAAGTAATTGGCCGTTAATTTATATATGTACGACGTTGGCCGAGTCATCATTTATCCTTGGGTTAGGCCGTGCTCTCCTTCATGGCTGTAGACGGTGTCAGTTTTGGTCAGCGACTCAGGGTCATCTATTAGGCATTACTCAAGGTTCTATGCGGCGTCCCTTAGGCCACAGGCTGTAGCCCCATTCGTTCCTTTTGAAATTGTTTCATAGTGCACCTGCTTCGAGGTTATCCTCCCGTTACGCATTTCAAACCCTTTTTAAACTCTCAATTTCGCTTTCAGCGCTGAATGACCTCACAGGTGGCAGTGATTGGGATTTTGCCTCTAAGTTTTACATTAATTAAAATTCTAATTACCTTTTAGTACACTCAGGATCACTAGCAGCTCTCACGTGTGAGTCCTTTTGACCAAATAAGTACTTCTTTTAGAGAGAGAGCAGAGAGGATGAGAGAGAGATGAGAAGAGGAGGACGAGATTGACGAGAGAGAGAGAGAGAGAGAGAGAGAGAGAGAGAGAGAGAGAGAGAGAGAAATATAAATTCTTATAAGAGAATGATAATCTGAAAGCTACATATTCTGAGATCTGCCTCACAAAGGAAGGCAAAGTTCCATATTGCACAAATCGCTTCTACTTTTTTTAGTTATATATTATCAAATTCAGTGGTAGACAGCCAACCTATCAGAATACTGTTATTAGCTTTCCTCTTCCTTCGTATCAAATCATTTCAGTGCAGCGCAGTTGTTTGTAGTATGTTACTGAGTTACCAAAAACTATTTAGGTAACACTTAAGTTTACATTCACCATTTAAGTGTACGGGAATTTCAGGTAATTCTTAAAGGCATTAACTATAATTTGGACTCAAAAGCGAAACCTACGAATTTTGTCGTTATATAGATTTTTAGGCAGGCAATGCCAAGCACTGGGGCAAGTAAGGCCATTCAGCGCTGAAACGGATATTGACAGTGCAGTGCAAAGGTTCGAAAGGTGTAACAGGAGGAAAACTTCGAAGCAGTTGCACTGTGAATCAATCGCTAGGAGAGGGTGGGCAGTCAGATGGAAGAAAGAGAATACGAACAGAAGTACGGTAAAAGGAATGAAACGAGTTTGCAGCTAGGGGCTGAAGGGACGCTGCAAAGAACCTTAAGTCATGCCTACATTGCAACTCATGAGGTGCACTGACGACACTAACCTCCTACGGGCCCTATGGATTTTGGAAAGCAGCATAACAAAGCCTATTTAATACGGAAACACTTTATTGGATATATATACCTTCATTCTATCATGAAAACTTATAACTTCAGCATTTTTCTATTTTTTGGCTCGGATGATAAAAGAAACACGTAGCAATTGAGAAGCAAATATAAATCAAACGAGAGGAACCAGCCTGGTGTACGGTACAATTTAATAACAAAACGATATCTATAAGATACAAAGAATAATGAGATGTCTTTGTAATGTAGGGGGTTGGTGGAGGGAGAGAGGGATTCCATATGAGTTTGTGTATGTGTGCTGGAGACAACAGCCTCAGAGCAGAACAAAACCAGGAAACTGGAACCGGAAGAGGCAGGTGACCTTCAGTCCCTCAAGGTCAACCTGACTAAGTCCTCCATCTTAGATACAGACGACATTGCCTTCCCCAGCTTTCTACTGACAGGTACTTTATCCTATCAATTATTACTGCTATTTAGAAGATAAAACCCTGTTCATATGGAACAAACCTACAGGAAGCATTCATTTATTATTATTAATTATTATTATTATTATTATTATTATTATTATTTAGGAGGCAGACCCTCTCTCAAGCACACTTTATTAAAAGTAATGGCTACTTCAGCAGCGTTACACTTGTTGAGATTCTTCTCTATTTTTCGAATAGCGGGCTTTTTCCGTGCTATACTTAAACAGGGTAGTAGAGCGCCTATAGAGGTCATTATTATTATTATTATTATTATTATTATTATTATTATTATTATTATTATTATTATTAATTATTATTGCTAAGAAATTCACGATCTCTTGAAATCTGTTTACACATTATTATAATTCGTATTATTGTTATTGTTATTCAGAAGATATACCCCAATTCATATGGAACAAGCCCACCACAGGGGCCAATGACATGAATTTAATTATTATTATTATTATTATTATTATTATTCAGATGATGAACCCAATTCATATGGAGCTAGCCCACCGCAGGGGCCAATGGCATGAAAATAGTAATAATAATAATAATAATAATAATAATAATAATAATAATAATAATAATAATAATAATAATAATATTATTATATTATTATGATTATTATTATCATTCAGAGGGTGACCCCATTCATATGGAACGAGAAGCGCCCACCACAGGGCCACTGACTTGAAATTCAATCTTCCAAAGAATATTTAAGTTGTTCATTCGAAAGGAGTAACTGAAGGTCATGGGAAATACAGAAACAAATGCCTTATTAGAAAAACAGATCAATTAAAAAATAAACAAAACATAAATAAATAAAGACGTCGGCAGATGATTAAAACACAACGAGAATTGTATTAGGGTTGGGATGAACAATGACGCAATTCTTCACGCATTCATTCGTTTTCACGAATCCCGGCTTCCTCCGTGAAAGGTCAGGTGGTAAGAACTTTGATTTATTTATTTATCTTCTTTTTTTTGGGGGGGAGGGGGGTTGGGGGTTGGGAGAGAAAGGGGTTGTGGGGCTAGTGGTAGAGCGAATCCTCTCACTCCAAACTGGAGGTAAATGAATTCAGCGCGTAGGAATTTCCGTCTTTTGTCCCAAAAGGTTTCTCTGATTTTGTGTTGTATTAAAATTGCTGATGAATCTCAATAATATACCAAATATATCAAGCTGGAAAAAATGGAATATAAAATCTAGGCCAAAATCCAAACGCTGGGACATACGAGGTTATTCAAAACTGAGAGGGAAATCGAGAGCAAAAAGGTTGAAGTCTAACGGGAGGCAAACTTCAAAGCAGATGGCAGAAAGATAATATGAATGGAGGTACAGTAAAAAGGAATGAGGGGCTGTGGCTATAGGGGCCGAAGGGACGTTGCAAAGACCCTTAATAACGCTTACAGTGCACCATATGAGGTGCACTGACGACGCTATGGAGCGTAGTAATATAGTATTCTGTCATGGCGTCATTCCTGTGTTAATAAGTAAGATACTCGAGTTTTCGGTACAACATATAATGCTGCAGAAACTCCGTAGCGTTTCAGTTTCTCACCAGATGTGGTAGAGTGAGGGTGCGTCCCACGCCTCTGGAAAGTGCTGACAGATGCACGATCCATGGCTAAAATATGCTAATTCTTTCTAATGTGGGCTAGTTTCCAAATGAGCATTTGATCGCATGAGCAGGTTGGGGGCACAATGAAAAAGTTTTTTGCCAAAATGAAAGGAAAACTGGAAGTTCTCCTTAACACTGATAAACCCCGTAGGAGGGTTGTGCCGGCAGTGCACCGCGTAGGCATTGCTGAAGGTTCTTGGCAGCCTTGTTCGCGGCATACCTTTTACTGGACCACCTTTCATATTCTCTTTCTTCCATATTATTTTCAACTTTATCCTGACAATTGATTCATGTTGCAACTGCGAGGTTTACCACCTGTTATACCTTTCAAAACCTGTTAGGTCTCAGCTCTAGGCCTTTGGCATTAATCCTATAACGGTGATAGGAACAGGAGGTTGAGCGTGTATTGGACGTATCAATGTTCTGTGGAAAACAACCTCCGCCCCCACGCCATTGGCACATGAGCAACTCAAAGGGGCGGGGGGGGGGGGGGGGCATGTTTGAGGTGAGGTGAGTCCACTTGTGTTGATATAAGGACGCTTATAGCTTCCAACCGACGCCGGTCGACCGCTACGCTCTGGGGCAAGATGGAACTCGAGCAATGTGACGCTGGCTACATCGCTCTGCAACGCGCCATTGAAGACGAGCGGGACACAACATAACTTCGCGACGTCCATCAGGAATCTCTCTGGACAACATATCAAAGAACAATAATGACATGTTTCAACATCGTCTCATTTCCGTAAACCCCAATGACAGATCATCAAAACACCAAATCGTTTCTGAAAACAGCAATGGGAGAGAATATTCGAGTACAGCAATATGACACATTTTAACGTCATATCGTTTCCGAAAACCAAAATGACAGTATTCAAAAGAAAAGATGTGATCCCGCAGCGATCTCTCGTGATGCGACACTTCCTATGAGAGTCGACCCGTGGGACACAATGACTCGACAAGTTCCTCTGCAGAAGGACGATGTGGGTCTCCTCCGCCTGAACCTGCCTCTGCCTTCAATGGTCACTGATCCCCGTTCAAAAGACCATTTTAATGCGACTACACACACGAGAAGCGTTCTCCTGGGATAGCCTCAATGTAGGAGGCAGCTGTGGTTCTTGTTTGGAATATATTTACAGCTTATGGACCGTCATTACGGCTTTCCATTTGGTGTCATGTTCTCAAACACTACTTAATAGCAATGTTAATTAAACTCGTCGATGATTACGTGGGGTAACCTGGATGTAGAGGGCAGTTTTGAAATATATTTAGAGCTTTCGGACCGTCATTAGGGCTTTCCATTTGGTGTCATGTTCTCAAAACACTACTTAATAGCATTGTTAATTAACCTCTTCGATGATTACGTAGAAGGCAGTTTTGAAATATATTTACAGCTTTTGAAAAGTCATGACTGCTTTCCATTTGGTGTCATGTTCTCAAAGCGCTATTCAACAGCGACCATAATTGCTCAAAGCACTATTCAACAGCTGCCATAATTGCTCAAAGCGCTATTTAACAGCGGCCATAATTGCTCAAATCGCTATTCAACAGCTGCCATAATTGCTCAAAGTGCTATTCAACAGCTGCCATAATTGCTCAAGGCGTTATTCAACAGCGGCCATAATTGCTCAAAGCGCTATTCAACAGCTGCCATAATTGCTAAAAGCGCTATCCAACAGATACCATAATTGCTAAAAGCGCTATCCAACAGATACCATAATTGCTCAAAGCGCTATTCAACAGCTGCCATAATTGCTCGAAGCACTATTCAGCAGCAGCCATAATTGCTAAAAGTGCTATTCAACAGATACCATAATAGCTCAAAGCGCTATTCAACAGCTACCATAAACTTTCATAACTGTTCACAGCAATCAATTTCATTCCCTTCAGTACAAATAACACAAAATCATGACAAGTATTCAATCAAGAAAGTGACTAAGTAATAATCAAAGGCTATTTGTTTGTGAAGACAGTTATCAGTTATTCAATAAAGACAATGACTGTTGCGTGTGTGCAGGTCAGATTGTCAGCTATTTCTGAAGACATTTTTTTTTGTGATTTGATCTGTAAAGACACTGACTGTTGCTAGCGTGTAGGTCAAACTCGGGACAGTCTAACCCGTTAGAAACACGAGTCCGTCTTGACTTCAGTGTGACTCACTTTAGCTCGTTGTAATTCAAAACATATCTTGATATGTAAATTGATATTCTTCAATTTTCATCCGCGCTGTCAAACATATGAACAGAAATTCGACCCCGGACGCATACCTTCTATATATTCCCGAACTGTGACCGAGTATACCGAACCTTCCCTGAAAAAGCTGGACGCCATATCTTGAAAACTAACCATAGAATCTTCTTGAAACTAATCTCACTATGTTTCCCACACCCAAATATTTCACAGATCAGCCCTTATTTCACCTAACCTAATACCGGGGCTGGTGCAACACTATATAGTAGATTCACATCAACCGTGCATATGATGTCTAAGCCAGTCCCTTAAGACGCTCCTGATTGGCTGCTATGGTAAGCCAATCACAGGGCTGGAAACTCTCAGTCTCTCGAGAGAGTTAACACAGGCAGGTTGTATGCTTCACCTCTCGTGAGGGATAGTTTTGAAAGACGTATCCCTCAGTAGAGCTGGAACATACATCCTGCCTATGTGAACTCTCTCGAAAGACTGAGAGTTTCCATCACTGTGATTGGCTTATCAACAGCCAATCAGGAGCGTCGTAAGGGACTGGGCTAGACATCAGATGCACGGTTGATGTGACTCTACTATAGTATACATCTCGGGAATTCGCACCTCCGGGCTTCGTGTGAAAAGTCGACAGTGTAGGAAGCCGAATGCCACAAAAGTCAAACATTTATTTAGCAAAATGTAAACAATCCAGTTTCTTTTCAGCCTCGGGATAGCAACGTGGGATGAGTATGCACCTGAGGCATACAGATAAGATAAGATAAGAGTCTGATGAATTTGGAAAATTAACCCTTAATGCCTAAAGAAAAAATTAAAGAGGACACATTTATTAAATTTCATTGTGGAAACACAAATGCCGTCGGTAGGAGTAGAGCAGGGTATAATGCCGTTAGCGCATCTCACGAGATGCACTGTAGGCATTATTTAGGCTCTTTGCAACGTCCCTTTACCTCCCAGCTGCAACCTCTTTTATTCCTTTTGCTGTACTTCTATATATGGTCAATTTCTGCCATCTTACTTTCTTCTCTCTCCAAACAACTGCATCGTAGTGCAAATGCGAGGTTTTCCTCTTGTTACGCCTCTCGAACCTTTTTAATTCTCAGTTCCCCTTTCATCTCTGAAAAACTTCCATTTCACAATCCATCCCATAGTATCGCAAAGAGGCTACTCAGCACTGGAGAGATGCAGGTGAACCAGCTGATGCCAGTGTTTGTCCAGTACAAACTGGCTTTCGGGAACTTTCTATGGAAGATGAAAGTGTTTCTGAGGCTGGCGGCAGATACGGACGCACGTGGCACTGATTTCAGAGGGGCAGTTCGTTGGTACACACCTGCATCTCCACTGATTTCAGAGGGCCGGTTCGTCGGTACACCTGCATCTCCACTGATTTCAGAGGGCCGGTTCGTCGGTACCTGCATCCCACGTTTGATTCACTGATTTCCCACGATGGGCCGGGTTCGTTGGTGCACCTGCATCTCCACTGATTTCAGAGGGCCGGTTCGTTGGTACACACCTGCATCTCCACTGCACGATGCGTCACTTGTTACGACAGGGCTGAGGAAAGCAAGATAGACGAAAGAGAATACGAATGGAGGTACAATAAAATGAATGAAAGGGGCTGCAGCTATATAGGGGTCGATGGGATACTGCAAAAACCTCACGTAATTACTAGAGTGAACTTTATGCAAACAAGTGTTACACAAAGGCATTCAGCCGAAATTTTGTTGATGCGACCTGCAAATCTGCCATTTGCATTTTTCATTGTTATTTAGCAGATTAAGCGTAAATAATGTACATAATCGTGATGATCTCATTTTAGAGGATAGAGAACCGCTTTGCCCTCGCCTGAGTAGTAGACTCCACAATCCCCACCTCACGCTTAAATTAAGCAACATCTCTGCTCTTTTGTTTCCGACGATTTCAGAACGTCAAAGGTTCAAGCAATGACGTAATGCATTACTACCCTCAAACAATTCGTATTGACTTTTAATCATATTTTACGTTTATTATGTTTATTTAATGATTTGTTAATTGATCTTTTTTTCTCTTCTTTTATGTATTTCAATTCTTTTCTGACATTTCTTTCGAATGGATACTGTATTCTTTGAACACTTGAATTTCAAAATAAATGAATAAATAATAAATAATAATAATAATAATAATAATAATAATAATAATAATAATAATAATAATATGGAGATAAAATTATTTTTGTTACAAATGACCGTAACTTCTCATCCCCATTCACAGCTTTCAGATATTTTTTTTCAAGAGTAAAAATATAACAAGACAGGCAAGAGCGTAGTTAACTCCCCTACGACCCATTAATCATACGTATGTATATATATATATATATATATATATATATATATATATATATATATAACACACATATATATATATATATACATATATGTATATATATATATATATATATATATATATATATATATATATATATATATATATATATATGTGTGTTGTGTGTGTGTGTGTGTGTGTGTGTGTGCATACAGAACTATAGTATGTACATTAAACATATGCGTATATATGATATATATTATACACGCACACATACACGCATCCAGACACACACACACACACACACACACACACACATATATTATACATATATATATATATATATATATATATATATATATATATATATATCATGCCTGAGAGAGAGAGAGAGAGAGAGAGAGAGAGAGAGAGAGAGAGAGAGAGAGAAGAGAGAGGTGTCTCTTTGTTACCAATTACGGGTCTGAAGGAGAAAGGGTGAGGACCTGGATCTTCGGGAAGCGTTCGGGGGGTGGGGTGAGGGGGGGGGGAGGATGAGGATAGGGGGGGGGGGGGGTTCTTCCAGTGGTGTAAAAACCGGTCCTGGACACAGTGAGAATATTTTCGGGCCGACAGCGACGATACTACGCGGAGGAGGAGCAGCAGCAAACAGAACAACAGCAGCACAGCAGACGATCGAGAGCGGCCGGGGAAATGAGGGTTGGGGCGGGGGTGGTGGGGGTGGGGTATGGGGTGTTGGTTGGAGGAGGAGGTCGTACCGCAGGGAGGTACCTTACATCCTCGAGGGACCCGGAAGGGTATCAGGAGAGACGGGTGGCGGGTCAACGAAACCAGAGGTTCGAAAAAGAAGGAGAAGAAGAAGAAAACGGAACAGACAATGGGCGTCACAACGAAGATCGACGACGTAATGCTGAGCGCTTACGGAGATAACGACATGATAAGGAAAATCGCCGAGAGAGAGAGAGAGAGAGAGAGAGAGAGAGAGAGAGGTGTTTCTCTCTGGGAACGAAACGGTATAAACGTAAAAATTTTCCATATAAAGCAACGGTTCCTAAGAAGCACAGGCGTGGGACCAGGTATAACAAAGGAGCGCACCTTAGGACGCCGAATGCAAGGAGGAATATGCTCTTCGGCAGGTGAATCTAAAAAGAACAAAAAAAAGGGGGGGGGTTCGGGGAAGGCTCGCTTTTATCATCAACCCCCTTCCGCGACCGCAAAAAAAGGGGCGGTCACATTTATCTCAAATAAACAAAGCAGAAGAAGAAGAAGAAGAAGAAGAAGAAGAAGAAGAAGAAGGGTTAATGTATATTGGATGAAAGAGTAAATTGTGGCTCGAATAGATTTCAGGTCTTCCTTTCATCCTCTTCGACAGAATGTTTGGTTACGAGAAAGTGAAAGTCCGCAGTTTCTGAAGCAGTCATTTCTGGCAACAGTTCAACTTGGGCTTCTGTCCTAGCTAACAGGAGGACCACCTTCTTACGTTTTGCTCAAAGCATGGGAATCCAATCACTTCGAATTTGAATCAGTGGTTAGAAAGGTAATCAGTCGATAAAAATTTCCCACACTCATTACATATCTGTTGAAGTAAGGTTTCTAAATTAACTAGGCATTATGAGTGACGATATACTTTTAAAACAAAAGCTCAACTATGACAAGATTTAGGAACGAAACTCTGGAGTTAATTCCTTGCCTGCCTTTGGACAGTTAGGTCACTTGTTATTCGATCGGTTCATTGCCTGACACAGGATAGATGGAACTTCCGCCTCAGGAGAAGCAAGAGGTGCCCTAAGAATGACAATGGATTCTCCCAAGTTCAGTTATACAAGACGTCTATAAAAAGCGGTATACACGGCGCCCTCTTCATCTTTATCTGTACATTTGACGTGACAGCACTATGTACTGCTATAATGGTTACCAGTAATGGAATGAAATATAGAATTTAAGCCGAAGACCAAGCGCTGGGACCTATGAAGTCATTCAGCGCTGAAAGGGGAGACTGACAGTAGAAAGGTTCGAAAGGTGTAGGCACTATACTCGGTTCTTTTCCATCTGTCCACCCGCCTGTGGTGTTTGCGTATGGTAACACTGCGTCCCGGGCTTCAGATAGTTACATTCATCTTACATTCAACAACAATAACAATATCCTATTTCGAATATTTGCATACAGTAAATTATTAAAACACTTTTCAGTTGCAAATGTACACCCAGATATCCTTTTATTTACCTAAAACTTACACATAGCGTAACTATCTACAGCCCGGGACGCAGTGTTACCATCGCAAGCACCACAGGCGGGTGGAAAGATGGAAAACCTCAAAGCAGTTGCGCTATGAAACATTTATTGGGAGATGGCTGGATAGCAAGATGGAGGAAAGACAACATATGAATGGAGGTACAACGCAAGGAATGAAAGGGGTCACAGCTAAGAATCTTAATTAATGCCTACTGTGCACCGCGTGAGATGTATTGACGGCATTTACCCAATAATGAAGGCATACAATAAGGCTGCGCACTGAAATTGAGCTGTGATTTATGAGCTCAATGTGGGCAGTTCTGATTTTTAAAAACGCATAAAACGAATACACAGAACTTCCTCGTTTGTCTGCTGGATAAGTGGCATTTTCATTATATTTACTGCCTTCGGTTTTCGTAACTCATTGCTTGACAGGATTACACGAAAGGATTACGCGTGGATTTTTACAAAACTTAATCAACAGATAAGTCTCGTGACTGAAACTGAGTGATTAACTTTCGGTTGAGATAAGTACGTAACTCTGAGAGAGAGAGAGAGAGAGAGAGAGAGAGAGAGAGAGAGAGAGAGAGAGAGGAGCAGCGATTGCATCGTAGAACCGTACGGGATATCGTAAGCGTCCCTGGCCCAGATAAAATTGCATAAGATGTCCTTTCGTATATACAACGTGCGCGAGGGGAACTGATGAAGGACAATGGTTATCAGCAACCAGGAGCGACTTAGATACAGGAAGTATTATAATAAGAGATATAAGACGTGTCTTCTAAGCGTCTTATCATAATATTTCGTCTTAAGTACTGGAACGAACAAGAAATGTTTCTTGATCTGACAAAATTTCCTTAAGCATTACAAACTGACCTATACGTCTTACGGACCTTCCAAGGGATAAAGATTACTCACAAGACTCCAGCGGCACTTACGTAACGAGCACCTGACTTGAACTAACTCCTCGGCCTGCAGGACTGCATATCAATGATGACCACAAGGTGTCGAGAATACTGATCGGCCAGAAATAGAAGCGGCGCAGAATCCTGTGATCCATATCAAGTGGTGTTTCTAAAGTCGCATGACTATAGTAGATTCACACCAACCGTGCATTTGATGTCTAGGCCAGTCCCTTACGACGCTCCTGATTGGCTGTTGATAAGCCACTCACAGGGCTGGGAATTCTCAGTCTCTCTCGAGAATTCACGTAGGCAGGATGTACGTTCCATCTCTCCAGACGTATACGTCTTTCAGGATAGGTGGAACATACATCCTGCCTACGTGAACTCTCTCGAGAGACTGAGAGTTTCCAGCCCTGTGAATGGGTTATCAACAGCCAATCAGGAGCTTCGTAAGGGACTGGCCTAGACATCAAATGCACGGATGGCTGATGTGTATCTACTATAGCGGCTGCGCGACTGACAATATGTGGTGCCAACTGAATGCGGCTTGAACCAGTCAGGTGTTCTGTTTTGCTTTTGTTTTAAAGCAGACGGGTTTTCCCATTGCTCTCAAATCTTCCTGTTGATCTTATCATAAACTGGATATGTTTTCCTGAGGCTTTTCTTTTAAGGAGGACAGGTTTTCCGTTGCTCTCGCTCTGAACTGGACAAGTTTTACTGTTGCTCTCGCTATAAACCAGACAAGTTTTCCTGTTGCTCTCACTATAAACTGGACAAGTTTTCCTGTTGCTCTCATTATAAACCGGATAAGTTCTCCTGTTGCTCTCGTTATAAACCGGCCAAGTTTTCCTGTTGTGCTCACTATAAACTAGACAAGTTTCCCTGTTGCTCTCACTATACACCAGACAAGTTTTCCTGTTGCTCTCGTTATAAACTGGACAGGTTTCCAGTTGCTCTCGCTATAAACTAGGTAAGTTTTCCTGTTGCTCTCACTATAAAACGGACAAGTTTTCCTGTTGCTCTCACTATAAACTGGACAAGTTCCTGTTGCTCTCACTATAAACCAGATAAGTTCTCCTGTTGCTCTCACTATAAACTGGACAAGTTTTCCCGTTGCTCTCACTATAAACTAGACAAGTTTTCCTGTTGCTCTCACTATAAACCAGATAAGTTCTCCTGCTGCTCTCACTATAAACTGGACAAGTTTTCCTGTTGCTCTCACTATAAACTGGACAAGTTTTCCTGTTGCATTCACTATAAACCAGATAAGTTCTGTTGCTCTGAATATAAACTGGACAGGTTTTCCTGTTGCTCTCACTATAAACTGGACAAGTTTTCCTGTTGCTCTCACTATAAACTGGATAAGTTCTCCTGTTGCTCTCACTATAAACTGGACAAGTTTTCCTGTTGCTCTCACTATAAACTGCACAGGTTTTCATGTTGCTCTCGCTATAAACAGGACAGGTTTTCCTGTTGCTCTCACTGTAAACTGAACAACTTTTCCTGTTGCTCTCGCTATAAACTGTACAGGTTTTCCTGTTGCTCTCCCTATAAACCGGACAAGTTTTCCTGTTGCTCTCACTATGAACCGGACAAGTTTTCTTTTTGCTCTCGCTATAAACCGGAAAAGTTTTCCAGTTGCTGTCACTATAAACTGGACAAGTTTTCCTGTTGCTCTTACTATAAACTGGACAAGTTTTCCTGTTGCTCTCACTATAAACCAGATGAGTTCTCCTGTTGCTCTCACTATAAACTGGATAGGTTTTCCTGTTGCTCTCGTTATAAACTGGACAGGTTTTCCTGTTGCTCTCACTATAAACTGGACAAGTTTTCCTGTTGCTCTCACTATAAACTGGACAAGTTTTCCTGTTGGTCTTGGTGTAAACTGGACAGGTTTTCCCGTTGCTCTCGCTATAAACTGGACAGGTTTTCCTGTTGCTCTCGCTATAAACCGGATAAGTTTTCCTGTTGCTCTTGCTATAAACTGGACAGGTTTTCCGATTGCTCTCACTATAAACCAGAAAAGTTTTCCTGTTGCTCTCGCTATAACTGGACAAGTTTTCCAGTTGCTCTCACTATGAACTGGACAAGTTTTCCTGTTGCTCTCGCTATAAACCGGACAAGTTTTCCTGTTGCTCTCGCTATAAACTGGACAGGTTTTCCTGTTGCTCTCGCTATAAACCAAACAAGTTTTCCTGTTGCTCTCGCTATAAACCGGATAGGTTTTCCTGTTTCTCTTGCTGTAAACTGGACAGGTTTTCCTGTTGCTCTCGCTATAGACCGGACAGGTTTTCCTGTTGCTCTTGCTATAAACTGGACAAGTTTTCCTGTTGCTCTTACTATAAACTGGACAAGCTTTCCTGTTGCTCTCCCTATAAACCAGACAAGTTTTCCTGTTGCTTTCACTATAAACCAGAACAAGTTCCGTTCTCTATAAACTTGGAACAGATTTCCTGTTGCTTTTGCTATAAACCAGACAAGTTTTCCTATTGCTCTCATTATAAACTGGACAGGTTTTCTTGTTGCTTTCGCAATAAACCAGATAAGTTTTCCTGTTCCTCTCACTATAAACCAGACAAGTTTTCCTGTTGCTCTTGTTATAAACTGGACAGGTTTTCCTGTTGCTCCCACTATAAACCGGACAAGTTTTCCTGTTGCTCTCGCTATTAACCGGACAAGTTTTTCTGTTGCTCTCGCTATAAACCGGACAAGTTTTCCTGTTGCTCTCGCTATAAACCGGACAGGTTTTCCTGTTGTTCTTGCTATAAATTGGACAAGTTTCTGTTGCTCTCGCTATAAACCAGACAAGTTTTCCTGTTGCTCTCGTCATAAACTGGACAGGTTTTCCTGTTGCTCTCACTATACACCGGACAAGTTTTCCTGTTGCTCTCGCTATAAACCAGACAAGTTTTCCTGCCGCTCTCGTTATAAAGTGGACAGATTTTCCTGTTGCTTTCGCTATAAACCGGACAAGTTTTCCTGTTGCTCTCGTTATAAACTGGACAGGTTTTCCTGTTGCTTTCACTATAAACCAGACAAGTTTTCCTGTTGCTCTCACTATAAACCAGACAAGTTTTCCTGTTGCTCTCGCTATAAACCGGAACAGGTTTCCTGTTGCTCTCGCTATAAACCGAGACAGGTTTTTCCTGTTGTTCTTGCTATAAAGGGACAAAGTTTCTGTTGCTCTGCTATAACAGACAAGTCTTCCTCGTCGCTACGGCCATAACGGACAGGTTTCCTGTCGCTATCCATACACCGGACAAGTTTTGCCGTTGCCGCGCTATAAACCAGACAAGTTTTCCTTGCCGCTCCCGTTATAAAGTGGGACAGATTTCCTGTTGCTTTAGCTATAAACCGGAAAAGAGTTTTACTGTTGCTTCAGTAGTAAATTGGACAGGTTTTCCTATTGCTTTCACTATAAACCAGACAAGTTTTCCTGTTGCTCTCACTATAAACCAGACAAGTTTTCCTGTTGCTTTCGTTATAAACCGGACAGGTTTTCCTGTTGCTACCCACTCATGAAATCCGGACAAGGTTTTACTGTTGCCTCCTCCCCACTATAAAACAGGACAGATTTTCCTGTTGCTCTCGCTATAAACCGGACAAGTTGTAAACGTTATATTCCTAACTTTTGGTGTAAATGAGAACATGCTAAAATCTGCGGTCAAACAGAGCCTTCTTTCATCAACGAAAATTACAACATTTATAATATATTTTATCTGAAATAATTTTCTGTACTGTTTAACAAGCACGTTATTTGTTTTTATATTTTCATTCTAATAAATAAATCATGACTATCCTCTCCTAAAATTCCTGTATCTTGAACTCAATGTGAAACACCTATTTCAGACATTTTTTAGGCCCCTCCATAGACCTTTCCTACCCCATAACAAGAACAAGAACAACAACAACAACAATAGTTTGTAGGCTTACTCCCCAGGTAACCAGAAATGAATAAGAGGAGCAGCGAGGAGAAGGGCAGTAAAGCACCTTCATAGCTTCCTTCAGAGGACTTGAAAGTCCATTTCCCAGAATGTTAATCAAATAACAAGGAAAACAGCCTCAGTGTCATTGTAACTGGTCTTAGCAAATGGGGTTCCACGTAAGAGAATGAGTCCTCAGAGAAAAATAATGATTGCTTCTCTTACATTACAGTTTCATTTGTGTGGGAGTGATCAGCACGCAACTCGTCCTGCAGGATCATTTTTTGTACGTACTAATAAGCATATACTGGGTAGTTATGACTTGCGTGGCTCAAGTATGTCAATATAGGGGAATATTTTTGTTTTCTCTCTCTCTCTCTCTCTCTCGTGATTATTGTGACTTCGAAGCATAAATAAAATTTGTTCTCTCTCTCTCTCGTGATTATTATGACTTCGAAATATAAATAAAATTTTCTCTCTCTCTCTCTCTCGTGATTATTGTGACTTTTAAATTAATAAAATTTTCTCTCTCTCTCTCTCTCTCTCTCACACACACACACACACACACACACACACACACACACACTGATGGAAACAGCTTGTTATTAAACACCCAACACGGTTTCAGACAAAACAAATCCTGCCTATCACACATCTTGGAGGTTTTTCATAACATGCTTGGTATTTACGACAGTAGTAAAGCAATTGATAAACTCTACTAAGATTTCCAAAAGGCCTTTGACAAAGTTCCACACAAGAAACTCATGCCAAAAGTTAGAGCTTTAGGAATTGTAGGAGAAATAGCAGACTGGAACGTAATAAATGGGCAGATGTGACAAGCGGAGTTCCTCAGGGTTCTGTCCTTGGCCCGCTCTTGTTTTTGATTTACATCAATGACATTGATGTAGGCTTAGCTAGCAGGATAGCCAAATTTGCAGATGACACCAAACTAGGTATAAATGTAGCGGACCCAGATACAGTGGAAAGTTTAAGAAATGATCTAAGGAAAATAGGAGAGTGGTCAGGAAGATGGCAAATGCCTTTCAACCTGGATAAAAGTAAAGTGTTACAAAGAGGAACAAACAACCCTCATGCTGCTTGGGAATGATATAAATAGTGTAGAACAAGAAGAGGACCTTGGAGTCACTGTTACCAATGGCTTAAAATCCACAAAACAGTGCATATTGCTGAAAAGAAGGTACAGAAACCAGTGGGATACATAAAGAGGCAGTTCAAATACAGAAACAAGGAAACGGTGCTGCAGCTCTACACATCAATAGTTAGACCACATCTTGAATATGCAGGACAGTTTTGGTCTCCAACACTAAGAAAGGACATAAATAGATTAGAAGGGATACAAGCAAGAGCCACAAAGTTAATTCCATCCATCAGGCAAACAGACTACCAAAAACGACTAGAGAGCCTGAACATGTATGGCTTAGAAACACGATGATTGCGATGCCAACTAAAAGAGACATTCAAAATACTGAAAGGCATAACAAAAGTAGACACTAACTTCTTCACAGTAAATGAAAACCAAACAAGAAAAAATGGGTGGAAACTAGAGCATCCCATTGTGGGATGTGTGACATAAGGAATAAACTGCCACCAAAAGTTGTAGGAAGCAGCAGTGTGGAAGAATTCAGAAGAAGTTAGATAAACTCATTGGGACACTGGAAGATTTATAAAGCCTCCTCCTAGAGATGAGTGAGCACACGATGTCTTCCCTGATGGACTAGTAAGTCTCTGAGACATCCTAACCCTTGTAACTCATTGTAACTCTCTCTCTCTCTCTCTCTCTCTCTCTCTCTCTCTCTCCCTCTCTTGTGGTTACTGGGACTTCAAAAAACAATCGAACAATTCATCCAAGGTGAAATTGCTTAAAAAGACTCAATTATGTCGACTTCCGTGATGAGTAAACACGAACAGCGACTTTGGTCAGAGATTTACATCCATCTTTAACAAAGAACATAACACAGGCGTTCTCATTTTCTTCAAGGACCTTCGAGAATATTTGATTGTTCAAATGCATGGTCTGAACACATGGAGGAGGTTCTAGATGAGAAGGCACGTGTAAACAATGTTCTGAATAAGTGTAGTATGCAAATGAGTGTTCGGAAATGAGAGAGACTGCATAGGTGGATGTTTTGAATGGAAAAAAGTTATTTAATAGAGGTTCGCTCTAATAGTGGAAAAGGTATTCCTATACGTGATTGTTCTGATGATTACTGGCAAAATGGGAAAATGGTCGCTCCATAGTGAAACGGAGTTGCGTTAATGATTGTTCTGGAGTGATAAGGGCAATGCAAAATGGTCGCTCAGATTGAAACGAGTGGCGTATGATTGTTTCTGAGTGATAAAAGGGCTTTCAATGGTTCACCGCTTCAGCGTGAAAGATTGTTCTGAGTGATAAGGGCGTGCAAATGATCGCTCGAGAGTGAAAAGAGTGAGTGCACATGATTGTTCTTCTGAGTGATAAGGGAGTGCAGATGATGCTTTATCATAAATAAATCAGTCAATCTTTTTCATATGCAATGCCCCTGCTGTCTTTACGAGAAGTGGGCCGGTTGTGCACTCTTGCACCCAACTTTCACTCGAGGCTGGTGCTGGATGGGTTGGGTGCTTTGCAAGAAGAGGGAGAGTGAAGGGGGGCGGCGGCGGCGGCGTTGGGTGGGTAAAAGAGAGAGAGAGAGAGAGAGAGAGAGAGAGAGAGAGAGAGAGAGAGAGAAAGGATCTTCCTTTGACTAGGAGTCACCTGACGGGGCGGCCAGAGGTGGTGGAGAAAGGGCTGACGACCACAAGACGCCGACTTCCTAACATATCTATGCCCTGACTCCTGTTCCGGACGTTGATTGGCTTCCCTGGATCCACTTTCGTTTGCAAATACTCCTCCCCCCCACGACTTGTTTTCGGGATCCGATCGGCCGCTGCTTACGTGCTTGCTTGCTTGCTTGGTTGCTTGCTTGCTTGCTTGCTTGCTTGCTTGCTTGCTTGCCCGCCATCATCACTTCTCAGGGGCGGGAAGACAAACAAACGGAAACTTCTCCAGAACAGCTTATTTGAAAGGAAGCCTGACGGGACGAGGTACTCTCTCTACTTACATATGGAATAGAAACAGAATAGAATATAAAATTCAAGCCAAACGGCCAAGTGCTGGAACCTACGAGGTTATTCAGAGCTGAAACGGAAATTGAAAGTGAAAGGGTGGGAAAGGTTTAACAGGAGGAAAACCTCAAATCAGCTGCGCTATGAATCCATTGTTAGGAGAGGGATAAGGAGAGTCAAATGGAAGGAAGAGAATATGAAAGGAGGTACAGTAAAAGGAATGAAAGGAGGCTGCAGCTCGGGGCTGAAGGGACGCTGCGAAAAACCTGAAGTCATCCCTACAGTGCACCGTATGGGGTGCACTGACGGCGCTACCCCTGCTAAGTGGCTTAGGTATGGAGAAAAGAAAAGCTATGCAAAAGAGAGAGAGAGAGAGAGGGAGATAGAGAGAGAGAGAGAGAAAGACAGCACCGCCTTTGAGAGGAGTTTAGAAAGTTGGCAATCAGCGGAAACTGACGAAAAACGAAATTGCCTGCAAAGAGGCACCCAAGAATGGATGCACCTTCTGCATTGTGGCTCCGAGCTTCCTGTGGACCTTTCTTCTCTGAATCAGTTGGTAAGGGTTGTCGTGGCTTCTCCAGAGTTCTTCTTCTTCTTCTTCTTCTTATTATTATTATTATTATTATTTAGAAAATGACCCCTGTTCATATGGAACAGACACACAGAGGCCACTGACTTGAAATTCAAGCTTCCAAAGAATATGGTGTTCATTTCAAAGTAGTTGCAGGAGGTAATGGGGAATACAGAAAGACCTCTTATTAAAAAAAAAGAATAAAAGAAATAATTAAATAGATAAACATGTAAGTCAATCACTACAATGCAGGGAAAATTATATTAGGGTAGTAATGCATTGCAACTTGACTTGGACTTCTGAAGAAGTTCCAATTCCACAACATCCTCGGGGAGACTGTTCCACTGTTCCTTCTGTCCAACGGTGTGAGGGACGAAGGACCTCTGGAACCGAGATGTTCGACAGTGAGAGAGGGACTAACTTAAGCCTTCCAGCCCAACTGAGCATATCCCTGGAAAGGCTGGAAATAGTCTTGACAGACGACGGAAAGTCGTTTGTGTTGAACAGAGAAATCAGTGTTATTCTACTTTTGATTTTATTTTTTGAAATTTTTTTAACGAAAAATTATCGACATTTTTCGATGCGTTTCGACTCGAGTCGCCTTGAATACCGAATGCCCGGTAGTAGTTCAAAACCAAAAGGGCACAGAGAGTATATATATAACTGAGCTACATGAAATAATGCTAATGCAATAACCCGTATCCGAATCTTTGATTAGTTAGAGTAAGGGTGTGTTCGGGATATTCGTTATTTATAATGTTATTGCAATAACCAGTATCCAATTTTTCTTTAGTTAGAGTAAGGGTGTGTTCAGGATATTCGTTATTTATTAATAATTTTGATATGGTTCATAAGTTTTCTTATAGATTTGCAAAAAAAAAAAAACTATAGGAAACCTAATATAGTTTTAATTTTTTGGAAAACTATAAAAATGCAAAAACCAAATCAAAATCAAGCTATAGATTAAGGATGCGTCCAGAATATTAGTTATTCATTAATGATTTTGATTTGGTTTTTATTTTTTTATAGTTTTGCAAAAGACAAACTCTAAAGAACACCTAAAATAGTTTTTCCTTTTTTTGGAAAACTATAAAAACGCAAAAATCAAATAAAAATAAAGCATAACTGACGAATACCCCCAACACACATTTACTCTAACTAATCAAGTATTCGGATGCTGGTTATTGCAATGACACCATTTTAACGCGACTTGCAACGAACAAATCACGTTCATTTTCGTTCAGACGAATTCATTTGCCAAAGAAGGTCGCTAGGAAAGGAATTCGTGAAACGAAACCCGAATGAATAGGGCGACATAAACGTATTCCGAGAAAAAAGAAAGATATATCTTCAAGATGTCACGAGTTTGGTAACTATACTATTATACATTAACGCCTCTGAGCTCCGGGTTAAGTCGCTCTCTAAAAAATTACGCTCTATAAATAGAAACTAAGTGGTTATACATATATAATATATATATATATATATATATATACACACATATATTTTATATATATATATATATATATATATATATATATATATATATATATATATATATACATCGAGCTACAAATGTTCCTTTAATATCTAATTCGCTCTACCTCGTTGGGTGTGGTTTAAGGCTTCACTGTGCGTCCTGAATTTGTTGGGTTCGATGGTTCGCTCCGTGAGAACGACAAAATTTCTTATCGAATAATAAAAAAGTTCCCCTTAGGTTAAACATAATATGAAAAAAGTATAATAATTCAGAGGTAGAACGAACTAAATATTAAAGGACATTTGTAGCTCGATGTACTATGTAAATGAATAACGTTAACGTGATATGACTCATATATAGATAATATATATATATATATATATATATATATAGTATATATATGATAACGTAGATCTGACAAAAGGACGAAAATATATTTTTTTAGAGTCATCGACTTTCATTAAGATGATGACTTGGCAATTAGCCGAATAGACCCGACCTCTGCCTTGCCACATTATTATTAAAGTCACGTGACACTGCACATTACCACATGCAACTGAGGTCTAGGACCTTTTAATATCCGTGACAAAAGGACATTAGGATATATATATATATAATATATATATATATATATATATATATATACATATATAATATATATATATATATATATATATAATATATATATATATATATATAATATATATATATATTATATATAGAGAACTGAACTTTCTCTGTGAGCATGGGAACATGTCCTTGTGCAATAAATGGATCTGTGAATTTTTGTCTGAAACAGTTATATGACAAGTTTTGAAAAAGTTTATAATAATTGAATTAATTGCAAATGTTGCAGTTTCTGACAAAAAGTTCACAGGTCGTGTTTCCATTCTCACAGAGAAAGCTGTCTCTTGTAGTATTCGCTGACCCTGTGGTAGAGACAACCCGACTTATAGGCCCTGTCGAAACGCCTCACCGAGCGAAGCCTTTCCATCAAACTTCACGAGAGAGAGAGAGAGAGAGAGAGAGAGAGAGAGAGAGAGCCGACGAATCTAAGGCACGAACGAAAAGAGTTCCTGAAACCAGTTCATTGAACAAGAGTCCAGCCCCACTCCAAACACTCAAGAGACCAACTGGCTCATTTACATAACTGGATTTCTTATCTGACTTACGGTACATTCGGGGCGTCTGGCTGCTACTTCGATCCCACCTTTCTGCTCTGCCGCAGTTTTCTGACTTAAAAACGGTGCCATCTGCCGTTCCTGTGGCATCCGACCCCCGTCGACATACCCTATACGCAGTGCGCTGTCTTTTGTTTGTATGGTGTTTTGACGTTGCATGGAACCAGTGGTTATTCCTCTACGTGACTTCCGAACCACCTCTAGAGTGAACCTCTATCACCAAAAATACACATCTCTCACTCCTCATTGGAATGCCAGGGAATCGAACTCGCGGTCACCGAGGTGCCACGCCGCCACCATACCGACCACGCCACAGTGCGCTGTCTGTACGCGTTACTGAAGTCTGCTTGCATCTCCCCAAGGTCTTCGAGTATATTTAAAGGACCTTGCATCTCCCCTTCGGGCCCTATATAGCTGTCGCCAATTGTTCAGCAGCATTTTACTTTACCTCCATTCCCGTTTTCTATCTTCAGTCTTGCTGTCCAGCCTCTCAAACTGTTACTTCATTTTCTGGAGCCCTTTCTTTACCTTGGTGTGCAGCCACAACAGTTCCCTGTAAAAAGCAACGGTACTGAAGAGTTTAAAAGAAAGCTAGACAAAATCACTAGGAATTGTGAATGAACAGTAAAACCTGCTCTTACAGATAAGTGAGCACTCGATGTCTCCTCGGATGGACTAACAAGTCTTTGGGACATCCTAATTCTTGTAACTCCTTGTCACTCTTGTCACCGTCTCGAGCGCTGAATGGCCCAAGAACACTGAATCAAAACAGACAGGTTTTCAAGAAGGAACACCAAAGCAAACCTAATGACAGGTGACCTTCAAAACCTAAGCAAGGACATTGCACGTTAACCCTGGACTAAACTAATGCAAATAGTTTGGTTTAGAAGAATTAGGACGTTGTTCTAACCACTTTTTCTCACGACAGCATAGAAAAATTTGCAGGTTAACCCTGGGCTAAAATAATGCCAATATATTGGTTCAAAAGAATCTGGACGTTGTTCTAACCACTTTTTCTCACGACAGCATAGAAAAATATCTGCTATGCTATCATGTGGATGAAGTGGTTAGAACAAAGGCAAGTCTCTTTAAACCACATGTCTTTTTTTATTTCAAAAAAAATTTTTTTTTTTAATTTAAGAAGACACTATATCACCGAAATAGCCAAGTAACCAGCCAGAATTTCTTTAACGGGGGAACGGTGTTTTCCTAAAATTGCTGGACCTCACTCGGACCTTTAGGTATGCAGTGAGACGCCATTCTATTCTAATGCAGATCCGGGAAGGAGTGCCCACGTCCGAAGGAAACAGAACGAGGAGGAGGAGGAGGAGGAGGAAGTACGAAGGTATAGGGTATGATGTGCAGTACCATAGCTGAGTTTATAAGCTGGTTACGTAATTCAGCCAAGTAGGGAAACTGAAAGGGTTCATCTACTACAAAAAATAAAAATAAATAAAATGAACCACACACACACACACGAGTAGTTGGCACACTATGTGTAATGGGGTTCAACGTGCCGCTGATGGGATTTGGAGTGTAGCGAGACTTGAAAGCAGCTAATGCAAGGCTTACTTCGCATTTCAGCAATTTAAGTATGAATTTGGCAGTTACCCCTCTTCCGCGTTTTCTCTGGGGACACCCCCAGTCGGGGAAACAGCTCAATACTATATATATATATATATATATATATATATATATATATATATATATATATATATATATATATATATATATACATACATACATATATTTGCATATATGTATATATATGGTATAAATATGACTATATATTCATATATATACATATATACACATATATACATATGTATATACATGGTATACATATGAATATAGATTCGTATATATAAATATATACATAAAGCATATAAATATATATAATATTATACGTATGTATAAATATGTATAATAACATATGTATATATCTATACTTGTGTATATGTGTGTGTGTGCGCGCGTGCGTGTGTGTAGGAACTAACAAACACGTCAATCTAAGCAAAAAGAATTTTCGAACCATGAAAGATTTTTGAATAGAAAATCTGGCAAAATAAATAAATAAATAGATAAATAAATAAAAAAATAAATAAACATCTCTCCCAGAAACCCCGACGAACAGCGAAACTCATGATGAAGAGAGGGGGCAGACCCACCAGCCTCCCAAATGCAATCACAAGTTCAATAACTTATAAACGATCGATATGTCAGGCGGACGCGCTTAGCTGTTTATCTATCCGCCGAGGCCCACAGGACGTTGCCAAAAACATAGCGGGGGCTAAATCACGTTATATTTATAAGCCCAAAGGCTTGTTGGTATTTCAAACCGGACATGAGTGCTTGCCTGTACAAACACACACACACACACACACACACACACACACACAGAAACCAGAAACGCGCGCGCTTGCTCTCTCTGTGTGTCTCTCTCTGCCTTCATGCATGCATGTGTGAATAAGAGGGTATTTTGAGCTGCATGCCAGCATAATTAAACGGTGAATTGATTTAGGGAATGCGGTCATAATATATATATAATATATATATATATATATATATATATATATATATATATATATATAAATATATGTGTGTGTGCGTGTATATATTTATATATATATATACATATATATAATTATATATATATATATATATATATATATTATATATATATATATGTGGTGTGTGTGTGTACGTGTGTGTGTGTGCGCGCCTAAGCAAGACGCGAATTCGTCTTCAAATTGTTTTCATGCTAATAATTCTGGGCGCCAGCAGCCAAGTCAGTCTCCAATGCTGGCTGACAGAGCGGAAGTGAAGTACAATATGACGATTTGGTCTCGCTCCAAAAGGGAAGCAAACGACCTCAATTACCCATCGCCAGGTCACGGATAAGAAACTTATCATCGCATCATATTTATCTAAAGTCACGGCCTTTAGCCAGGCTCTGATAAACAACGCGATTGTAAACAACTTTACTTGTATCGCTAGTCAGCTTCAAGTCTGTGAGATTTCAGTGTTGAATCTATTTCTTCATATTATCAAACCTACGCGCGAGTTTTTTTGTTGGTTACAATGAGATTTCTAAACTACCAAATCGTGACTCTGAAATCAACTGTCATCTTATCTACGTGATTAACATGAGCAGTTAGTTATGTCTACCCACACCCAGCCTGCAGACGAACACTGATCTTCAAAAGGGGTCATCCAAAGCAAAGATGAAATTACAAATAAAAAGGCGGTGTGGGGCGGGGCGGGGGTGGGTGGGGGCGAGCGACAAACGAGGCAGTCGCTATAAACGAGACATGATTAGACGACGGTACATCAACATACGTGACTCTGCCGATTCCCCAGCCCTTTGGGAAAGACAACTACTGCCGGGGAACAGGGAGGGTGATGGATTACGGATTACTAAACCACCACCGCTATGTATGCAGCGTCACGTCTGCCCAGTCATAAGATTCTTCTTCTTCTTCTTCTCCCTGAGAGGCGTTGGATGTCTCATGCTCTATATTCCGAGGTAGTAATATATCCTTGCCACCTTTCAGAGGCAGAACCGGAGAGAATTCGAGCGTGATTCAGACCATAAGACCAAGGTCTGGAGACCTCTAAAGGAATTTAGTCTACAGTATAGCTCTAGCCCTTGATGAAGATTATGTCAGCAGTCAGATTTATAGAAGGGTCCTCATCCATTCGCCTTATTCGTTTCCAGCCCTTGTCATTTCGGAAAGGGAATGGAATGGAATGGAGTATAACATTTAGGGCAAAGGCACAGCAAGCAAGGTGTGTCCTCCGCCTGGGGAACATTATTATTATATATGACCTAAACGCATAAGCGGTAACATAGAGATAAGATAGTTGCACCTGATAAAATGCTCTCTCTCCCTACACGCGCGCACATATACATACATACATATATACTACACACACACATATATACATATATGTATATATATATTTTATATATATATATATATATATATATATACAAATGACCACATGTATATATATAATATTATATATATATACTGCACACATATATATATATATATATAATATATATATATATATATATATTATATATGCAATTCATACATTTCGGTAATACGCAGTCAGATTACCTAAGATGTAAGGCAAGGAAAATTACAAACTAGAAAAAATTCAGAATGGGGTACGTCCAAAATTATGCTTTAGCAGGTAAAAGAAAAAGAAAGAAAGAAAAACTACTGAGGCTTTCAGTTTTTTCATCCACCTGACATTTCCTTGGGTACTGCGTCCTCTCGCTCTTCGTTGTAATTTCTATTTGTCTTTTGACTTCATTCACCACCCTTTCTAACCACTTCATCCCACCCTTTTACAGACACGCCCATTTTTCTCTCTCTCCGGTCTTTGCAGCTACTCTCCACTATCGCCGATCAACGATATGACGACTGCAAACGTTAGGCCACTTCCATTCCCTTCGTAATCCATTCTGTCGTGTCCCAGAAACTCGTATTGACGCCATCTCCCTCGCTACGTGAATAACATGGATTAATACCCATGCTTTCCTTCTCGCCTGACTTATACGTTGAAATCGTGTCCCTTACAAGAGTCTTGCACTCAATCGTGGGCACCGCTCAATCTGGGTATTCCAGACACTCATTAACAATCGACAACGACTGACGCAAGGTGCTTCCGGCCAATGCTGCCCCAGAATAGATCCCGCTGACTAAGTCCTGGGCAGAACAGCGCCTATGAGGACCCCTCTATACAGTAAGCCATCAGCGGCAGAGGAACCTCTTCATTTGAGGCCCATGATAAATACGCCCTCAGCTGCTCCTATGCATAAGTGTGGCAGCCCTCATTCATCAGCAAAGCCGCAATTTTCTATAACTTGCTCATTACCTTGACGTAACTAACCCGTCATTATCTGGCCATATGCAGCTCATCATCAGCTCATACGGGTCCTTAGAATTCAGCTTTACGTGTCGACGTAATTGCAGCGTCTCATTTGTGTACAGCGTCAATGCTTTCTGGAGCACATGTTTCCTACACGTGTCTTTCGCGCTCGGCTACCAATCCGGTGGGCCGAAGTTCGATTCTCGGCTCTGCCAACGCGGAACCAGAGGAATTTACTTCTGGTGATAGAAATTCATTTCTCGATACAATGTGGTTCGGATCCCACAATAAGCTGTAGGTCCCGTTGCTAGGTAACCAATTGGTTCCTAGTCACGTAATAATATCTAATCCTCCGGGCCAGCCCTAGGAGAGCTGTTAATTAGCTCAGTGGTCTGGTAAAACTAATATATACTTCACTTAACCTACACGTGTCAGAAAGAATATTTCGCGTTTTCTGCTCCTTCATTCGTAAATTGTCTTGGGCTAAATTAGTGGCGCCTTTTAGTTCATGAGAGCTTAGCAGCGGCACTTTCTCTCAGCCGCTTTGTTCGAGTTAAGTAGGCTATTAATGATTTATTCAGCCAGTTAAAAAGCATCTAAAAAAATGTTCTTATTCAGAGCACGTGTCAATTTAGACCTGAATACTCCAACACTCCGCTGTCACTGGAGACGAATTGTTAGTTATTTTTAACTAACAATATCTGGGGAATTATTCTAAACGAATGAACACAGCCAGGCAGACAGACTCATCCCTGCTGGCTGTTGCATTACCAACAAATTCATCCTTTTAGTGGATAATGGAAACCACTTTTGTGTAGGGAATTCTTATCGTATACACAAAAAACCTTTCCCACTGCGGGTCGAGTTTTCCATGGTCATCGTCCAGCTGCTGAATCATTTGACTACTACGGCACTCTTATAGCCTGCCTCTCGACGTTTACTTGAAGCACCCATTAACTAGTAAATGCCATGAACATGCTATCGGTTTTTTGTAGGCGTTATGGCTTCACCATTGTACAACTCTTATTATTATTATTATTATTATTATTATTATTATTATTATTATTATTATTATTATTCAAAAGATGAACCCCATTCATCTGGAATAAGCACACAAGGACTACTGATTTGAAATTTAAACGTCAAAACAGTTTGTTAAATCTCGTATTATTATTATTATTATTATTATTATTATTATTATTATTATTATTATTATTATTATTCATAAGATAAACCCCATTCATCTGGAACAACCCCACAAAGACGACTGACTTGAAATTTAAACGTCTAAACAGCGACTTCATCTACACCTTTTTGTCTCATCACCGTCCAACGATCCTTCAAGAGATCCTCATGACATACACCCCTCCCGTGAAACTGACCACCAGAGAGGGGGGGTCCTTGACCCCTCGCCCCACTGGGCTGTGGATCGGTCTCCCTTGAGGATGATGTCGTGCAACTGGACCCTCTCGAAAGTTCGAAAGTTCGTTGCATCGCTACGCCAAAACAATTCGTCTCGTATTTCGAGCATTGATTGTTACATTTTCGTCCATTCAATTACCAGTTAATTAATTGGATAACCTTGAATTTCAAGTCAGTGGTCCCCTGTAGGCTTTTCTATACGAACAGGAATTTACCTTCTGAATAATAATAATAATAATAATAATAATAATAATAATAATAATAATAAAAATAATAATAATAATAATAATAAAATAATAATAATAGGAGGAAAAAAAACTCTCTTTCGCGAGAGTATATATAATGTTCTAAACGGGTCCACAATAATGCAAAGTGTAAGAGTCCGTGTATAATTTTTAAGACTTTATAAAAATTATACACGGACTCTTAACACTGTATTATTGTGGACCCTTTAGAACAAAATAGTAACAATAATAATAATAATAATAATAATAATAATAATAAAATAATAATAATAATAATAACTTAGGAAGCAGACCCTCTCTCAAGCATACTTTATTAAAAGTAATGGCTACTTCAGCAGCATTACACTTGTAGAGATTCTTCTCTATTTTCCGAATAGCGGCTTTTTTCGTGCTACTTAGAAGGCTAGTAGAGCGCCTATGGAGGTCATGATCAGAAATACAGAGCCAAAATTGGTGTATATATTTGAAATTTTACAGATAAACTATGATACCATAGTTATCAAAGTCATTAACGATATATATATATGTCTCCTCTCTCTCTCTCTCTCTCTCTCTCTCTCTTTCTTGAAGCAAGCGAGCTTTCGTCTGGAGCTTGCCCAGACATCCTCGGCTGGGAAGCTGAGGGTGGACTGATCTTGAACGTCGTCCTCGTTTATATAAACGAGACGGTACACCGCTTCAAGTTTATCAGTCCACCCTCAGCTTCCCCCAGCCCCGAGGATGTCTGGCAGCTCCAGACGAAAGCTCGCTTGCTTCAAAAGAAAGAGAGAGAGAGAGAGAGACATTAGTATATATATCGGTTAATGACTTTGATAACTATGTTATCATGTTTTATCTGTAAATTCAAAATTCATATACACCAATTTTGGCTCTGTAATTTGATCATGGACCCACCATAGGCGCTCTACTAGCCTGTCTAAGTAGCACAAAAAAGCCGCTATTTTCGGAAAATAGAGAAGAATCTCTACAAGTGTAATGCTGCTGAAGTAGCCATTACTTTTAATAAAAGAATAAAATAATAATAAAATGAATAATAATAATAATAATAATAATAATAAAATAATAATAATAATAATAATAATATAATACATTTTGTAGAAGACCCTCTTTTTATACAAATGCGTTAAAAAGAATGGCCAGAATTAAGCGAGTTGATTTGTATATGTTTTTTTCTATTTTCCTTACAATTCGCTTCTCAGGCTCAGCGATGTTTTGAGTAACTGGCCAATATTCCATATAGGGGAATTTTTATAATTTTTGAAACATAATAATAATAATAATAATATAATACATAATAATAATAATAAAATAATAATAATAATAATAATAATAATAATAAAGCCTATTTCTACACACGTAAAAAGATATGGAATTCTAACAGGTACCTATGCAGTGCAGTAAAACTAATTCATCACGGGAACTGTTCGATACTATCACGCTATACCTAAGCACACCGTTTATTGTATTAATACATGAATGCCGCTGGAGTAAAAATGAATCGTATAGTTATGTTGGACAATAAAACCATTACTGACTTCAGCCCCACAGAACCATTAGAGCGCCAGGGGGGGCGGCGGGGGGAACGCAACGAATTATTCACAAGGAATTTCTTTTAAGAGTGACATGAGTGAGTCTTCTGTGCATTTTACTGAAATGCTGTGTAATTTTCTACATGGTTACATAAATAAAAACACTTTAAATACAACACACCACACACACACACACACACTACCACACACACACACACACCACCATCCATATATATATATATATATATATATATATATATATATATATATATATATATATATGTATATATATATATGTATGTATGTGATGTATGTATGTATGCTACACACACAGAACACACACACAACACACATTATATATAATATACGCATTAAGCTACACATATATCCCTTAATATCTAATTCGCTCTACCTCGTCATTAATAATATTTTCATTTATGTTAACCAAGAAGGGAATTTTTTCCAGTTCATAAGAAATTCGTCGGCTCGTGGACGAACCCACGGAACCAAGATTCAGACGTACATTTGAAGCTCTTACCACTAGAGACCGTCAGGAGTTGAAACTGACTCTCACCTACGAATTCTTTCTTATTAACTAAAATGATCCTCCTTCTGTTGGCATATATGAATAATATATTAATTCCGAGGTAGAGCGAATTTGATATTAAAAGGACATTTGTAGCTTAATGTGTGTATGTATCACGGTGGTGTGATTAAAAATTAAATATTATATATAAAATATATATATATATTATATATATATATATAGATATATATATATAATAAGATATATTATTACATACGTACTACATATACGATATCTATATACAACTATACATATACCAATAGATATATATAATATATATATATATATATATATATATATTATATATAATATACACATACACACACAAGTACGTACAGTGATGCTCAAATCTCATGCGACATGACTCCATAGGATTTCGTTCAAAATTCACTATCTGGCAACCTAGAATGCTCCATATTTATCTATTATTTCAATGAGAAAACGCGATTATTGCATACAATAAGGCCATAATATGTTTCATAGGAGTGAAATCTGCCATATATTTCAAAACTGTAAGAAAATATTACGTGCAGCCAAATTTCAGAAAAACATTTTCAAAAACTTTCGTTGACTCATCACTGAAACATTTGACCAAAACGAAGTCGTCATCAAACATCAGTTCAAATGTTAATTTAAAACACGAAAAAAATGGTCATAACATTAATAATGCTTTCAAAGCAAGCATTAAATGTTAAATAGTCCTATTTGATTGTTTTTACACCTCGATGCTGAAAAAAATGTAAATATGCTTATACAAAAGTAGAATGCGCCCACCGTTATCTACGTGTGAGGGGAGCATGTGTGACGTATTATTAGTGTCGATGCAACAACAACCACCTGGTGTAACGTAAGTAGGTCTACACTGAGTAGTGACAGTGAAATTATCTTGAAAACCATTACTTTATATGTGTTAGAGGAAGACTTGGATTTTCATACATAATTATTTGATATATATTTCTTAAACATTTCAAAAATGATGGCATACTAGCAAATATTCGCCTCTGCAATTATTTTATTGTCAAAGCCAAGATATTATTCATAGGCCTAGGTTTTAGATTTCTTTTCTTTACACTTTACATTCACATCTCTCTATTAATAATTTCTGGCCAAAAAGCAAATGAGGTTATCTAACATTCTTGCACTTCAAGTTACCTTATGAAAGAATTAATTATACACCAAAAGCGAGCAGAAGGACTTTTACGAAAATAATATTTTACACCAGTTGAAAAACAAGTGTTCCAGAAACGCCTTGATATTAATACTTATGATTTTTCCGTTTAATAGCCATCTTCTCCAGATCATCAAAATCACCATCATCTTTTATTCCTCAAAGAATAGGTAATCTCTACAAATAAAAGCATTCGTAACAGATTACATCTCTGAAGGCTTAGATTATTTTTTTTAGGCCTATAAATCATTTTGCAACATACAGGCAGCTTAAACACAGCCTGAAACTTCAACATTCAAAGAAAACTTGTTTTAATTCATATTCCTACTTTGAAAATGTTGTTATGACTGTTAAGCTTATTAGGTCTACTGTCATAATGCTGCAGATGTGGTTATGTTGACCAGTCCGAGGAGCATGTTAAGTGTGCTTTCACTGATGGCACCGCTAACCTAATCGCGCCGCACTTTGAACTAAGCAATGCGAAAAAAAAAAAAAATCAGTTCAAATAACAGATTACGAATCATACCAATGCATAAAAGGGATCATATTTATATAACCATAAGGAAAATAGGGCTAGCTGTGAATTCGAAAACTTGTCGACATGTATGACATTAGAAATTGAAAAAAGAAAGAAAAAAAAAAGTTTAACAGTACTTGGCAACGTCACGTTGAGTCTGAGAATCTGAACGATACAAAAAAAAAAAAAAAAAAAAAAAAAAAAATCATGTCGCATGAGATTTGGGCGCCACTGTACATCAGACACTGCTTGTTTATAAGATAAGATTTCACGGTCAACCAAGCTCAGTTTTAACGGCTTCCTGTTCCGGCAAACTACAAAATACGAACTATAACCGATCGTGGGACGATAGATTAATTATTACAGATGAACGCACAAAATTAATTCCAGGAAAAATGGTAAGAAGCGACCTCACCAACAGACGTGAAAGGGCTCTTTGGTGGAAACTGAAATGGAATATAAGATTTAGACAAAAGGCCAAGCACTGGGATCTATGAGGTCATTCTGCGCCGAAGGGGAAATAGAGGAAAATAAAAAAAGGCCTTAAAAGACATAACAATTATTAGGACGGCGGGTTGATGGTCGGGGGGGGGGAGAGTAAGACGGTAGAAAGCAACGAATACTAACGGAGGTACGGTAAAAGGAATGTGAGACGGGTCGCAGCTAGAGTGGGTTACGTGCTTGCCTATCGATTCCGTATATATAGTCACGAGTTCGCTTCCCCGCTCTACCCAACGCGGAATCAAAGGAATTGTTTTCTGCTCATTATAAATTCATTTCTCGATGTAATGTGGTTCGGATCCCACAATAAGCTGCAGGTCCCCCCCGTTGCTAGGTAAACAACTGGTTTCTATAGCCACGTACAAATATCTAAACCTTCGGGCTAGTCCTACGAAAGCTGTTAATCAGCTGAGTGGTCTGGTTAAACTAAGATAGACTTAACTTTAACTACGGAAGAACTCTCTCTCTCTCTCTCTCTCTCTTTCTCTCTGTCTGTCTGTCTCTCTCTCTCTCTCTTTCTCTCCTTGAATAAAAAGTTACATAAATGCCCAGTACTTACGCTCCGAGAAATACGGTTAAATTAAGACATTCATTCCAGTAGAATTCATCACTCACCTGTAAAAAAGAAATAAAAAAGTCATTTCACTTAGAATTAAGATTTTTTAAGAATTAAACTCCCATTTAGTTGCAACTAATCTTCTCAAGTCTTTCAATAAATAGGATTTCTCCGTCACGATGATTTAAAGTACTTGAGAGTCGATAAGGTAATCGTCTTTTTTTATTTTTTATCTTTCAGGCCATTTTCTGCTTATATTGAGCAAAACAGTTATTTGCTTATATATATATATATATATATATATATATATATACTATATATATATATATATATAATCAAAGTTCTTCAGTGTTATTCCAGACTTTTCCATAAAGTTTCTACGCTTTCAATGGTTCTGCAATGTTATTCCAGACTTTTCCATGATGATTATATAAAGCAAGATGTGTATATGCATCTGGAAAGAAAAAAAACGTTATTCACCCAAAAACACTACATGTTTACATGTGCCATTCGCTGTACACTTTTGTTAGATGAAAAAACTTAAAATAAAAACATTACATAAAATGAATGATGAATAGCAAGAGAGAGAGAGAGAGGACAGAAGAGACAGAGAGACAGGGAGTGGGAGAAGAGAGAGATGGAGAGAGACAGACCCCCCGAGAGAGAGAGAGAGAGAGAGGTTGACTAAATGTTTCTATGCTTAGCTAACTCAGAATTTCTGATGTGTCATTTGTTCTGGATTATATGCAATTTATGCCTATTGGTTCTCTCTCTCTCTCTCTCTCTCTCTCTCTCATCTCTCCCTCACCGTACTTTTTTTAAACCGTGTTCCCATCTGTGTATATACTGAGTGCAGTATGACCGTCAAGTGCAGCATGCTATTTAAATAAGATGAAAAGTACGAGCTTTAAGTACAATCTGCTCTTAATTAAAGATTAAAATCACCCCGTCATTATAGTAATTAAGTGTCTCGTTTCTGAATGGAATAGTCTGTCAATGATCGTCAGACTAAATTTGCTGTTATTGAAACACAAGAAAAAAAAACTTGATCAAAACAAACAAACATAAATGTATATATTATATATATATTATATATATATATATATATATATATATATAATATATTATATATATATATATTTTTTTTTTTTACTTCTTTTAGAGGGGGAAAATATTGATATCACATTCAAACAGCAAAATGAACGAAAGAGGTCCCAGTTACGCGCCGAGGGGACGCCTGCCTACGAGTGAACGCAGCAGGGGGCGGGGCCGATTTCAGCAACGTCACACACCTTCCCGACTTAGGGACGTGGATCAACATTGAGCTCATAGCAGCTCGGCTCTGCAATCAACCTTTAAATGCCACGGAATGTCAGACTTTCGAAGTGAGACGCTTTGTCTCAAAGTGCGTCATCAAACTTTCAGGAGGTTTTGCGTAACAGTCTACGCATGCAGGCAGTTACTGATTGCATTTTTCACGACTCTTAAAGATCGCATTTATTATTATTATTATTATTATTATTATTATTATTATTATTATTATTATTATTATTATTTACAAGATAAACCTTTACTCACATGGAAAACTTGAAAATTAAGTTATTTTAACATTATTATTATTATTATCATTATATTATTATTATTATATTTATTAATTATTTAAAAATAATTATATCAGATTATTATATTATTATTCAAGAAGATAAACCCTTACTCATATGGAAACAAGCTTCAGAGGTCGTCGACTTGAAATTCACGCTTCCAAAGAATATATTGTTTATCTAAAAGAAGTTACAGAAGAGGTCAGTTATTAGTAAAAGAAAAAAATGAGAGAAAAAATAATAAACTAGTAATTAACAGTAAAAAATATAAATAGATGGGTAAAATACGAGGTCAATATATATATATATGTATGTATATATATATATATATATATATATATATATATAGTATATATATATATATATATATATAGTATATATATATATATATATATAATATATATATATATACACATATTGTATATAAACATAATACATATGTAAATATTATAATATATATATATATATATATATATATATAATATATATAGATATATATATAATTATATATACATACATGCCAAACAAGTGCTAATGCCTTTGTAAAAGGAAAAATATACAGAGTTACACAGATCGTGAAATATAGATTCCGTTTTTAACCCTCATTCCTTTGAGGACCTGTGGCCTAGTATATACTAATCCTCTGGCACGGGCATACACTTCGCAAAAAAAAAAAAAAAAAAAAAAAAAAACAAAGAAACATCCAGTCTAATTTAATTGAGACCGAAACTCCCTCGTTGCGAAACGGGTGGGGCCGGGGTGGGGGGGGGGGGGGCGCGGATTATGAAGGAAAACGTGTTTATTCTAAGCAGGCTAAAAGCCGTAGGTAGCCTCTTTTTAATTTAAGTGCGCACAGCTGTGGCTAGATCGTAATCTGAAGCTAAATATTTATATATATATATATATTTATATATATATATATATATATATATAGATAATAAATATATATATATATATATAACATATATATATATATATATATATATATATATATATAACTTAGTATGCTGATTTTTCTTAACAATTTGAAACTCACTATGTTATTCATTAATCTACCAAGTTATCCGTTCTTGGTCTGCGTGTTATAATCAACAATAAATTCCTCTTTTATCACCTTTTTTCTGTCTCGTAAATGGAAGTATTACTATTCCTGTAAGATTTTCCGTGTCCACAGATTACTTTCTAGAACACAGTGAATTCCTTTTAACTTGTTTTTTGACATGGGACTTGAGTAATTATACGGTAGCGATGTGACATGAGACCTGAGTTAGTATTCGGTAACGATAGTGACATGGGACTAGTGTTAATATTCAATAGCAATTGTGACATGGGACTAGAGGTAACATTCGATACCTATTGTGACATGAGACTATAGGTGATCTTGTTTTAATTAACGAGAGTGACATTGGACAAGAGTTAGTATTCTGTAACTATAGTTATATGTGACTAGAGGTAACATTTGATAGCAATTGAGACGTGGGACTAGAGGTAACATTCGATACCTATTGGTGAACAATTGAGACTAGAGGGATCTTGTAATTAACGAGAGTGACCATTGGACAGGAGGGTTTAGTCTTCGGAACCTATAAGTGATATGCGAACTAGAGTCCAGTCGGATAGCATTGTGACATGGGTTTAGAAGTACTATTCGGTCAGCGTTGTACGAAAGCTCGGAATCCCGTGTCATAAGCGCGTCGTATTTAACACGAAAGCGAGTTTTTTTTTTTTAGTCTTCTTTTATTTTTCTCCTCTTGTTTTCAATCGCCTCTCCTCTCTTTTTTTAACATCAAAAGAGCGGCTGAAATTTGTATCAAACGCGTTAACCAGACTTTATATACCGCCTGTTGCCCTCTGTTCACTCATCTTTCAAGATCATGAATAATTAACTCAAATGAAAGCAAGTTTCTGTCAGACTGCTTAATGTTCTTTGCACAACTTTCTTGTCAGATTTGCGAGAGGTTTCGTATAGAAGAAGACAGTGTCATTGCTCCATGTTCCATAACATGGAGCCAAAGAAAGCAACAAGTACTGAAAGACAGAATGAAGTCCATCATTAAAGTTGCCTTGGACTTTCCTTCTTTAGTGTCCGAGCATCAGCTCGATGACTCACAGGAAGAATGGAGGGCCCTCATTTGGGAAAAGTTGACAGTGCATCCCATGTTTTCTCAGGAAGTACCCGAAATTTGGCATGATTTAAGGAATATATGAGATGGAAATGGTCAGTCCAAGTTTAGGTTAGTCTGACTTCATGTGTGGCCTCCTTGTATTGCCACACTCGTCTTCACCTCCTGTTTTGAAAAAATATTTTCCCAGCTACATCTGGTGAAGGCGAAACAAACGCCGCTCTTTTGATGGCATGTTTTGTCGCGCTTTTTTAACATGATTAAATGGTTTCAGTTCTGAATCCGCGCTTTCGTAATACGTAATCGGTCACAATGCGGTAAATATAGTGACATGGTACTAGAGTTAATATTCGATAGCAATTGTGACATGGGACTAAAGGTACCTAATATTCGGTAAATATTGTGACATGGGACTAGAGTTTGTATTCGATAGCAATTGTGACGTGGGCCTAGAGTAAGTATTCGGTAACTGTAGTGACATGGTACTAGAGTTAACATTTGATAGCAATTGTGTCATGGGACTAGAGGTGATAATAATCGATAGGCATTGCGGCATAGGACTAGAGATAATATTCGGTAGCCATTGTCACACAGGACTAGACTTTATATTCGGTAGCGATTATGACATGGGACTAGAGTTGAAAGTCTACAGGCCTGTCCACACTAGGGAACATGATTTGGAACCAAAGTTTGCTAACAGTTTCTTGGAAAATGTTTGTAGAGAGTTTGCAAACAGCTTGGAAACTGTTAGCAAGCAAGTTTCTTGGCCAGACATCAGTTGCCGTGCAGTAGCCTCTGTATTTTCCTCGAGAGTTTAATATTAAACGTTGAGCAAATGCTTTTGCTTGGATTGTACAGCATTTGCTTCACTTCCAATGAATAAAACAAAGCAAATGCTTTTGTTAGTAGCAAATGCTTACAGCTGATACTTAAGTTAAAGCAAATGCTTAGAAATGATTAGCAATTGCTTCATTTCCTATGAATAAAACCTAGCAGTTGCTTATGCTTCTAAGCAAAAGTTTAAGGCAGCTCCAGTGAACCTCACATGATGGCAGATTTTCTTTGAATTTGTTAAAGGAAAACTCATCAAAATTGCTGTATGGTGTTATATAATAGTATATATTGTGTTTCTATTGTATGTATAGATATATATATATATGTATATATATACCATATATATATATATATATATATATACTGTATTATATATATAATATGTATATATATATACACACTTATACATGTATATTATTGTATAATATATGTCTTTATGTATACTATGTAATACATGCATTTATATATACCAACATAGTATTTATATGTATGTATGTATGTATGTATGTATGTATGTATGTATATATATATATATTATATATATATATATATATATATATATATATATATTTTATAATATATATATATACACTATATGTTTATATATAAATGTATAATATACATATATCCTATATATATATATATATATATATATATATATATATATATATATATATATATATATATACTTTATCTATGTTCATAAGATACTCTACCTAAGCAGCAGCAGATAAAAGAACTGCAACTGCAACATTCATTAACTACTACAACAAGTACCACAAACACTCCTACCATTTCCTATTGCCGATATAGTAATTGCACAGTAATACTAGAACTTTTGGTATCACATAATTAGTCTGCGCATCTGCTGTTTTAGAATTACGTATAGTAAGAATTCACATCCACTAGTAGTATGTAACGAAGGGGGGAAAAGCTAACATTTATTTCAAGAATTATTTATAATGGTCTAGTTCCATATCTCATTCAAATTAAACTCATTCTGCCTGAAACGACTGGGAATCAAAGCCAAATTAATCAAAAAACTCAAATGAACTTCTACGTTTATCCTTATACCGGTTAGGAATGTCTAAAACAAATGAGTACCACGTGGCTGGTTCTCTAAGCAAAAGCTCGGAATCCATTTAGCAAAAGGTAGCAAACGCTGATCATTTTTATTCATAAGACTTTAAGCAATTACTTTTTGCCTAAGCTTCTGCTACCTTTTGCTACCCGAGCTTTTGCTTTTTCTCACAAGCTTTTGCTTTAAGAAAATGCTTGATTCTTATTCATCAGGGTCATATGCACTCGATGAGGGATTAATGAGAGAAAGAAAAAGAGTTGGAATAGGACGTTTATAGAAAAAGGTATGTCACACACACAAACAGAGACATGCACACGAGTACAAATACTTATGTACGCATATATAGCTGCATGTGTACATATATGTACATATGTATATGCACATACCGTATGTATATGTATATTTACATATACATATAAATACAAATACACAAAATGTGCAACTGGGAGAAAAAACAAAATAAAAAAGTATCAGTTAGAGGTGTTGAACAGCAAGCCTGAGAGTGGACGCATATCATGCCTATAGCGTACTGCGTGAGGTGCACTGATGGCAAGTAAACTCCTAAGGGGACTAGTTTTCCAGAGTGAGTTATTTTTACATTTAACCAGATTTTTATATATTTTTTCTGGGTTGTCATCAAAAGCAAGTTTTCTGTTTACTATAAAACTACAAGAGCAATTTGATGACGTCACAGCTGCTATTGTGTCTGAAGGAACAATATAAAAATGATTTCCCCGTCTTTGTCCCTGCAGAAGGTTCAAGGTCACTTTTTCTATAACTCTCTCGTGGCGAGAGATTGAATAGTCAGCCACAGCAAAATTCACCAGAGGTCACATCTGAAATCTAGGTAATTATTTTTGGACATTCTTTGAATATGAAAAAAAAATATAACATACTTTACGCAAATGCTATCTTGTATTACGGGTGCTTTTAATATTCAAGAGGCCTTAGGAGAATTTTGCCGTTTCACTGATCTTATATATCTGCAATAATCAAAGCTCTCATTCAGTTAAAAAGAGAAATAATTAAACAAATAAATAGATAAATGAATAAATAAATAAACTCGGGAATAACTACGAAAGTGGATTAGGATGCATTACTGGAACGTACACTTGATTTTTCTTCACCAGGTAAAATAAAACGTAAGATATATATATAATATATCATTTTATCATTGGCAGACGTATTCTGGGAACGTCCATGTGGTGGCCAGCACCTAAGGTTCTCATCAGACTGACGTGAAGGCATTTATCTGGTGGCTCCTTTTCCTTCAAGATAAACATCAACATCTTGCCAAAGTTAATTCTGGCACCATAAGGCAACTGATAAGAAATTCCCACGTGCTGCATATATGCTGACACCACATTGTGGCGCTAAAACCTCATGAATTTTCAATTCGAGGTTGTCGTGGAATTTGAGAAACGATTCCTCTCGTTACATAATTTTCTATGATTTTTTTTTTTCGTTTTCTTCAGAATGAATATTACGTGAATGTGTGAGCCATTACACTGGAAAATTTTCCTGAAAATTTTACCTTGAAAAATCTTGATAATTTTTTTTTATTATTATTATTATTGTGCCTAGGACTGTCTGTCTGTCTTTCTGATGGTGAATTTCGGGCTGCTCCAGCTCAGCAAGAGCCCGTGCTGACATAAGGCCAACTCAATTTACAACAGCTGCTGGTATATATATAAGAATATTTATCAGGGCCACTTCCGCTGTCTTTATGCAAGGTTCTTAGGCTCAAAGTAGATTCTTCGAGTGTTTATGTGACAACAATTCACCAAAAGTAGGCCTATCCACAACTTCATCGAAACTAGGCCTATCAACTTCACCGAAAATAGACCTACCAACAACTTAACCAAAACTAGGACTATCAGCAGCTTCCCCAAAACTAGGCCTATCAATAACTTCACTAAAACTACGCCTGTTAACAACTTCACCAAAAGTAAGCCTATTAAAAGCTTCACCAAAATTAGGCCTTTCAACAAATTAATCGAAACTAGGTCTATGAACTTCACATAAACTAAGCATATCAACAACTTCACCAATACTAGGACTATGAACAACTTCACCAATACTAGGACTATCAACAATTTTACCTTAACTGGGACTAATCAACAGGCAATCTGGACGAAAAATTGACCTTTACCGAACACTGCAGCAAGAGCTTGGAGTTCAAGAGATATCCAAACAACACATCCTTGGAGAGTAAGTCAATGTTACACAAAGGACCTCTAAGTCAAATTCCGCCACCCGTGTCTTTCCTGAACTTTCACTATCTGCATCTTCCTCTCTCATAGTTCCCATGATCAAAGTACAGAGTCAGGGTTTCCCAACTCCTCTGGTGCCCTGGAGAGGATCCATTCCCATCGCCCTTTCATTATTTTTCTCATCTGCAAGAGGAACTTGTCGTTGTCCACATGGCATCATTGCTCATTATCCTGCCATCATATCTGACTCCAGACACTCGTCTGATTGATTGTGACTGATACTGGCTGCTGAAACTGGCTCACATCATTTAGGTTAATGACGCCGGAACTGACACTCGTCTTACTAAGCTTTACTGTCAAATCGACAAACTCTTCTGAGTGAATTATCATGCAATGATTCATTTCCGTACAACGCAGACAGCTCTGGACTAGAGTATTACCCTAAGGAACTCCACTATTCAATGTGACTTCGCTGGACAAGTCTTTCTGTCTGTCACCAACGTTTTTATTTTTGCATCTGTTGTGTTCAAGGACAATTTAATTAGTTTTAATTAATATATATATATATATATATATATATATATATATATATATATATATATATATTGAAATAAAATGTAAATACTTATAGTAAACACGTTATACACAGTATTTTGTGGGTTTTCGTTATTTTCAATCTTCAGAAAGAAAACTGAAAGAAGTTTATATGTAATATATATATATATATATATATATATATTATATATATACTATATAATATATTATATATATATCACATAATCTGAAAAGAAAGGACTGAGGAAGTGAATACTGCCTATTCCAGAACTTCCAAAGGATCATGAGAGAGAGAGAGAGAGAGAGAGAGAGAGAGAGAGAGATGACACAATAAGGTTAAAGCAGCTTTGCCAATCAGGATATAGAAGTGAAGTTGCCTGTCTTTTCATATGATATTTAAAAAGAGACCGCGTTAGTACTACATTTCTTTCAACGCCAGAGGGATGGTCAACTACCACATTAAATGAAGAGAGAGAGAGAGAGAGAGAGAAGAGAGAGAGAGAGAGAGAGAGAGAGAGAGCGCTATTGTACATTTCTTGCAATGCCAGAGAGATGGTTAACTACCACATTATAGAGAGAGAGAGAGAGCGAGAGAGAGAGAGACAAGAGAGAGAGAGAGAGAGAAGAGAGAGAGAGATTTGTACACTTCTACAAAGGTGTATAGAGTCCAACAGGAACAGTCAGGTCGTTAAAAAAAAAAATTGTGAGAGAGAGAGAGAGAGAGAGAGAGAGAGAGAGAGAACCTGGTAGATAGTACCTGGATACTACGGAAATTGCAGGAAGTGATTCGTCACTCCTCCTTTTACCTCCTTCTGAAGTTGCCCCGGATTGTGTTGTGTCCGAAACGCCTTTGGAAGAAGAAGAAGAAGAAAGAAGAAGTTTGGGCCAAATTATCCCTCTCAGTCACTTTATTGCATCTTCCACTATATACAACAGCCGACGACGCCCTCTTTTATCACGCCGAAGGAGATAATAGCTTGGGGAGACTCCCGTGGATATTTCCTTTTCACTCACATTTAACTTCTAGGGGCGCGGCAAGCGAGAAGCTTCCCCGAGAGACATTGATACAACACCTGTGGGGCGCTGGTGAGAGCGTCTTTACGTAGCACCAGTCGAGTCAACACTGGCCGTCCCTCAAAAAGTTTGGCCTCAAGAACCCACGAAACAACTGACTCTCTCTCTCTCTCTCTCTCTCTCTCTCTCTCTCTCTCTCTCTCTCTCTCTCTCTTTGTCGCTCTCGCTCTCGTTCGGTCTCTGTCTCTCTCTTTTTCATTTTAACGTAATTTTATTCCTGTTATAGAGTTAGGTTTTGTTGACAGCTTTGCAGAACTTTGATGTGGTGGTTGGGCATGCGTCTCTCTCTCTCTCTCTCTCTCTCTCTCTCTCTCTCTCTCTCACAATCACCCCGTTCCTCTCTCTCGCTCTCGTTTTTTAGACTTTGAGAAAGACTATAACGAAAGTTGACTTGACATCTTCAAAGATCAAGACTCTCTCTCTCTCTCTCTCTCTCTCTCTCTCTCTCTCTCTCAACCACGACGGATCTTGCTGTTGCCGCTACAACGGTAATTATCTCGCGTAGCGACATGTGGCAACTGAAGATACAGGTAAGCTAAGCTGAGGTAAGTTCATCGTCGACATTTTTTTTTTTTTTTTTTTCGTTTTGCGAACAGCAACGCCCAGATCGCTGAGTTGATCAAGTTTCCCTTTTAAAAATCGTTTGTGTTTCAGAACAATTTCACTTCAAACAAGTTTTTGCGTCTATTTATGACAAGTATTGTGTTAAACTAACTGGTTGATGGTCATTAAAACGGGCATCACAATATAATGTGTTTATGAATGCACATTTGAAACCGGGATATAGGCCTATGTTCCGCGGGGAATTGGAAGATCAAATGTAACCGCTGTTGCTGAATGATAATTATTAACGGATCATTGCACACTTGAAGAGTTTCTGAAAATTGAAGAAGTAGAAGAAGTAGAAGAAGAAGAAGAAGGAGAAGAAGAAGTTCAGAAACCACATCGCCTCGGCGGTAATAATGTACCTTCGACGTGGCGTCTCTGCCAACCGTAAGAAATTCGTAACTCTTATTTTTAATAACTCTCCCACGGGTGTCTGTGGTTTTCATAGTATTCATATTTCTCCTCTCTCTCTCTCTCTCTCTCTCTCTCTCTCTCAGCATCGTTTTGGCATATAATGAAATACAAGGTAGCATGGAACCTTATCTACAATTTTTATTTCTTTATATTCAATAAAGAAGTTATTAAAAAGGAAATAAAATCGTCCTTTTAAATAGACGCAAGCACTGAGTTTTTTTTTTTTTTTTAACATTTCGTCGAAATAGCTTTTTTTAAGCTCGTAACAAGTAGCTGCGATTGCTTGATTAAAAAAAAAATAAAATAAAAAACTAAGTTGCTTGATGCCAGCGTGGGACATTGCCCCAGTGCGACCGGCCCGCAATTGCGGTAAGGTTGGGGTATAAGGGATTAATCGGGATGCCTGGTGTGGCCCTCAGGGACTCTGACCTGGCAACCAGCGGTGTGATCTCTGGAGTAACCTCGTTTAAAGGTTATATACGTATGTTTGTTCATGTAACTCATAGAGAAATACATAGACGGATACCTGGAAATTTGGCACAAAGCCAAGCAGTGGGCCACTATCAGCGATTCAGCGCTTTTAGACAGTGAAAAGAGGGTGTTGGAGTGGTTGGACAGCAAGATTGTGGACAGGAAGTGGAATGGAGGTCTCTCGTATAGCCTACAGTTCACCACATAAGATGCACTGACGGCACTACCCCTATATATGGGAATATTCATGTAGTTAATCACCTGGTACCTACAGGCACAAAATACTGTTGTGTTCTATGATGATGCTCAATTTACATAGACCATCGTTGATCAAACCGAATTTTAAAAAATGGAATAACCTAATAAAAACGAAAAAGTTTTATTCAAGACAATTCAGTTCGAGTTTATTTGGTTGAACCAAATAGGTCATTAGTCTAACGTTTCGTGCGGGAGCGAGATAGGCGCAGGCTATATGTGAACAGCAAACCAGATTCGTTTTTGTTAATATCCTTAGTCCCAGAGACTACTATGTAAAAGCTGGTGGCTGAAAAGGTTTTACATGAAAAACAATGAAAATTCTCAAATTGAAGCGTCACAGCAGCAAGCAAGTCGGCTATTAATGATTATACAAGTCCAGTTGTCATGAATTCTTCAGCTAGGATACTTAAAGTGAACAAACAGGTTAATCATATGTGTATTCTTTTTTAAGTTTTAATCAGTAAATTAATTACGCATAGTAATATATTTCCCATAAATCATTATACAACTACCTAATCTAAAAAAAAAAAAAATGTATGAATCTCCGTATACTGATTTTGCACCGTACAATGCACGGATTTATTATATAATACATTTTTAGGATGTTTTGGATACCTGTAGAGAAAACCATTGCGACTCATACGAAGCTACAGGGAAGAACATTGCAGGCATAGCCTGTTGTATACTGGAATTGGAATATATAAAATTTAGGCCCATCAAGTAATTTTGCGCTGAAGATAACGTTGAAACAATTTGTAGGAGAGGGTTAAGGAGAGTAGGATGGAAGAAAGAGCATATATGCATGGAGATACAGTAAAAGGATTGAAAGGGGTTGCAGCTAGTGGCCGAAGGGACGCTGCAAAGAACCTTATGTTGTGCCTACAGTGCACCGCGTGAGCTGGGTGCGCTGATGGCTCTACCCCTTCCAAGGGGAATCTATCGTAAAGCCACAAATTATGTAAGTTAGGCTTCACTCTGGAAGATCAGTGGAAAAATGCAAACCAGCCTTGTCAAAGATTTCTTGGTATTACAAGCCAAAGATCCTATATTTTTATTTTTACAAGCTCCTAAGCGTTGATTTATGTCATGATTTATTCATTGTTTTCATAAGGAAATAACGATTATATATTTGGAATGAAACTGTGCTTAGAGGAATGCAAAAATGGTAAACTAGGTTTATGTAAGAGTTGAACGATTAGCCTAAAGGCTATCCCTGGCTATTTCTTTCATAAGTTTTAAATACTTAGACTTAGTGTATTTTTGAAAACGTTGAAAGTCATACCAGTTACTAGTTTTTTCAGCAATACACAAACATTTCTATCGTAAATCGGATATTCGTAATAAATATCTGCCCTGCGATTTGTATATTTTGTCCTAAAAATACCAACAATTGTGACGTGTTTTGAAGTTTGTCTATATAAAGAGAAGAGACCTAAGTATTCATAATTGCCTGCCAGTGCACTCTACAACCAGTTATTACCTAAATAAGCCAAAATATAAACTACTTAACAACATTATAAAGAAGTTATCTGCTCATTAATGAGAGCAATAGTTTTCTTTGAGCTGTAGTAAAAGAAAACGTTTTATGGTAGACTATAGTAAACGTAATAAGGTTAAGCACCTTTCGGCAAGCACAGGTTATTTCAGAGGGCAAAAGTATGTATAGTAATTTAGTTTTAATGATATAACTCAATTTATTTTCGGTATTAGTTAATAGCTGTCGCTCATAAGTCCTATAATAACGAAGAACATTCTTTTATATGCCGTAAGATATCACAAATATTATTAAATGTCAGTCTCTTTTCCGGTGGCATCTTGCTTCAGAAAGTATTAATAAGATACGCTCTAATTTTCTTTTAATACTGGAATATAAAATTAAGGCCAAAAGCCAAGCACTGGGACCTATGAGGTCATATAGACAGTGCTGAAAATAATGTTGAAACCATTGTAGGACAATAATAATGAATATTGAGGCATTAAAACCTCTAACTGCCATTTATTGTAAAGACCAACAGAACTTAATATAGATGGCACCACATTACATAAAAAGTAACTTGACTCGCGCAATAATATATATATATATATATATATATATATATATATATATATATATATATATATATATATGCTTCATCGACAAGTTCATACACTAGCATATACAGAAACGTTAATTTGTGGATAAAATAATATATTGCCTAATTTAAGTCATTAAACAGAACATGATCTCAAATTTGTAATAAAACGTTTCAGAAATTTATTATTATAACAAAAATTCTAAGTTATCCTCATGATCGTATCTATGTCAAATAATAAATAATAATAATAATAATAATAATAATAATAATAATAATAATAATAATAATAATAATAATAATAATAATAATAATAATAATAATAATAATAAGCCAGTATTTGGTCCAGTTTCTCGTAATATTCAGAGGTCTGGATGAGCACAATGGCAACAGCTTTGTCTGCCCTTCTTATTGTGATTTCTTGGTTTGCTTTCAAATTTTTAGCAGTTTCTTTCAATTTCCTTAGATCTGTAGCCATTTTTAAAATTTTCTCCTGCAAAGATTCATTGCATTTGGCAAATTCCCCACAATGAACACTCTTCTTCTCATCAAGTTGCAGAATTCCCAGACAGCCAGACAGACATCGATTTCTCACTAGATCTCAAACCATGAAGCGAGTTTGAACAGTGGCTAAGTAGAATTCTAACTTTAAAACTTGAGCAAGCTTTCATAGTTAATGTCACATTTACGTAGGGACACTTAGTACCACTGCCACGACAAAGGGACACTTAGAATCGTCACGACAAAGGTATGACTGTGCCGACACCATAATAAGGCCTCGTTGGGGGACAAGCTCCAGGCTGTTGCCGTGGAGGGCATCTGTTAGCCCGGTGGCAATGTCTGGCTGCAATGAGCCACGAGGCCAAGAGTGTAACATTTTTCCCAGAGGGAGCAACTAGAAGGTTACAGAGTGGTGCTTCTCTCGTCGGAAGGGAAGCAGATGCCAAGGCGTCCTTCCCTTCCAGACAGCACTTCACAGAACTGACTGTCAGTGTGTAGTGATGGTTGAGAGAGTAGTGTTGCACTCTCGCCTTCACGGCCAGTATCCCTGTCATGTACACGTCGTCTATCCAGAAAGGAGTGTCGTTGCCAGCAGCTGCCACGATGGCCGAAGCTGCCGGCTGTGTTATGATATAGGCCCAACCTGACAGGTAATTCGGGTACACGGTCCCTGGAAACTCTGCAGTTGTCACCTTCCACTTGCCACTCTCTCGTTGTGGTCGCAAACCTCTCTGCTGCAGCCCAGCTGCCCAGGAGCCCTTGTGATTCAAAACCACTTCTCTTGCTCTGCTATGGATGACACCAAAATTGTCAGCAGCTAGTCCTGACCTGAGTAGGTTCGTCACGCCCCAGACATCAACCATGATGTCGTCATCCATTTTAAGGATGTAACGAGCCTGAGGACAAAACTGTTTAGCCCACGACAGAGCCATGGCGTGTTTGTAGGTTAGGTTGCGATAATGGTCAATGAAATCAGCCACGACGAGATCTCGGTGTTGGGCATTTTCACTGAACACGACGGGCATTGGCACCGTCGGGTAATTCTCCTGAGACTTCTGACTGCCGTCCGCTAGGAAGAAGACTCTTCTTGACCCCAGGGATTTCAGCAGCTCCTGCGACGTGTGCTTGCGGTGAGTGTCCCTGAGTTCCTTGTGATATGGGTGTGAAAACACAAGGTAGAGGAGAAGTACTGGCTGATCCGCGTCTTTACAAATCGCGCTGTTTATCATGAACGAAGCCCTTCCTAGATCCAATAAAGATTTATGACTAGGGAAAAGGCTGGCGTAGGCCTCTAATGGCGGTTGGTCATTGACGTACTGTACTGCCACAGTGGGTGTCGATGGCTGATTTGCTTCCCAGGTGAAGCATATCAGGAGCAAAAATGCCGCAGCTGTCACAAGAGCCAGCGAATATTCTTTGAGTGAATGTCTCGCGCTCATTATTCACTCCAGGCCATTCTGAGTTGCGTATCATAACAAAGATGCCAACCAAGTCTTTGCGGATATAGGCCTAATCCTGCGAATGAGGCCTAGGCTGCCTGAACAGTTACGCTCATTGAGGAGGGACTGAAAATCCCCATATCTGAAATAAAGGAGAAAAATGTTAGATGAAGATTGCATTTAAAGTTGCACTTGTAGCAGATTTCTAGACCAATTAGCTAAAAACCATTATTTGAAGTTATATCATAGATGATGCCTTCCATAATCCTAGACTATATATCGTTTGGAAAAAGCCATTTAATCATAAACCATCTTGTCTCCGTGATATGTTTTATTACTTATAATAAAGAAAAATATAATGCTAGTATTATCACAGTCTGTAATGAGGATAGAAGTATTCTCATCAAAGTTAATACACGTAATACATGGAGTGTTTATCTTGAATGCTAATGAGAATAGTTTAGAATGATATAATTGGTATTATTCGTTTAATATTCATAAATAGATGAAGCTTGCACATAGAATTCAATTCATAGTAAGGAATAAAGAGAAGTGAATAAGAAGATTAGCAAATTATCATTGAGAAAGAGAAAGCAAAGAGAAAACAAAAGGTATTTCAGAATCTCTTTATCTTTGCTATTCCGTACCTTCAGTACAAACATCGTGGGATCAGCGGAGACCCCTTGTAGAACCTCTCAAAATACTCGCGTCAGCTCCTCCTCATTCCCAAATTAATTTGGATGCGTTTTGTGTCTAGCACGCTCTGCTGATGTCCCATGCTGTCAACTCTGGAATAAACGAGGGAAAAATGTAGACATCTTAAGAGTACTGATGATGATTAGGTTCACTTTAGTAACACAGCAGAGAAAATGCAATTGTTTTTCTTCATCTCTCTCGAAAATCTTACTGAGATTATACCACCTTTCTTCAGATGCTGTTCTTCACTTCTTCACAGATGACTTGTGAAATCCTCCGAACTTTTGTGTTTGTCATCCTCTCTCTCTCTCTCTCTCTCTCTCTCTCTCTCTCTCTCTCTCTCTCTCTCTCTCTCTCTCTCTCTCTCTATATATATATATATATATATATATATATATATATATATATATATATATATATATATATATGTGTGTGTGTGTGTGTGTGTGTGTGTGTAGTATACGTAAAAATACTGTATGAAATCCAAAAACAGTTATGGAATCTACATCAAATACGCCAGGACTTATTTGTTATTCCTGTTTCGTCTGCAATTTCCATTTTCAGTTTGTTAGCAGTCAGTTACACTTGAATGAAAAACCAAGCAATTCAATTCCTTTCTCTAATTACCACGTTATCGACAGACATTCGTCGGCACAAAACGCCCCCAGGGCACTGGATTAACAACCGCAACGGTGAATGCGATGGTAGATAACCAATGTTCACGGTAAGAGGAAATAGTACTACTTTCAGCTTGAGGAATTCGCAAACACCGAGTATCACGCTTCACGTTCCGCAAATAAAACCAGAACGGTATATATATATTTATATGGAAGGTGCAGCCCTTCACGTCAGCGCCTGCTATTCAGAGCCATGCGAAAGTTTCACTTGAAGTAATAATAGTCATCTTATCAAAGGCTCTCGCCCACACAACAACGCCACATGGCGTTACTTGTCTGAAAGCAAGAAGAGGAAAAGGATTTCCAGTTTCGTGTTTGGCTCTTCTGAGGATTCGTTCTTGGCTGTAAGATATTATTATTATTTTTTTTTTTTACTCTCTCCTAACTCATGATTGACGATACTTTGCATCTTTCGTAGACAGTGACACCACAGCAAAGTTTGGGGGGTCGTACTATAGGTCTAATATTTTTTTTTTGGGGGGGGAGGGTCATTATCTTTATGATATTTTACAGTCTTTTGTTATGTTTTTACGGTCATCCCCGACGTATAGGCTTGTACTGAAGTCGCCACCGAAAGTGGATACATACCGGGTTTTTTAAAACCCTTGGGGCTCCCTATCTATGAAAGATCCAATACTCTTATCGCTTATTGTCGTGTGCACGGGCTTGCAATTTTGCAAACATATGTGCACATTGTTTGCGGTCAAGCAATCTCATTTACGCACCTACTGACATTTTATGTATGTGACATTCTTCTGAAACTACAGACTAATATAGTCACAAACCTTGAAGACGCAGAGAAACACAGACAAAATAAATACGAAACCCGCCGTTAGGACAAAGTGAGGGCTGAGAAAAGGGCTTCTGATAAGTAAACAATACGGATTTTAACGAGGAACCTTGTCTCGCTACTTCTGCGTTGGGCAGGTGCTTATAGACAGTTGAGAAGCACCTGTTTGGCTTGATCCGGCGCGGTGGTCTTATAGAAGCAGTTGCTAAACTGTTTTCTGACGCTTTTGCATTTTTCAAAATACAGATGACTTTACCTTTAAATCATGTAAAATTTAGGCGCTGGGTCATTCAGAGTTGGAGGTAACGTTGAAACTATACTTAGGAGAAGGTGGAAATTAAGGAGGAGGAAAGAGACTATGAAGAGAGGTTACAGTAAAAGGAATGAATCTGGTTGCAGCTATGGGTCGAAAGGACGCTGCAGAGAACCTTAAGTAATGCCTACAGTGTACCGTGAGAGGTGTAGTGATAGCACTAACCGCCCTAAGGGGACAAATGACAACTATAGTAGATTCACATCACCCGCGCATTTGATGTCTAGGTCAGTCCCTTACGACGCTGCTGATTGGCTGTTGATAACCCAATCACAGGGCTGGCTTACCAACAGCCAATCAGGAGCGTCGTAAGGGACTGGCCTAGACATCGGATGCACGGTTGATGTGAATAGTTATGAGCTGACATTAAAGAAATGTTCTTAAATATGATACGAACTGAGAAGTACAAGTATCAACACAGAAAACGAAAATTTGAATGTAACAAAAGACGAGGTTAGGAAACCAGTGAGCCTAATGAAGATAGTTAACTCATCGAAATAGTATATTCTTATAGGGATATAATTATTACGTAAATGAAGTCATAAGTGCCCTCTGTCTCTATATTGATCTTAAAATAAAAAAAAATCCTTGGGATAATAATATGATTTTTTAGAATTATGGATCACATAGCATCCTCAACCGCACCCCGCCCCCCCCCCTCTCTCTCTCTCTCTCCAAAGTTTATTCATTACATACATTTTCCAGAAACTGAGACGGATTCTACATAAACTGGCTAATTTTAAGATTAATCTTCAGTTCACTAACATCCTCACAGTCATTTTCTCAAAATTTACAACATTATCTCAACAGAATTTGAAGTACGAAAATGACACACGGAAATAAATGCATCAAAATATGCATAGATTCTTTGTTATATTATTAATTAAAAGAAAAAAAAGAAGACCAACATTGTCAGATCAGCAAATTTATAGGCCTACTTACCAGTCGGTTTCCCAGAGAGAATTTCTTAATAAAAACCAACGCTTTCGCCAAGACCTGAAGCCTCAATGCCTGTCAGTCCTGGAGAAGACCTGAAGCCTCAATGCCTGTCAGTCCTGGAGTCGGTCTGCGAAGCAATGGAGCGAGCGTAGCCTTCTTAATGGAACGACTACTAGGGAGAGCAAATAATCGCGAATGGCAAGTTGGCAACACTGAACGAGGTCATAGGAGAGTAATAGTAATGGAAGGAATATGGCTTCATAACGGCTCTCAAATGCTAATTATTAATGATTTAGGTCCTGACGCTCCGGGCCATTAAATCGAAAACCATGCGTCTATCATTTAATGACGTAATAGGCATCGCCATCAAATGGTTTGAGATGATTGCAATATAGCAGACGCCATTATACCATCAGTTTTTAAATGGTCAAGTGATTTAAAGATAGTATTTACTCCTTGTTTATTTTTGATCAAGGCATTCACCAAAGCAGAGAGGGAACCTTTCCATCATATTTCCGCGTCAAACTTTTAGTACGGAAAATGTTCTTCTTTGCATAATCCTTAGTCGGGGACGCTGTTTTTAATGAGATTTTTCTAGGCGTTTTTACCATGCGTCATCCTTTCGTCCGTTCCTCTCTCTGTCTCAATACACACATATACACATACATATATTATATATATATATATATATATATATATATATATATATATATATATATATATATATATATACTCCCTCCATACATAAAGCAAATAGATAAAAAAAAGACATACAGAAAAAACTATATGTCACAATTTAAAAAAAAATCCCAAAAGCCCATCACACAAAGCTCCTAAGTATTTCCAAACTGGCATCAAAAGAAATTTTCCACATTCGAATCTCCCACCCCTTACAAAAAATAAATAAATAAATAGAAACAGGTTTGCTTGCTTTGGAATCCCGAATTTACGAAAGGGGAAAACGAGAATGAATAGGATAATAATGATAATAATAATAATAATGATACTTTCCCCCACAGGAAGCATAACCTCGACACAGATAGATACCGGAGTCCTATAAGTGGGATGGCAGTGCAAATGTCCCTCCCCGGCTCCCCGCCGCAACAACAACCCCCCCCCCCCCCCCCTCCCCCCGGTGGCTGCATTGTTGCCTCTGCATTCACTGCTAATCGTTGGGTAATATGTTGCCATGAACGAGGCTCGTTTGATTTGTTTGTTCCGGTCATTCGACTCGAATATTTACATCATCCGCCTCTGATTTTGTTTCACTCATTTTTATTCATTATTATTTATTATCCTTTTATTTTCTGTGCGCCAAACTGTATTATCGGAATTTGAATATCTAAAAATTTAGGCCCAGCGCCGGGAACTGAGAGGTCATTCAGCGCTGAAAGGGAAATTTAGAGTAGAAAGGTTTGAAAGGTGTGGCAGCAGGAAAAATACCCTCGCAGTTGAGCTGTGTGTGTGTGTGTGTGTGAGAGAGAGAGAGAGAGAGAGAGAGAGAAGGGGGTATTCGTTTCACTTTGCTACTGATGTATTACAAGTTAGGCTTTGTTCCGCGGTGACGTCCGCTTTGCGATGATTTCCGACATACCTTACGTAATGAATTTCATAATGCTCCGTGCGCGATGTAACGCATAGTGATTAAACCACAACGATTGTGTCATTTATGTATATACGTATATGTAGTACACACGCGCGCGCACACACACACACACACACACACACACACACACATATATATATATATACCTTGAATAGGTAGCCTTTCTCACTCAAGTTTTGTTTTTATTTTAAAGTATTGAATTTTTTTTAGCTGATTTTTTATTGGTAATAATTTGTACTTTTAACTTTTAATTTATCAAGTAAAATTTTAATTATTGCAGACTGATGGTGTGTTGCAGCAACATGAAACGTTTCTCATATAAATAAAGCATGCTTCTTAGACTGCTGTCTTCCTGGGACTCCTGAATATTATATAATAATATATATATATATATATATATATATATATATATATATATATATATTATATATGAGCTGTATATATATATATATATATATATATATATATATATATATATATATATATATATATATATATATATAGCGATCTCCATCTTAAAACTCTATTTAATACACTTTCCGTTCTGAGTGATACACTGAACGTAGAAATCTATCAATCTTCAAAGATTGAAGAAGAAGAAGACGACGACGAAGATGAGACTATCTTGCGTCTATCTGGGCCTGTTCTCACATAATTCTCTTCTTCTGTCACTGTTGAAAGTTACTTTAGATTTCTAGACGCAACCTACTTCACACAGATTCATTCCATTTTCTTTCTTTTTTTCTTTTCTTTTATGATTTCTGCTTTCATTTCGGATATTCCGATTCGTTCCTCTTTCACTTATAGTTCCCGTTGTAAAGAAGGTCTAAACTCTAGAACTGAATTGAAAACTATACAATTTAGGTCAAACCCAAGCGCTGGGAAGTATGAGGTCATTCAGCACTGAAACGGAAATTGACAGGAAAAGGTTTGACAGGTGTGACAGGTCAAAGTAGTTGCACTGTGAATTGTTAAGAGAGGGTGGGAGTTAAATTGGAAGAGAATATGAACGGAGCTACAGTAAAGGAACGAGAGGGGTTGCAGCTAGGGGCCCAAGGCGCGCTGCAAAGAACCTTAAGTAATGCCTACATTGCACCGCATGAGGTGCACTGAAGGGACTAATCCCCCTACGGATTCTAAACTCTAGAGGGGTTGGTCTTGTTCATCTGTTGGCTTACCAGAGCACGAACTATATAATTTTAAAAACTCTTATCATATAAAAAAAAATCAAAACTACGTAATTATTGGCGTCTGACAGAAGGCCACATTCGTGAGGAACACCTAATGCATTGCCATTTGTAAATTTAGCTGATTTATTTTTGTGTCTAAGAAGAAAATAAAGTTAACTTATCACTAACGAATGAACTGGTTGGAACTAAACCACAACAAAAGTAAGCCTTAAGATCCTTGCTTCATTGATAAAACGATTATTTTTAGAAATAAAACGAACGAACTATCATTTTAAAATGTCAAATCAGACCTACCTCACAGGAAAAAATTTAACAGGAATGAGATTATTAAATTAAAACAAACAACGAACGTATTTTATTAAAATGGCTAAATGAGACTTACCTCGCAGGAACATCACGGACGCTTCTTAAAACGACACTACAATAAGAATGAGACGGAGAGAAATGAGATTAACAGGAGACTCGGGACTGCAGGTTCTGAATGCAGGTTAATGTTAACACAACGGGAGTCAAAATACAACTGAGCATGAAATGTGCGTAGAACCACGCCATTGATGCGAGCAGTGCCTGAACTGGCGAGCGCGCGCGAGCTGCTTGATCACCCGCTGGAACGCCTCATCACCATCACCCGTCCCAGATAACGATGTAATTGCGATGTCTGATATCGAAAATGAAAGTGTGTCTGGCTGAAACTTCCTCTTTGTTGCCTAGTTTGGAAAATATAAAATGAAGTCATTCTGAATTCACAGTTTTCCCACTCATCGTCATAGTCAATCCACTAATAAGAACGCATTCTTCGTGTTAAGGGTCCCATACACTGAACGATTGTCGTTATCGACAAACACACTTACGATTCAGACAGTATGAACATTCTACGCACCGATTTCCGTCTGAACAAAGATTTTGTCACGGAAAGACATGACATCATCTCTAGAAGAGACGTGCGTGATAGCTTTACATCGGCAGACAAACATACATTGAACGACCTGTGCATGACAGACTTCCTGAAAAGTCGCAAGCCAGCAACCTGGTCGTGACAGATTCAGCTGAGATCGTTCAGACCACGAAACTCCGCCCACTTTTGCATTCAGATTTCAGACAATGTTATTGCGAACTATACAGACAATCGTGACGGAAAAGCCACTGTATACTTTTGAGTAAGTCAATTTAAGATATAGTTATGATGTTCAACTGGATTTTATTGCTGTTGTTGGAGATGTAGAATGGTCTTTTACTGGTGGACTGGATAAGGCTATGGAAATGAAATGTCTTAGATATCCTAGCTGCCTAAATGCATCACGAATGTGAACAATATCTCTAAAAACTGGGTCCTTTTTTTCATAAATTTTTAATTGTGTAAACTTTGTAATTTTTGCCTAGTACAGCTGAAGAGGACCTTAGCGAAGCCGTCGAAAACTCCTGTTTTATATTCATTCACTTAAACTTGATTTTATACCATTGCTTGTACCTACTTAAAACTTTATAAGTATAAAGGTTAATGGAGCGTCATTGCCTGTGGATTTGCTAACTGACGCCGAGACACTAGGCTTAATACTCAGCTTATTCTCGTTGTTCAGACTAAATTAATTTTAAAACGCGACATTCCTTGATAGTTAATTAGATATCTCTAATGGGGTGAGTGGTAACCCATAGGCCTATTGTTTCTATATGGGTAGACGTAGTACTTCCAAGAGATTTCATTGTAAATCCCGTTGTTATCCGACTACGTTCACGATTACTTTTTTAATATTGTGAATTTTTAATTTCTGAATCGATCACTCTTCAAAGCTGATTAATTAAGAACTTAAAAGTCTTGCATGAACCTTGACAACTCAAGACCTGCTAAGTTGCTACTTTCTTTAGCCTCAGGACCAAGGCGTCTGGGAACGTAACATTTTCAGGAAACAAGTTATAGGAATTCTGTGCTTTATCTATAAATAAATTCTTGGCCGAGGAACGAGTAATAAAACCCAAATAATAGCAGACTTGTCTGAAAAAAATTGTGTGCTTTTAGTCCCTTCTGGACAAAATGAAACAGCTGGGTGGTATTCAGGGGAACAGATTAAGAATTTGGGGAGTGAGATACTGCTTTCTTTTCACTTATATAATCATCTACTTATTTTTTGAGATTTATGCTTTTTTAAAGAGAATGATTTTACGGTTAATCCTTTTTTTTTATTAATATTATTGGTAAATCAGTGTGGTCTTGAGGATTGGGTGGGGTTTTCTAAAGTTAGAGTTGGGAAGGTGTTGAGATAGGTGAAGAACTTCCAAGTTAGTGGTGTCGGGAGGTATGACTTTAGCACAGAAACTAAACTCCAAAATTGATCACAATGGCTAGACATGTTGTGAAAAGCTGTTTGCAATGTCAAGTCAATTGATCCTGCTCCAGTGTGAGCGTGGACAGAGATTGGGAGAGGTCTGCCATAAATGTCACACATTATAGGAATGTACTGTATTTGTCAGTTAATTGACTGTGGTCCTATCAGATTTACAGCGTGGAGAGGTCTAAAAGGAGAGTGTAAAGGAAGTAACAGATATATTGAATATATTATTTTTGGGAAGAGGGGTCCAGAAGATAAGTGTAGTGTTCCTCAAAGGGGTATCTAAAAATATGTGGAGACACCCGGTGAAATTGCCAGTTACTGTTACAGAGGACGTTGCTCCTGTTCAGGTAGTAGTATGTCTCAAGCCTCCCCATGCGTTCTGCACTATTGGGTGGAATTTAAAAAATAAATTTCTGTGGATGGTATGCCACGTCATCTGTTAGACTTGCGTGGGATTGGGCTGCCGAGTTCTTCGGGAATCTAGTGAGGAGGAGGTGAATGAAGAAAGGTATGATGATAACAGGAATTATCCTGGGAGGAATAGGTGCGCTCCTGCCTGGATGAAGGACTACGAGTTTGAGTGCCTGGACGAGGCACTTTGAGTTGGAGTAGATTTCTGCTAATAGTACTGTCCAAAGATAGTTGTAGTTGTTTGAATGTATGTAATAAGTAAAGAAAAAATTTTTTTTTTCTAATTTTTATCTTAAGATCATGGGCATAGAGAAAACATTTAAATTTTTTATGGTATGCCTTGCATTTGAGAATTTATAATGATTTCTGTATCATCTTCTATACTGAAGTGTTTCTCTAGGCTATCAGTATTATTTTGGTATTATCATCTATACTGAAGTGCTCTGCTAGGCTGTTAGTACGTATTACCAAGTTTCAAACGTCCTCCAAGAATATTGATAATTTCATGTATTGCGAACTGTACTTCCATAGCAAAATGTCTGCTGATTTGGCAGAAACTCTGCCATATCTGTTGCACTGGGTACCACTGGATTCACCTGGGAAATAATCACCCTTTTCAGTAGTGTTTTGTCTTGAGGGGGTTCTTCATGTTGAAGTTTCATTTATCTTCAATTTAAATTACAATAGTATATATCCTACTACATTTGGTTTAAATCAAAGTCAGTATACAAAAATCTGTGTATTTAAAACATTCTTTGTCACTGCATTAATAATTATATATATTATGATATATAAGCTTTCTTTCAATATCTGAAATATGTCTCCATCTCTCAATAAAAAAAAAAAAATTAGAACTATAATGATCATTGGTAATATTACCATGGAAATAAATACAGTGTGTAATGTGTCTCATTAACTGCTGGATGAACTGAATTGAAAATGGGTTCTTAACAAAAAATTACAAAAAATAAAATTATTGGAAATGAAAGCCAACAACATATAAAACTGCTCTCATCGATACAGCAAACTACAGTTAAAAAGCACTTGCCGATGCATTAACTAATCCATCAGTGTACTAATTACCTTTAATTAATAACCTAAACACCCGTGAAAAGGCCTTAAAATTCAGAGAATCAATGTCTGAAATCTCAGGAACATAAAATAAGCAAATAAAGCTATACTGTAATGTTCAACAACCACTGCTAGACAAAATATAATGTCAAAATAACACTACGCTGAGGTACCCAGCCGATACATATGCAAAGAATGCATTTCATACAAGCAATTATCAATTCATATGGGAAATATTAAAATTCTGAAAAGCTATGTTGCAAAAGAATACAAGGATATTCAGTTTCTACCACATTGTGCACCGTAATTCCAAATTTGCTTCCTATCTTCTACTATGAACATCTAAAAATCTATTTTCTCCCCTTTTAGGAAAGCCATTATAATTAATGTGAGCTCTAAACTTATATGGAATGGCCACTCAGTGACAAAAGAGATATCCTTATCCACTCTCCTTTATAAACATTTTGAAAGTTCAAAAGACAAAGCTGTAAAAATTCCTCAACAACAACTAAGATGATGTTTATGTCAGTTTCCTGCACAGAAAAAGTGGCAATGACACCATTAATCGAAAGCAAAAAGGCATTAATGCATTGAAGATATTGACATTTAAATAACCTCAAATAACAACAAAACAAAAGCTAGTAACAATGCCAGACGAAAAACAACAACAATTCTCTTTATCATAAAATTGGAGCTGAAGCACCCTCTACATGACAGATAATCATGATGATGAGCCACAAACAATTCACCATGTGATCCTTTGGATAAAATAAAATTAAAAGACAATTATATACTGGACCACATCTTGTATCGATGTAGTTTTGATCATCATTCAATCTTGTTGTAATGTTTCATAAACAATCATTCTAAACTATTCTGGCTCTATACATACACAAAATATAGACTATTAAAAAAGAAATGGAAAAAATTGGAGAACCCCGTTAAAATACTACTATTACAACATAGTGAGGATTGGTATGAAAAATCCTCAAGGCTGGATTACACCAGTCTATCATTGACCTTTTTGTTCTAACAATCAGAGATCTGTTCGTTCTGTTCTTGATTTTCTCTCACTCCCAGAGGAAATAAGATATATCTGGTGAAGTTTAAAAATGTTACCCAATCCATAACTGATAAAAAAAAAATGTTCAATTATCCATAACAGCAGATAGAGACAATCTCGAGCAAATATCTAAAAATAATCATGAAGGTGTGCTCTTCAATAATTATTTAGAAGCCCCTTGTCATTATAGCTTGTGCTTGCAAGAAAATGATTTTTTAAGAAACCTCTCATTGCAAGAGACTCAATGAAAGGTTTTCATGCTTCTCCTGTCCTTACAGTGAGTGATGTGGCTATTCATAAATAGTACAACAAATTATCACAGAATATTTTGTATGGAATCTTTGATTGGCTATCTCAAGATCTCTTCTTGAAATCTTTCAAGTTCCATGATACTCCTGGATAACCTGAAAGTAAAAAGGATAAATAATGAAGTCAATGCAATGATATCTATAAAGGCAATTTTCAAAATTTCTAATAAAAAAAAAGAAACAGAGAAGCCAAATCTAAATACTACTCTTCATATAAAGCTCTTAAGATATGCTTGTGAAGTTTCCAGGATAAAGAGGAATTTGGCTCAAATGCTCCTGGCTCTACAGAAGTTATTAAATACTTTGTACAAGTATGAGCTCATAGCACTAAAGAAAATAAACTTGCTCATAACATACCTTCCAAATGCATTAAATAAGGACACAATTTCTCCTCTTGAAAGCTGAAACTTGGTAAGTCTGACAGTTGACAAACTTAACTGCTGATCCAGTGGTTGATCAAAATTGCCTGAGAAAAGTATCTTCAACGCAGTTCCTAATCCAGTAATCTAAAATTGAAGGTAACACACACTTCATATTAATGATGTTTCAAAGATATTAACCCACATTTTTCTTCAATCGGAATACAACTTCCGAATACCAACACCGTTTTTAAGTGCAATTTAATAATACTGCAGAGTTGTATTGTAACAGTCTATTTCTGAAGTCCAAAAATACCTAGAGACTTGAAATGTTGCCTTATTGGATAAGAAGTCAAACTTAGAATGACTCACCTGTAGTTTTCCCCATAAGCGACACTTATCACATCCTACACAATCCATTATGCGTGATATATTTCGGAAATGCTGTTTAAACTCTTCCTTTAGTTTTGCTGCTTGAAATCCTCCAGCAAACATAGCACCTTCATCAAAATGGTTTGGAAAACCCCTGTAATTGGAGAGTCTCAATAATCCATCAGCACTTTCACAAAAATGAGTTTGTGAATGGCAGTACCAATGCACCATATAGAGGAGGAATTATATGTCCAAGTATAAATGATGACACAACATACGATAAACGTCACGAATTAAGAAATAAAAACTCACTGTATCACATTCAACAAATCCATAACAGCTTTCCTGACATCGATGTCTTCCTCTTCGTTGCCAGTATAAAACTCGAGACTTTCAAGGTATGGTGCAGCTTTTGCTAAAGCTTTCATTTCTGTAAGAAAAAAAAAAGATGATTCTCTTACCTGTTAAAGGAGTTAAAAAAGATAGAAATTGTCTTATTATTTTTATGAAGAACTGCATGGTCCCTTACTCTGAAAAGTATATGCATAATTCTTCTTTTAGCATTAACAACAAAATATATGTTTAGTATATTACATCTGTAACTAAAAGATGTTGGCAGGAACTTTTAACTCCCAACAAGTTGCTAATTTACGAAGTAATTAAAATATACACACAGTAAACTTCCTGACGCCATGGAAAAATATAAAAACTCTAATTTCTCTACACTGGCCAACAAAATCCTACAAACAGCTATTTTTGTTTTTTCAGAGGGAACTAATATGTACATAGTTTTTTCTTTTGCTTTACCTTTGCCTCAACAAAATCATACAGAAAATACAAAAACTATTATAGACATGAATGCAAAAGAACTTGGAAATGTAAGAAAATTATACAAAAGACAATGGAAAAATAATATAAAGTTCTTTGTAATCAAAGGTCACTGAACCAACTGTAACAAAATAAGGAGATAATTTGCCTTTCACCAATTTGCCCATTTTTTAGACTGTTCCATTAGCCCTAATTCAAAGAAAATTAAGAAAAAAAAAAGTTGGGGCTAGTGTCAAAATAAACATCAGTCACTATCATCAGCCTTTTTAAAAGAGCTGTTAATTTCATGGAATTAAGAGGCCATACGAGTTTAGGTCTTGATCTTCATCTATCACCTTTTTCTGAGATTTCCAGGCCTTCCTACAAGTCCTGAGTCTTGCTATATTATTTCTACATCAACGAATAACAGTTCTTCATCCTTACTTGTCACATGGGGCAATGATTTCAATCTTTGCGAGTGCTAAGTCTATTTTCCAGTGGCTGGAGACTGCATCTTTCTGCTACTTCCTCCACTGCAACATCTTCCCACTACACACTGATCACAAATCTTAGCATTCTATAGGTGCAAATCTTTAAAAACTTGTCTATTTCCTTGTCTCTTCCTACCTAGCTTTCTAAACTCTTTACATATACCAACCTCAAATATTCACCTCTAGTTTAATGATAAAGGCCTCTGAAAAGGCCTATGGAAGTTGCCCAATGAGACATTAGTCTTGTTACACTACCTTATAAAAATTAATACAGTAATAAAAACGGTGCATAATGCACATCAGTGCAATACCTTACAAAATCAATTCTTTTGTAAAAGTGGAAAGTAGATTTATCAACAATGATTAATGCAATCTGGGGTATATGATAGAAAAGGGATTATGTAGCAAGTAGAAAACCAGTAGGAAGACCTAGAAAATCAAGGAGAAGGATGGAACCAGGCCTACTCTTGATGTGCACTGGTGCAGAAATTGCTGGAGAAAGTCGAGTGTGGAGAGATCTCATTTCCTGCCTAACCATAAAGGTAAAGTCTGACATGAAAATGTCGATGATTAGAGTATGAACTAAAAGATGCTGTATGAACTTGACAATGAATACTAATGTCAATAACGTACCTAAAAGATAAACAAAGTAGAGATTTTTGAGTCGCAAAGGACCCTCGCCTCCAGTTAACTCAGGATCAAAGCGACGCTGGAATTCTTCAATGTTAGGGCCCCAAACACCTTCACTTGAATCAGTAAAACCCTCCTTATCTGGAAACAGCCAAAATAAACATTAATGGCACCAAGACAAAAATATCTAGCAAAAATACAAAACTAATCATGCAAACATAAATTACAAAAATAACCTTCCAATTTCAAGGTCAAGAATAGGCAATAAAAAACTCGCTCCTATATTACTCAAAAACAGATGACATCATCATTAGTGTGGCACTTGCCCTGCAGAACTGTGAGCATTAAAAAGAATACATACAATCATCCCAACTTCAATTGCATTAGCAAGTAAACTGGACAGAATGTATAATCATGCCCTCAGAACTGAGTAAGTTCTGATAGTGTGGCCTTTGATATCAATATGAATACTGCTGAAACTTAAAAATGAAGAAGTCTGCTAAGACATTTGTAATATATGGCAAGTACAAGGCTCTGGATTCTGTTGTCTACAGATGATTCACATGATAGCAACACATCTTTATTTTAAGAATCATCAAACTGACACCTATCAGGACTCAAATCTTTTAGTGGTGATTAATCCCACTACAGCTTCTATGACTGGCATCAAAGTTGGACCCTAAGACTACTCTTAGACCCACAATTTTGAGGAATGGCAAAATCAATGCTTTTGCATACAGAAAATCTGAAGGACAATCAAACTCAAACTTTGGAACAAATTCTAGATATTCAGTAATCCTCTAAATAAAAAAAACATACTAAGACACAAACAACAAAAATCAGTGACCTTTACTGAACAACACAGACTTGAGAAAGGTTCAACCTCTTGTGTTGAAAAATTCTGATATGATCTCAAGTCAGTTTATCACTAGTAAATGTCTTAGCAAAACTTCTTAAAGTCTAACCTTATAAGAAATCTAATCTTTAACTCTATAACAGCTAAAATTTCCATAGCTACTTACCAGACAATAAATATTGTGCACAGAGATGAATATTAATACTTGAATGGAGTCCAGAGACAGCTCTATAGAATGTGCGTTTTTCCAAGCACATATCTGAAAGTCGTAAAGGAAAAGAATCATCCAACATGAAATAGTACTAACAAAGTATAAAGTAGTTCCGCAAGACATTCAAGTTAAATTTAAGGACTTGTAGGGTGCACCATAGCTGGTTGCTAAAAGGAGGGAAAAATGAAAGCAAAGAAAAGCAAAACACATTAGACAGATAATTGAGAGGAGCATGATATACCACATAAGGTCCAGTTAATGGTAGCACCCTACAGGATCTGAAATAACCCAGCACACAGGCCTATACAGTACAAGAATTAAAAGTTAATTTGCTAAGACATTAATTACACCTGATTAACTTACAAATTACATTTTATATTCTTGACTGTGAATCAAAATATAAAAACAAAAGTTCAATTATGACAAAGCTGTAAGTAAAGTACTTCAAATATAGCAACTAATATACTGTGAAATATTGCGAACACAGTGCTCCAAACTACAATTCTTAGCATTTATGCAACATGCCACAGCTGTAAAAATATCATGTCAGAAATTCTAGTATATTTACAAAAATGTACAAGAAACTAATGAACACCTCAGCTGTTGTAAACAATGTATGATGAATTACTAAAAAGACAGAACAATTGTATATAAAGTAAAAGAATGAAAATATTTACAGTATAAAAATAAACCTCATCATAAAATACATAATACCCGAAAGGTACAACCTAACAAGATTAGCCCTACTCCTAGATTAAAAGCTATTTGCTTAATAATGCCAGTTTAGTACACTTTAGCAGAAGTAATGTCTGTCAGATGTGTGTACAATATAGATGTGTACAATATAGATGTGTGGTAGCAAACGGAGAGTGGTATGCTCAGTGTCAGAGTTGAATGCTGGGTGATGAACTTCTGAATGATTTCCATGGTATTTGGACTGAAATAATGATGATGCAGATTTTGCTTAAGAATTTTTTCTCATGCAAACCTTGCACTACTGGATATTTCCTAGTGTTAACAGCATGTTGTACATTAGAAGCTGTTGCTTTTGCAGCTATGCCCTAGGCATTTCTGGGGTTTGTGTTTTGATGTCATCTCAGCTGCCAAAGGAGTGTGTTAATCTCCAGGCCCAAGTTGAGAAGCTTGGTCAAGCTGACTTGGTACACATGGCTACATGACATACAACCCACTGAAGACAAGGTCCATGACTGCTAATACAAGCTGAAAGCTTACAACCCAGATGTGATCCAGAAAAGCTGTAAGATGTAGCGTAAGATCATGTCTTGGCCTCAGATCAATAACCCTATTGAGCCACTATTTTTTTTAGTACATAGTATCATTATCATGATACAGAACTGAAGATGGGTCCCATGAAGTAAGTGCATCTGCAAGGCCTTGCTGATTTCAAGGCACTTTTGAAGACTTATTTTTCCAGTTAAAACTCCAACATGGTCTTCTTAAAACTTACAAATCAATGTAGTGCCACAGAAAATCAAGACATCTCATACATCAAAAAAGTTGTCCCTCAAAAATCACATTGGTAGTCTTTTCTAAAAACCAAATATGTACCTGTATGGTTAAAATTACAAGCAAGAAATCCTTCAGTTCCACCAACATATAAGTACTAAACTAGACATAGTTTATTTTTAGGTCGGACGTACTGTCTTCACCACAGCTCAAACATCCTTATTTTCTGTCTTTATGCAAATGGTAAAACACTTGTACTGCCCTGCTTGATTATTGTTCACAATATTATGAGCACACATTCAATTTACTTTGTTATGGAAATAAAGTTCTAATCCCTCTGAAATTCAATAAAACAAATTTCTCCAAAGTGAATATCAACAAGGTGAGAAATAGAAGCAATAATAGGCGAGGCAAACACACAAACCTCACAGTGTGCAGTATGGCAGCCTACAATCATGTAACCTACATGTTTTGGGTCGTTTCTGGACCATCAGAGTAATGAGTAAGTAAATTTTGGTAAAATATACCACATACACAATGACTTTGCTGTAAGACGTATTAATAAGGATTACAATCATGGCATCTATGTGTATTTGTATGAGTGAATATCAGGAATATAATTGGCATCAATCAAATCACATCCAAAAATTTTTCCTAATAAACATAGATAAAATATAATGTCCAAAATTACAATCCCATGACAAAACCAATTTCTCCAACATTACAAAATACAAGAAAGCATTTCAATGTATCAGATAACTTACTTCTAATAATTACATGAAGTGCATTTAGCACTTGGAACTGAGGCCTACAGAGGGGAAAGATATGAAACCCCAAAGGGCTCTGCAAAAGGCTCCTTGGGTTCTGGATCAACAACTTCCATTCACCAAGGCCCTTGAAGGAAGAGGTTCAGGGGTTGTATATGGTAGTGGTGGAGTGAGAGACACATGTAGAATCTGCCTTAAACATGTCAAAATCAGTGTTTTGCTTTATTAATACTGCTTAGGGAATCCCTATATATACTATCACACAGTATGATATTACTTCAGAGCCACCGAAATGAAAACATCCCTCAATTTGAATATATTCTTCAATGCCTCTGATCCAGTCTTCCACATCATTCTATTTTGTCCCTCCTTTGTCTTTGTTCTCATCATTGTCCACTTATTTTCTAGTGGCTGAGGGTTGATGAATCTAAAGATTGCTTCCTCATCCATCATCTCTGAAACCAACAGTGCAACATCACCCAACCTACAATACACTGCACTGTGAGCTTGCTCTGGATGTTGCTATGAGAACTTTACACCATTCGAGGCCATGGCAGCCATGTAAATGGTGTCTATGAGATTGAACCCACATTTAAAGTGTGATGCAGAGATGGTGGAATTCGATCATTTCTGCACAAAAGAAAGCAAGGCAACTGCTTTGGAATTTCCTGAAGAGAGCCTGGTCCATGGGTTGAATCAGGAAGGTAACATTAAGGTGGTGAATACACTACACTATTCCTCATTAGTAGATTAGCTACTAACAATTTATGTTGTAATAAGAAGGGCTAACCTAGCATAACAGTTAAATCCTATACTTTCATGCAATCTGCACTTTAAGCAATTTGTGTTTAAACTTATCCACTCTTTAGCTTGCCACTCTTTAGCTTGCTATCAACTTCTCTGTGGACTCCAAACAACATTGTATTTTGCAACTTTCATCCTTAGTTTTGGAAAAATTCCAATAGTTTGTTATTGCCTCCAATGATTTATCCAAACAAAATAGAATGCCTCTAATACAGTATAAATATAAGTATAAATGATGTATATAAAGTAGGGATTATCAATATTGAAATTACAATTATAGAGAAAGAAAAAATGAATGAGAGTTAGGTTATAGTTATTTTTCTTAAGTATGTACATGTACTGTACTGCAGTATTTCATTAGTATAGCTAGTTTTGCTGATGTTTTAATGTCTATAATTAAAAGAATGGTACAGTATCATACATATGAGCCTATCATAAAAATATTTACTTATGCCAAATTCATTATCATGCACAATATCATGTATACTCGCATATGCTGAGGTTCTAAACTAATTAATTCACTGCAGATAATAAGGGACAACCGTACATTCTTCTATCTGTAATCTAAATTTTTAAAGCAAGCCATACTTGTCCAATTCACTTGTAAACAATGACTCTGCATTGTAACTAACCATGAACCCAATAAAAGGGAAATAAGTTTAAAAATACTTCCGGAGCATGCGCAGACTATTGCACTAGCTAAGAGTTAAAGATATATAAAATGATACATCCTCAATATGACATGCCTTGATACCAGAGCAGACATAGGTTTAGCCATAAATCATTCTGAAGAAAACCCTTAACTCTACCAAGCCAAGCAAGGCCTCATCCATGTCTACACTGGGAGAAGAATCAGACTAGAGTAAAGTATACAAAAAGCAGAGCTCTCCATGCCCAGTGCTATGTTAATAAGTTTTAGGGGAGGGAAGGCTGAAATCTACAATAGCATTGTTATGTGAGAAACACGCAATCCAGTAACTTCCTGACACGTTTGGAAATAAAAATGTAATAATTTTTGTTTTGATCCCGAAGAAAATTCTAATCTAAAATATAGTACCAGATACCCTTAAAGACAGCCTGTCTGTCTCCCAAAACTTATGCTAGAGGCCTCCACCAAATATCAATATTCTTACCTTTAAGAAAATCATTAGCTGCATTTTTTTATGAGGAGAAAAAAAACAAAATACAGGTAAGAATCATTACTTCAAACAAGGCAACAATATTCATCAAAAAGGCTAAGAAGCCATAAAAACCACTTCAGATAATAGATGAGAACCAACTAGCATTTTCATACACAAAACATACCAAACTACTCTAGAACACTACGTACACTAAGTTACAAAACACTATATGTATAATCTTAGTCATTGAAAAGCCAATTACAATAACAATAACTACTGTATATGAAATTAATACATCACAAACAAACATAATGAGTACTATAAATATAAAACTTAATATACTAATTACTATAAAAGATTTGGATTGAAACAATTATAACTGTGATAAATTAAACTTCCTTCAAGTACTATCAGCCTGAATCAAATTTTAAGTCCTTACTCCTAAGAAAATATAAACCTGGAAAAAATGAATTACCCATATTTGTTATTTTCATTAGTCAAACACATCTTTTGTGAAAATCTTAATTTGGGAATCGGGTTTTGTAATTTCAAGAAATAAGCGCAGGAGTACAGTAAGCATTAATGATAAGCATTTGTGTCATCAACTAAGCATTTTAGTATCATGAACAGAAGATATATATATATATATATATATACTATATATATATATATATAATATATATATATATATAATATATATATATATATCTATATATATATATATATATAATATATATATATATATCTTATAAAGTCTGCGAGTCATGTGCCACAAAACATATAAAATCTTTTGTCTTTTCAAGTATTTGGGAAGGGGGGGGGGGGGGGGGGGGTGGTTTTACTGATGCCTGATAAACGGGGTGGGGGGGGTGGGGGGTGGTGGGGAATGCGAGAGAGAGATTTTCTGCTTAGCCATTGGTTAAGACGGAAGGCCCCTGCTCAGCCATTGGCTAAGTTGGAAGGCTCCACCTCACGTACTTGTGACATAGCACAGTGTGTAAGAATGATCGGTAGATTTGATTCGGATCTTCCCATCCAGAAACAGAACAAACTGAGACAGGCACTCATAATCAAGTTTGTTAGGCTCAACGGGAGATAAGACAAACATGATCCACCAGTCCCCAAAACCTCAAATGGTTCACAAAGCCTTCCTTCTGCAGAAGAACTCATCACGGAGGATGAGATAGAGGAGTTTGAAGATTTTTTGGCAGAGGATAGGTAGAGGAAAATCCACCTAAAAGGTTTTTTAAAGATTTTTACAGGAGGAAATGACTGTATATCATACAGTACACTTGGACCCAATGGTGGCAGTGTTTGCGTGTGGGAGTTTTCACCATCCTCAGTGTAATTTTAAACTTTTTGAAGTTATTAAAACTTTAATACATTTTTAATGTTTTATTTATCCATAAGAACATAGAAAGTATTGAAAATGGGTAGTAAAAAAGTTTGACTGGGCAAGATGCCATCTGCCTCAGCCATAATGGAACTATTCCCACAAGGTATGTGTATCAAAATCTGTGATTTTTCAGTTCTGCAATGCTGTGGATCGACCAAATTCTCGCATAATTGGGGACCGTACAGTATATAAAGGTTAACCATGTACAATATAAGTCTCTACTGAGTTACCAACACTCCTAATTGGGAATTCTTCATAAGCCAAGTTTGGTTATTCCTTTTAAAATTGATGTCCTAAATAAACATTACCATCATACTGATAAACTAACTAAACAGTGATGTCTTTAGCTGGAAATACCATACCTTTAACTCCTATAAGAGCAGGCATCCAACTGACTCTACTATTGATGAGAACACGAATTGAACCAGAAACTGTTTAATACCACTAATGCCATTTCATAGCACATAAGACAACCTTGTTTCCTTTAAAATGGCTCTTGATTTAACTTTCCCATATGCAGCAACGCAGTCTGCTTCCTTTTACAAAACCTCTGTGACCCATTTACTCTATGACACTCCACTTGTTCAATTTTACAGATTTTATCATATCTGGATTTACATATCTCTCACATCAAAACCCTTTATCTATACTTTTGGATCTTATTCCTTATATCATGTTCGGAACAAATGGTGACTTGTATCGTCCATCTTTATTCTCTACCTTTACACTTTTTCCAAAGTTATTCCTTATTTGTTGTGGATTTTTCCTGCAGTTTTCTGCCTCTTGTGAGGGCTCTCAAAACTTCTTCTTAGGATACTGAATCCTTTGTTTTTCTCCACCTCACCTCGTTTACATACAAATCATCAGGATCAATCTGCATACAAAACTTTTACAGTATTTCTTAGTGGCTATGACACATAATTAATTCAGGCTTATTCAGGGCATCAAATGAGGACCTTACTTGCACATTAAAGTCAGTTATGCAAGACTTCATCTGACATTTCATTTTTTATAGAACTAATAACTGCAGTCATTATAGTAATTGAAGTGGCCAAGATAAGGAAAATGTGATGCAATTGCAAGTATACTGACAAGGAAGCCATCCATCTCATTAATGTCTTTATTGGTACGTCACATTTTCCTCATACAGGTTTGATACATGAGCGAGTTTTCCCCACAGCCTTCTGTCTTGGGCACTGACTACCTGAACTTGCATATAGTTTAGGTTTCCATGTACGGCCTTTCTCTAAGGTATGGTCTTAGTAAACGATCCATGTCATGAAGTGGTGCTTACACCATTACTGATAGCAATTAGGTCACACTCCATCTATCCAATAATCTCAAAGGTTGCTGGAACTTGATCTTTAAGCCTTATATGCTGTATAAGCTCCCAGGACACTTGCAGTAATAATGAACTTCCAGAGTTAATCTCTTATATCCTAACAGTGGATTTCACCCTAAATTTTGTTCTAAAAGATTTTAGTGTTGTATTTGGCAAGGTTAACCGATAAGGTTCAGACACATAACATTGTAACATGTGTCAAAGGCTAGGTAATTCATCTCATTCACAGTTTTTTGAGTAAAAAATAATAAAATTTTTTATATGCTGTTTCTAATCCGCCCAAACAAATCCTGTCTTACATTCTCCAATCTATGCTTTGAAGGTTAGGCTTTTTAGAAGTCAACATATGAAATGGTTGCTCTCAAACACAAAAACTGTACAGTATGCAGATGAGAGATGGGGGCTGAAGATTACAAAAACTACCTCTTTTATTGCACTCACTCTACGATTTGTGTGTATGGGTAACTCAGTACTTAGTGTGAAAATAGTATATTTGGGTACTTGGCATGTGACTAGTATCTTTGGAAATTAATCCTGACTAGCTCAACATGAACAGTGATGAGGAAAATAACTTAGAATTTCACACTGCACATACAGCCCTTTATGAATTCCATGGCAAAGGAAGTTTATGCTTTAACAAATTATGGAATCTGACCAAAAGTAGCTAATGATGTCCAATCTCTTGTGTAACATACTAGCCAAGGATGTAATAAATGTGAAAATCCAAGCAAGGTCCTATATTTTAATAATTAAGGTTGTGTTCTGCAGCTTCATTTGCAAACACCATCTGGTCTCCAACTTTTGTTCAAGGCTTTCTTATCTTGCTTATCTTAATGATGTTCTTCCAGTTATGCTTGGTGCCTGCATTTCTCCTCTAAACAGACACACCACTACCTGGGTCTGGCTTGAGTAAAATGGCTACATTCACTTTCCATCATTCTTCCAAGTTTGATAACTGTTTAATTCTAAAACTTCTTTCTCAGTTTTACTTCAGGACGATTTACCAATTCTTGAGCATAGTACGTATGCCAAACCCTTGGAATGTGGAGTGCATTCAACTCAACTCCACCAAGAGTTGACTTGGCCTGCAATTTTGTGTTCATGTGCTACTTGCTTCCGTCAAAACACACTACATTATGAGGTGATGTAATGGGACAACTAATGCATTACTTAATCTGTTCAGCCATGCTCATGGAAGAACCAAAAGCACCTGACATATTAAGCCTTTTTAGTAACACACAAAAGCAATGTGGTTCATTAAAAGGAATAACCTAATCAGATTATGTGCTACCTAAAATAAACAGAACAACGAATACATTGCTGAACTACATATTCATGGCTTTCAGTCTCATCAGCCATATCACTTATGACAGAAATTATGATTCTGATAGTTAGTCAGATGCCCAGTTCAAACAATTACTTCTTTTGCAGAAGGGACTTACCTCCAATGCTGCTGAAGTCTGCATAAGGACCCAAATCTGCTGAGGGCCTGAAATGAAAATTTATTAACAAATAAGTTTTATTGATAAAAAAATAAGTAAAATACAATTTATAACAATTTTTATACCAAGCATAAGCAAGCCTTTACTACTAGTATTGGATATTACTTTAGCATTTCAAACAGTACACTGATAAAAATTTAAGATAACAGTTTTGCTTCAATGGTTGGGAGGCTAAACATCAACAAGGGTATGAAGATTATGTTGCCAAGGAAATCATTCAGGTCGGGAGTAGGGCATGTAAGATACATCAAGGCCTAGAACTTAATGATTTCACCATAAGATGTGAAAAGGTAAGGAGCAGCCACACAGAAAATATACAGGAATGGGAGTATAGTACCATGACAAAGACAGGCAGGATCACATAAAAATCATAGAAACAAGAAAACTAAAAAAATATATATATCAGGAGGTGTGTACGAAAGAACACAGTTGGGAGAACTTTAATGTCTGTGTGACCTTATAATGATGGGGAAATCTGATGTCAAAAAGTTAACTGTGATGATATAAGTGCACAGCTAGCAGTAATCCCCTCACAGGGTATTTATTCACTGTACACATATCCATTCAAACATGCCTTGAACTTTCTGAACAAATATGTGTATAAACAAGAAAGCATATTTGCAACAAAAAGAGAACAGAACACAAATGACAAAATAATGTCCAGACTCCAAAGTCTGAAAACCTTATTTTTCAAAATTTTACCATTTTGTTCTTTTAACTTGAAATAAAATGAATACAATTAGTTTTAACTTGTTAACTATTGCAAAACTGCACCATAGCAAAGTATATGAACCGTGAAATTTCAAAGATAATTTGCAGTACTGTAATTCAATAACCATGTGATCCTGATCATGTCGTCCTTCCATGCCTACCGATGTGTAAATAAAACATTTTCCATAAGGACATAAAAATGATTAATCTGAACTCACTTGAAGCAGTTCTCTTGGTATATACTTCTCCAAACACGGTGAGCAGAAGGCCCAGCATAGCCAGTGTATCTTTCAGGATTTAAAAGCAAGTCAACATAGTCACTGTCTGTTGAAGATTCATCATCAAGTTCACAGAAGGAGTCAATGGCACTGTCGTGAGCAGCCCAACGCTCAAATCCATCAATAGACTCTTTGCTGAAAAAAAAAGACTAGGATCAATGACAAGACATGACACAGGGATTTGTTTCCTTGGGAAAACTTAGAAAATGACACCTTCCTTCCAGCAGCTTGCACTGAACTGTGAAACTCAAATGCTTGCTTGCTTTTTATCTTTTTAATAGGAAGCAAATAATCATGAATGAAATTAACTTTATACGTACACAAAAAGGTTACGTTCTTCAATAGTGCATCTACCACCTTTTTACTGCAATTTAAAATTCAGCTTTCAAGAAATGGTCTACTTGACTTATCTTCTTAACTTACAGTACCTTCTATTTACCAATTGATATAATTCTAAAAAACAAATGAACATGAAAATGATTAGCATCTTCGTCTGTTACCTCAGCGTAGTATTGAGATATCCAAGGTCATTTTCCCCACCACAGTCATTAGTGTTGTAGTACTTCTGCTTTTCAATTTTATTCTTTTCCAAATAGGTCACTGACCCTTTGATGCCATCTGGGACCTGAAATGTGTCATTATACCAGATTATATGCTATGTATACTACAACATTTTTCTGAATGTCTAAGAACAAGATTAAACTGCAAATCTGTGACAGGCTTTTATTTATTTGGGAAACTAACCATTTCAACATTCAAGATGAAAAGAAAAATAATAATAATAAAATAAAATAGCTCACCCCCTACACATAAGTCGAGACTATTTAGCTGTGTTATATTGGGTGTAAATACTCTGTGGCTATGCTAATGTTGCTGTTTACAAGTAGACACACAATAAACTGAAAATGTTTTAAGATTTGCTTATACTACAACCGATAAGCTTCTGTTGTCAAATGTGATGGCAATATTTAGTCTTGCATTTTATATCAAGCAAATAAAGCACTTTATAACTGCAACAGTCCTTATGCAGCATAATTTTTAGTGTTTGGTGCTGTAAAGTAAAACAAAAGTGGTGAAAGTCTTTGATGTGCAAATCAACATCACTCAGTTGTGTGAAAGCATTTCTACTGGTGAAAAACTACCAGTTAAGAGCAGATCAAAATAAAAATCCAGAAAGACCTTTAAATTCACTATGTGGAATAGTGATAGCACAGAGAAAAGTGTTTATGTATTCACTCAGAATCCATGATTTAATATATATATAAAAAAAAGAGACAAAGAGATAGTCCTACAAGAATGACAAGCCTTGATGATTACATGTGCATGCTTTAAAGAAAATTATGGAGGATATTAAGTACGGCAATATTTCTGTCTGGCTAAATAAATTTGGTGATGGTAACTGAATAATCAATTTTTTTACAAATAGTAGTATCAAGTCAACAGGGGTAATACTGTCTAGTATTTCTTTTCAGATATCATGTAGCAAGAGGAGTGTGTCAAAGTTACAACTATTACTTACTCCATGTGTTTCCTTCGACACCTGTGAGATATTTTTTTTTTAATAAACAGAAAACCAAAACAAAGCCTCATACAAAATTAATCCCGAGTGGAGCAAGCTTTGGGCCATGAAGCTTAAGCATTCTAAAACTCACACTGTGAGTTAGCCTAATCGACTAGAACACTTGCCTTTACATCCTTATTTAAATAAAAACAGTACGTGCAGTTTTAAAGGTCAGACACACTTTTATGATTTCAGGTGCAACTTTTTATAGGAAATTGACTTTTGAGAAATGTATATGTAATACCACTTCCTCTTATTTCTCAGAGAGTTAGTGCATACAGCATATCGCAGAAATGTTTCAGGATGAAGTTATTATTTTTAAGCGTTTTAACACTGTTCTCTGTCCTTGTTGGGAGTACTTTTTTCCAGTGTAGTCTGCAGGTGCTGACTCTGAATTCAAACTCCTGGATAGTTATGCCATCTCTTATGTTAACTTGTGGCACAAATGGAAAAGGAGTTCATTACGTTTGTTGCATAAAATGTATTATAAGTATACTATTCAGTTTGCTAGTTCTATTGTGGCTAAAACTAAAATGTAGAATAGTTTGTCTTGTGCAGTTGTTTGGTCTCCCGATCTTCAAAATGTTAAGCGAGGAGTAAATTCATTCCTGCTTTCTGCTGATGTCTTCTGACTTTAGGACTAGGTATACTGTACTGCTTTCATTTCCTATTGCCTCATATATTTATTTATTCATCCCTTTCTCTTTTCACTTATCTCTCTTTGCAAGCTGACTTCTGTAAGTTTTCAGCTGACAACTTAAAGAAAGAATACAGTGACAATTTTCAAACTGACAACATTCATCATCTTCACATATACGAATGTCATATACAGAATGAGCAGCATGTATATATCCCTTTAGAATCTGTCAGCTTTTTAGAAGGAAAGCAATCAGTTCCAGATTAGTAATTGAAGATAAACCAACCAGGTCATGAAATATACGTACATATATAGTATAGAGCAATGAAACAAACAAGGTATGGAGGAGACATGGATATAAGAAGGTCATTGTTTATATATATATATATATATATATATATATATATATATATATATATATATATATATATATATATATATATATTATATATTATATATATATATATATATATATATATATATATATATATATATATATATATATATATATATATATATATATATATATATATATATATATATATATAATATATATATATAATAATATAGATATATATAAAATATATATATATATATATTTATATATATATATATATATATAATATATATATATATATGTATATATATATATATATATATATATATATATATATATATATATATATATATATATATATATATATATATATATATGTGTATATATATATATATATATATAAATATATATATATATAGTATATATATATATATATATATATATAGATATCTATACAGTATATATATATAAATAATAATATATATATATATATATATATATATATATATATATATATATATATATATATATACACACATACAGTCTCTACACACATGGTATAAATGCTAAACACAATACTGTATTATGAATGTCTATTCCAATTCACAATGAGTCGACTCTAGCCTTAGGTAATTGTATCTGACTTTGACAGACATGTAGGCAGCAACCTAAAAATAAAAATTTTTCCTTCTTCGTAGCACACTGTTAGAAGCCATAAAATCACTTTTCTATCAAATGATACTTGGACTATCATTAAGTATGGAGGAGATACTTAAAGTTTTTCACAGTCAGATATGCTGTTGGGACTGATAACTTATTCCTTGAGCAACTGAGCCTGTCGTTTTTGCATTTTTTTTTTAAATCTTACAGTTTTCATGTAAGAGCAGATTATACAACGCAAAACATCAAGGTTTAGGCGAGATAAACTTATTCTAAAAATTTTACACAAGATTATAGCAGTTAAACACATGCAGTAAGTTTAAATTGTGCAACCATTTTCTTCTAGTGAAAATTAACACTAAGCAATAAGCACTCAAACAATGTAATCAACTGGGCTTGTACTTGTAAGCTTCTCCATTCAATAATCCTTTAACCTCAAACTCATTTTAGGTCATTTATGTCCCACTGTTTACTTGCCTCAGGTACTTCACTTTCTTTGCAATTCCGTGACAATTCTGACATCTGATGAAGTACAAAACACATAGAAAAGCAAAAATATTTAAAAATATTTATAATTTCACTTTTCATACACACAAATTCACTTATTAATCCTATTTTCTCCAATCGAGCAACACTTGGGCTAAAATGCAGAAATAATTTGTATTTTGAACACATTTCTGTAAAATTAATCAAAATACTTTACACATAAATCATCATCATCAACATTTTTTGTCGGGGTGGATACAAACTGAATTTTCTCCAAACTCATGTCTTGTATGTGAACCTGCCTAATTCCCATCTGCATTGGACTTTCTTCAAGCAGTTTTTTAAACAAACCTGACTTCTCTGTTCTATAGCTCTGACTTCCACACTAGCAGGAGTTCAACACATAGCAAAAGAAGAACAAATACATAATGTTTTCTATTCATCTATTTCCCACCCACCCCAAGGGGACCAATAAGCATAGACACTTGCAGACCTTCTTAAAGCATTTTAATTTTTCCAGGGTACATTACACTGGACATTTCACTTAAGACGATGTATTTGGATTGGTGCGGTACCATTTATACAACTTGAGTGCAACCTTGCAGATAACTTTGACACTTATTTGTCAGGGCTTGGAAAAAAACCGTTTAGTGCATGGACCATTTCAATCAAGGTTTTTTAATTAGGGAAATATTGTTTTTAGAATTTGAGTGTAACTTTGCGGCTAAACTCAAAACTCCACATTTTCCGCGCTTGGGTTTTAACACAACTTTCCATGTTACAAACCTTAAAATAAAAATTGATAAGTGTACTCACAGGATCTAAAAAAATATAAAGAAAAAATTTTTACCAGAAAAATTATATACTATATTACTGAACTTGTATTACTGATCTAATATTTCTTATGCACTGCCATATTTAAAAATGTGTCTGGGTGTAAATGTATGTTGAATAATATGCCATATATTTGTGAAATAGCCTGGGTACTGTGAGGCAAATCTTCCATCTCTGCCCCATTTTCAACCAATTCTATTCTGCTGCTGTTCTTTTTCCATCACATCATTCTCTCACAATTACCATTTGTTCAATACCTTCCTTTATAGCTTTAATACATAACAACACAGAGCAACATTTGGTTGCATTGTATGGATGAGTTAAAAAATATCCCAAGAAATGGCTATCGGAGGCTTGGTCTAAATGCTGGGGATACAGGTTCAGTGGGATGGAAGGCCTAATTGGTCAGGATTACTCAAACTGAAACACTAGGTTTAAAAGTTTTTTTTTCAGTGTGAAAGACAGGTAAACCACAGTGTCCACTGCAGAATGAGAATCCTACATTTCTCAGACACATCCACATACATTTATATAACGACAAGAAAGTGTGACAAAATGTTAATGATGATGATGAGCATTGCTTACCCTAAAAATGTTAAGGTAAGAAACAGCCTGATTTACTGAAATATTAAAAAAGAAAATTACAATAAGACTAGTATGTACATATCTTATTTCAAATTTGAAAAAGTACTCATCTTTTAAATATTGTGCTACAGTAATCTTTTAAAAAATTCCATTCAACTTTTAAATGTAATTAGACACTATAGATCATTAAGTAGTATATTGCAAGTCTTTCTCAGCGGGCGAAAAGCAAAATATTAACCCACAAAATAAAATTTTGACAAAATTACAAATGTCTGGGAGTAATATTTCATATCTAAAATGGTCCCTACACTCATGTGTGTCTTGACTCATGAAAATCTTCATTGTATTACATTTTCATTAATTCTACTGCTTGGTACAATTTTTTCTAGACCCTTAACAATATGTTGCATATACACAGCATTTTTTTTTATTGAAAAACAAAATATAATTAAGACAAAATAAGTTTGCAACTAGGAAAAGCTATCATAAGAACTGCTAAGCCTTAACAAATAAAAATTCAATACAAATTTCCTACAGTACTTTCAGGTAAAATTTTTAAGAACTATAAGCACTAAAACATAATACTACTGTGTGAAGCAAAAACAGTTAGCCAATAACCACCTGTGAATTATCGCAAAGAATATTTGAGAATTCGAAGGGAAAGCTTAGAAGCTTGTAGTGTCCCCCTCACACATTTTCCTTTCTCTAAACTTTTATTATCACTTTTGAATTAAAACCTAGTAGCAAGGTCTGCCTTGGAAAACTTTACCAACAACCTCTCAACTTGAAACCGACTAGAATTTTACACCAGCTGTGAGAAGTTTATCTGTCCACTACAAATTCTACCTTTTTATACAGCAGCGGACTTGTCCATAAATACAATAACTTGGCTACACTTATTACTTAATGCTTATTACCATGAGGAATGATTGCACTAGTTTGCAAGCTTTGGCACAGGGATGGGGAATGAGCTAAATGCACTTCTCAAACTATCACTGCTAAAATGTTTATGATTCTTGGAGTGGAATTTTACTCAATTTAGAATTCATCTTCATCTGCTGGTCACTCTCCACAAGAGTGGCTGATGTAAAATAACTATCACTAAAAAACATAGATGAGCATAACTAATAACTAACGAAAGATCTTTTTAGTGTAGAACCAAGACATTGTACATTGATTACCATGACCTCTGTTTACAGTATAAAATCCTAAGACACACATATTGATCATACTGCACAGTAAAAATATTATTACATTCATAAGTAATCCTTCTTTCAAACAATGTAAGGTAAGAAAACTAGAAAAAAGGCAGTACATACTATCACACAATGAATTGTATACAAAAATGTACATTCACCAAAAATTCAACTGATTCAGTGAAATTCTTGTGATGTACATACACTAGGAAAAATTCTTGTGATATGATACATCTAGGGAAATTCTTGCGATGTATGCAACATTTAGTGAAATTCTTTCCTTTTAACTGATTTCAAAGAACATGCAGCTTTTCTATATTTAGAAACAGCACTTAATTCATGCAGAAATTTTCCATTCATGCTAATTTTCTTAAATGAACATCTTACTCAAACGAAACATCTCACTATAAATAATCTTTATGCTAAACAGATACAAAACTCTTACTTTTATTTGCACTTAAACACCAAGTTTGTACAGATGGGTGCTTAAGAGAAGCAAAGCACTAATCAATCTAAAATCAAGCTTCTAAATATAAAATCCAGCCCTTGTCTAACCTGTCAAACGTACTCAGTCTCTGACTATTGTGACTCAGAGACTTGCATAAATTGAAAGGGTTTAATGATATGTACCATAAGCCAGCACTGCAACAACCAAACAATTACATACAAACAGAAAGCCTAGAATAATTAATATATAATATATAATATATTAATATATAATTAAAACTGACAATTAAAATGTGTATTTTGCAAAGAAAATAAAGATGCTTTCAAGTCCAGAAAACAGAGACTTGATCAGAAAATATGGTACATCAGGGAAAACCGAAGTCATCGTTAAACGGGTGGGATTTCCTATCAGTTAAAAACCTTTGAATATGTGGGGCAAATTTTCAGCTGACAATGAGCAGTTCCTTGCCTTGGAATACAGGGTATTGCTGTAAGAATAGAATGGATAGGATTTAGGACAACGGCCAAGCGCTGAAATCTATGAGTTCATTCAGTGCTGAAACAGAAATTGAGAGTAGAAAGGTCTGAAGGGTGTACGAAAAGAAAAACCTTACAGCTGCACTAGGAAACAATTGTTGAGAGAGAGGGTGGAAAGTAAGAGGGAAGAAAAAGACTAAGAACAGAGGTACAGTAAAAGGAACGGAAGGGGTTGCAGCTAAGGCCTGAAGGAACGCTGCATAGAACCTTGAATAATGCCTACAGTGCAATGAATTAAGTGTGCTGATGGCAATAACCCCATGGGAGAGATGTTTGTTGTAATTTCCAGTACTACTTTCTGATTTCAGTACTAACCAGACCCTCCCTGAGGATTTCCTAAGCCTCCTTGCATTCTAGTGCTGGGTTACTCAGGATATGAACCACTGATTTGGTATAATGATACAGCCCAAAGGTCAAAGCAACAGGCAAACTTGATCTATGGATAAATAAAGGACGATTCTGAATTAAATAAATGAACACAAATCCTGTTAATTAAAGGCACAGGCATTGTATGATGTGAACCGAGTTTTTGGCTTGAAGAAATGGTGCTGCTGATTGCTGAGAGGTCATGTTAGCTTTAATAACATTCCAGGACCTCTGTCATCAGCTCAAAGTCACTCGGGGATATTGCAGTTAAGAAAATCAGTCAAGTCATTCCTTCCTCGCCAGTATTTCACTGCGATTTTTAATAAAGAGCATAAGATCTTTAAAAGAAGCACAATTGATTGCTGAAATTCAACAATCTCATCGACAAAAATATGTCCATTTCGCAAATGCTTACACAAACAAGACCGAGTCAAGATATGCATGATTTCACAAGTGAGATGGGGCTGCTACGGTTAATAAATGTCACATCTACTGGCTAGCTACAGCATTATAACATTTAGGCATAAGTAAAAGTAAGAGTTGTAACTGTGACTAAAAGCTAAATATAAACATAAATATTTACACTAACTGTAAACTGCAATATGAGTACTCTTCAATTCATAAAGATTATTTAATGTTCTGTCTTCAATACTGTATCTTTTTTGAAAAGAATACACTTCAACTACAACAAGCAGTGGGGCATGAGTTCCAAACCAATGCTTTGTACCTTTAATGCAAAATAACTTCAGCTGGGTGAGAAAAAGAGCCAAAGAATTCAGTCGGAAGCAAAATAAAATTCAGTACAAAACTTTAACCTGTCCTAAAAATCATATTTCTTGGATTTCTATAAAACATACACTGTTTAGGGAGAAAAGTTAACCTGAGAATATTAATTTTCCCACATAACTACAAATGTGTACTCTTATCTTCATTAACAACAGTGAAGCAAAGACCTCATAAAACAGATCTTTCTCTAAAATAAACTTAAAATTCTGGAAGTAATTAAACAAATAGTATAGTACTACTTACATTAGTACACGGCTGGACACTACAAAAACGAATGGCACATTTGCTGTCATCTTCCCAGAAAGGACATTCCTTATTCAGGTTCACCTGAAATGTAAACCATCAATTCTTTAGGTACAATCTTATGAAAGTAGTATTCTCTGAAAATACTAGTGGTTACCTAACCTTGCTGGCCACATAGGCTGATGTCATCTGATGGGGTTGGGTTATAGCAATAAATAACAAAAGAAAAACAAAAATTTTAAAGTTTCTTACCTTCCAGTACCTGAAGAAATTTTGGCTCAAAAGACTATTCAGTCTTGGGAAAACCTTTAGATTGTTGAAACTATTAAGGGTCTCTACAGAACAGGAACAGTCATCTATAACTCCTTTCAGCTGAAAAGAAAATGAAGAGCGTAAGAAGATTCTTCATAGAAGCATAGTACTACCAGTATTTTTTATTCAGAACTTCATTACCTTCCAAGTGTGCTACCCTACATACATCAGATGTAAAAAATCAAAGATCTGACCATGAAAAATGTAAAAAATTTTGTTTAGAAGAAATAAACCATTGCTTTACTATGAATAACATACTTTATAACCAAATCCTTGCACATCTCAGCGTATGACAAATTTTCAGGTGAAGGTGGCACAAGTTAACATTAGTTTCTCATTTCACTTTATACAGTAGTTACAAACATTGCTCTTAAATCAAACTTAGACAGCTACTCTATCTTGACCCAATGTATGAATAAGAGCAGTCATCTTGGAGAAACAAAATATTTACACCAGGAGGCATAATGCCAAGATACTGAACTTTGAATTTCTTCTAGTTCAAGTTAAGCTTTGATTTACCCCTCTCCTGTCAGGCAAGACTCCTAGTTAAGTTTGGGCAGTAAGTTTAAAAAGCATCACTGTAATATGATATTGTTAAACTACAATAAAGTTTTGTACATACTTACCTGGCAGATATATACTTAGCTATAGTACTCCGACGTTCCGACAGAATTTCAAATCTCGCGGCACACGCGACCAGGTAGGTCAGGTGTCTACCTTAACCCGCCGCTGGGTGCGGGCGTATGAACCAATCTATCTCTCCAGCCAGATTTTTTCTCTTTCACCTGTCTCCTGAGGGGAGGCTGGGTGGGCCATTAGACGTATATATCTGCCAGGTAAGTATGTACAAAACTTTATTGTAGTTTAACAATATCATTTTTGTACATGAACTTCCCTGCCAGATATATACTTAGCTGATTGGCACCCTTGGTGGAGGGTAAGAGCAGCTAAAGTAATAAGGAGAGATAAGAAACAACTGATGTTGTAGGATATAAATAACCTTGGTTCTTACCTGTTCAGGCAGAAGACTTCATTGATATTATCTCTGAGTCTGCGTTGCCTGGAGAGCTACAGCTAGGACGTGACCTGATGCTGAAAGACTCTCGGATCTACCACTGGGATATGTGATCCCTTTGTGTGGTAGAATCCAAGTCGGATCCTGTTAAAGGGAGTTCGTCCCTATCTTAACAGGTCCTAACCCACTACTACTGCAAGGAGCCACACTCATCAGACCACCTAACCAAACTACTAAAGATTTAGTATTACGACCTAAAGAGATGCCTTCATGCATCCTCTTTAAGGCAACCAACAACAACAAATACAAGGGGGAAAAATTTATACTACTAAACAGGATGAGTTCCAGCTCCCTGCCCCAGCACTGAATCCGCAGATACGTACGGGCCCAAGGCGAAGCATTTTTCGTAAGTGATTCTCACATCACGTAAGTAGTGGTTCGCGAACACTGACTGACATCTCCAGAATGTTGTCTCCATCAGATTTCGCACGGACATATTCTTGTTGAAAGCAGAGAATTGCTATGGCTCTTACTTCGTGTGCTTTCACTTTAAGAAGCCTAAGATGTTCTTCTCTGCAGGATCCGTGTGCTTCTTTGATGAGGCTTCTCAAGAAGAAGGACAATGCGTTCTTCGACAATGGACGAGTAGGCTCTTTTACTCAACACCACAGGACCTCTCGGTTGGCTTTCAGTTGCTCTTTTCTTCTAAGGTAGTATTTCACCATTCTCACTGGGCAAAGAGTTCTCTCGGTTCTTCTCCTACCAAAGAAGATAACCCACGAATCTCGAAGTTCTTGGGCCATGGACTTGATGGGTTCTCATTCTTTGCAAGAAAACCAGGAAGGAAAGAGCAAATGAGAGAGTCCTCCTTAAAACCCACATTACCATCAATCGCCTGAAGCTCACTCACTCTTCTGGCGGAAGCTAGAGCCATCAAAACAGAGTCTTCCTGGTAAGGTCTCTGAATGAGGCTGAATTAGGGGGTTCAAACCTAGAGGACCCAAGGAATTGAAGGACTACATCCAAATTCCAGCTAGGTGTCCTTAGGATACTGCATTTTCGTTGTATTAAACGACCTAATAAGGTCCTGTAGGTCCTTATCTTCCGATAAGTTGAGGCCCCTGTGCCTGAAGACATTCGCCAACATACTACGATAGCCTTTAATCGTCGCAAACGACTAAGCCACATTCTTGTCTTAAGAATAAAAAAGAAGTCTGCAATTTGATTCACAGAGGTACTGGAAGAGGAAACGTTATTCCTCTTGCACCATCTTCTGAAGACATCCCACTTCGATTGGTACACTCGTAATGTGGAAGACCTCCTCGCTCTAGCGATTGCCTTAGCAGCTGCTGACGAAAAGCCTTTCGCTCTGACCAGTTTCTGGACAGTCTGAAGCCAGTCAGACTGAGAGCGGGGAGGTTTTTTGTGGTACCTGTCGAAGTGGGGCTGTCTGAGTAGATCGCTCCTTAGAGGAAGTGATCTTGGAAAATCCACTAGCCATTCCAGCACCTCTGAACCAATCTTGTGCTGGCCAAAAGGGAGCTATCAAAGTCATCCTCGCGGAATCTGACTCTGCGAACTTTTTTTTAAAGTCAACCCCAGAATCTTGGAAGGGGGGAAACGCGTATACATCGAGTCCTTTCCAATCGAGTAGGAGAGCGTCTATCCCTATTGCTCCTGGATCCAGAGATGGGAGAGCAATACAGATCCAGTCTTTTGTTTTTGAAAGTTGCAAACAGGTCTAAGAGAGGCCTGCCCCACAACTTCCAAAGGCTCTGGCAAACATCTTGGTGCAGAGTCCACTCTGTGGGAAGGACCTGATCTTTCCTGCTGAGGAGATCTGCCCTTACATTCCTTTCTCCCTGTACGGAATCTGGTGAGAAGTTTTATCCCCCTTTCTTCTGTCCACAGAAGAAGATCTCTTGCTGTTTCGTACAGAGAGAAGGAATGCGTCCCCCCTGTTTCCTGATGTATGCCAGAGCCGTGGTGTTGTCCGAGTTTATTTGCACAACTGCTCCTGTCACATGTGACTCGAACTCCTTCAGAGCAAGCCACACGGCTATTAGTTCTTTCCTGTTGATGTGCCGGAAGACTGGTCCCCCATCCAGGTTCCTGACACCTCCTTGGTTCCCAGAGTCGCCCCCCAACCTGTTTCCGACGCATCGGAGAACAACACCAGGTTGGGTTTCTGGGATTGAAGAGGCAGTCCCTGCGAGAACTTGTCGGGATCCGCCCACCATGCTAACTCCTTCTTGATTTGAAGAGTAATTGACAGGGAGAACTTCAAATCCTGAGAAGGACGACTCCAATTCCGATTGAAGAAAGAATTGGAGCGGTCTCAGGTGCAACCTTCCTAGGGAAACAAATTGCTCCAGTGAGGAGAGCGTCCCCAGCGACTCATCCACTCCTCACTGTGCATACTTCTTTCCTAAGAAGGTTGTTACTTTTTCGAGTCCCCGGGCTATCCTCTCCTGTGACGGAAAAGCCCGAAAACTCAGAGAGTTCATCCGGATCCCCAGATAAACGCAATCTTCTTGAGGCGGGAATCAGACTTGACTTCTGCAGATTGACCAGAAGTCCTAAGGAATAAGTCAAATCCAGGGTTTTCTTCAAGTCCTTCAGACAACGATCTCTGGAATTGGCCCTTATAAGCCAATCGTCGAGATAGAGCGAAATCCTCACCCCTTCCAGGTGAAGCCATTGTGCCACATTCCTCATGATGGCCGTAAAGACTTGGGGGGCCGTGGTAGAGGCCAAAACACAGGGCCCTGAATTGGAAGATTCTTCCCCCCATCATGAATCTTAGAAACTTCCTCGAGGAAGGATGGATTGGTACGTGGAAGTAAGCGTCCTGTAAGTCCAAGGACCACCCATCCGTCCCCTGGACGGAGTGCTGCTAACACCGAGGCAGTGGTCTCCATCGTGAACTTCTTCTTTTCGACGAAGAAGTTCAGGGCGCTTACATCCAACACCGGTCTCCATCCCCCTGAGGATTTCGGAACTAGGAACAGGCGGTTGTAAAAGCCTGCCCGAAAGATGATCTGCCACTAGTTCGATCGCCTCCTTTTCCAGCATCTGATCTACCGCTAGTCGGAGGGCTTGATTCATGATGGGGTCCCTGTATCTGGCCGTCAACTCCCTCGGGTATTCGTCAAGGGAGGCCTCGAAGAGAACGGGATTAGATAGCCCTTCCTCAAAATTGACAGGGTCCAGGCATCTGCGTCTTTCTGGGCCAGACTTCTGCAAACTGTAAAAGCCTGGCGCCTACAGTTGTCTGAAGGACTTGAGTCTTACTTGGGAGGTTTGATTGACTTCGTAAAAGTCCTCCCTCTTCTGTTTGGTTTCCGACCTCTGAACGAAGAGGATCTAGAGGTAGATGCCCCTCGAAAGGGTTCCTGAGAGGTCGGCTTTAGCTTTCTTTGTCTTAGTCTGGAAGGTAGGGCGCGGCTTCCTTGCAGACTGTGCTAGAAGGTCCTGCGTAGCTTTGGCAGAGAGAGTCTTCGAAATGTCTTGAACCAGGTGTTTAGGAAACAGCTGTGTAGAGAGAGGGGCAAAAAGCAAAGACGATCTCTGAGCATGTGAGACCGACTTTGTTAAAAATGAGCAAAATACTGGATCTTTTCTTCAAGACCCCTGCTCCAAACAGTGAAGCTATTTCGCTGGCCCCATCTCTCACCGATTTATCCATACAGGATAAGACACAATTCAAATCCTCCGAGAAAACGTGTCCGGTCCTTGAGTTTTCTTGGCTAGGACTCCGAGGGACCAATCGAGAAAGTTGAAAACTTCCAAGACTCTAAAAATGCCTTTTAGAATGTGATCCATTTCATTCATTGCCCACGTTGTTCTGGCCGAATTCAAAGCTGATCTTCTAGTGGCGTCTACTAGTGCCGAAAAATCTGCGTCAGCTGAAGACGGAAGGCCCAGTCCCAAGGGTTCTCCTGTCTCATACCAAAATCCTGTCCTTCCTGAAAGCTTCGACGGAGGGCAAGGCAAACATTGTTTCCCCGCTTCCTCTTTAGTGCGCATCCATGAACCGAAACTCTTGAGCGCTTTCTTCATAGAAAGAGTCGGCTTCATTCTACCACACGAAGATCCTTTCGTTGCTTTCGCTGTGGAGAACAACGAGTGTGGAGAAGGAGGAGCAGTATGGCTCAAAGACTCTCCGAACTCCTGAAGGAGAAGCTCTGTGAGCTTCTTGTACGAAGAAACTGCTGCCGATGTATTAGTTTTCTTCCTCAGAGGCTTCCTGGTCTTCTTGAAGAGGAGAACGAGGATGAGGAGAACGAGGATGAGGATCCTTATGAGAATCCTTAGATGATTTCCTAGCTGGGTACAGTGCGATGAAGGAGACAAACGTCTTGAATGAGGAGAAGATTCCAAAGTAGAGAGGCGTACAGGAGAACGACGAGTTGTAAAAGACGGACGCTTATCCGAAAATTCTTGTCCTAAACTCCGCATTCCTTCCTAAGTGCAGACAAACTCTTAACATCAAAAGAGGAAGGACTCCTTTCTCTAGAAAGACCACGTCTATCCCTAGGGAAACTACGAGAGGGAGAGCGCCTGCTAAGATCCTGGCGCCGATCGTGAGGAGAGCGGCTACTAGGCGCCGAGCGCCTATTCTGTTACAGGGCGCTTAGTGAATCCTGGCGCCTACCAAGCGGCGAAACGTTGCTAAAAATAGGGCGCCTTTCAGGAGCAGGGCGTTCGAGAGGCTCTTGATTGCCTACGAAGCGGAGAGCGCTGCTACGCTCCGAGCGCTTAAACGGAACAGGGCGTTCGGCGAGATCTTGGTCCTTACCGAGGGGAGAAACGTCTGTAAGGCTCCGAGTGCCTAACAGAAGCAGGGCGCTTGAGGCGTTCTTGACTTCTAGCAAGAGGAGACCGATGAGGAGTAGGGAGTCTCGAGAACGAAGAGCGCCTACTAGGAGAACGAAGCAAACGAGGATCAAGGTGTCTTTCTCCAGGCGAACAGCTACTAAAAGAATGACGCTTACCAGGAGCAGGGCTGCCTACTAGACTCTTGATGTCTTACAGGGGAGGAGCGAACTCCATGCGACGAGCGCCTACTAGTCACGTTATCCGACGCCCCACGACTACAGTAGTCGGAAGGAGAAGTGCGCCTACTTTCAGAAGGGCATTCCTAGGTTCTCTGAGAAGACGAGGAGAAGAATAAAGAAGAGACGGCGACGACGAACCAAGTCTTCTATGACACCTGAGCGACTCTTCTCTTCTTGCACGAACTCTAGAAGAAGGAGAAACGAAGGGGCTGAGCGTCTACCCGAGGCAGGAATCCGATTTGAGGAAAAATCTTCATAGTCCAAGGAGCGCCTATCCGTCGAATGGCGTCTCGACACCTCCGAGCGGGAGTGGTGTTCCTCTCGTGAAATGTTACGATGAGTAGAAGAATCCTCAAAAGAAGGAGAACGCCGATTACAAGGAGAGCGCTCTTCCGACGAAACGCGCCTCGATCTCTTGATCGGGAGAGACAAAGCCTTCCTTCTACGCGATCTCGATGCCAAGGAGTCCGCCAAGGCTGTGATCTGAGCTTGTACGGCCCACTAGTACTCGAGAAGGAGAGTCCCCAGGATCTTCTTCCGAGCAAGCTCAGCGCGAGGCGCGGGAGAAGGAGGGCGATCACCGGATCTCCTAGGCTTCTTTGCTTGCAAGGAAGCTACATCAGAAAAGTCTTCTGGGCTGGACGCTAACGTACTGAAGGGAGCCTCCGCAGCCCTCTTCAACGGGCGTGACGCCTCCTTAGAGCTCCACCCACGCTTCGGCGAAGGAGAAGAGGATGACGAAAAACACTGGCGAAGAATATTCTTCTTCTTACGATCCAAGGCAGCCTGAGAGCGAACTTCAGGATCTGCCGAGGGGACGCCTGACCGGTGGGGGCTCTCCCTAGCCCTCCTGCGGCTTTCGACTTTCCTCCTCCACTGGAACTGGGAGTCTGGAAGAGGTCTAGGCCTGGAGGCACTAAGGAGCCGGTCAGACGCACCCTCATCACTGGGTACACTGCACTTATCATCACTGACACTCTTACCTTGCTCAGTACGAAGATTCTTGTCTTCCTTAGAACACAAGGAAGCTTTTGAGGCCGCCGCCTCCGAAGACGAATCTACGGCTTCGGTGCGGGGAGCAGGAGCTGAGACCTGGGAGGAAGGTTCTAAAACTACATTAATGTTAGTTTCATTCTCACTCATTCTCGACCTGCTCGAGCTCCTTGAAGAAGCTTTACGTACCCTATCCCTTTCAAGTTTCCTAATATAAGAAGAAAGAGCCTTATATTCATCTTCGTTCAAAACCTCACACTCTTGACACGGGTTACTAACGAACATTCATTCCCACCCCCTACATTTAACACAGAAAGTGTGAGGGTCCACCGCAGCTTTCGTAACCTCACCTTACATCCATCGGTCACACATACTCTAAACAAAACCGGAGTTTTGGAAACAGAATCAAAATCAGACATTCTACAGGAAAATCCAGCGCAAAGTCAATAACGGTCCACAATCAGCGTATGCCAAGCAACATAGAGCGAATACGTCACCAAAAATGTTCAAATCAATCTCCAGGCAAGCGAGAATGAAGAAGATATCGGAAGAAACGACAACAGTTGTTATCGCTTCAGCGACAGAAAAAAATCTGGCTGGAGAGATAGATTGGTTCATACGCCCGCCACCCAGCGGCGGGTAAGGTAGACCACCTGACCTACCTGTCGCGTGTGCCGCGAGATTTGAAATTCTGTCGGAACGTCGGAGACTATAGCTAAGTATATATCTGGCAGGGAAGTTCATGTACAAAATTACTTTGAGACTGACACACTTTAGGTCTACTGGGACTTTCACTTTAGGTCAAGTTAGGCACTGGGGTCATTAGCTGCTGCCTTTGTGTCGCCACTCCCACACCCACCATTAAATCAAGACTGGCCAAGTTAAGCTTGGGAAGGTAAGGCTTTAAAATCTTTTGGGTCTGTGCATTTCACTCTGTTTTGTTGAATTTCTCACCCTAAAGATCCTGGTTTCCCAATGGGTTACCTAATAATCAATTGCTATGCACAGTTGGCTGAGGAAACACAAAAAATGAGTCATTTGCCCCAACAAAAATGGTAAGAAGCCCATAGAACAAAAGATAAGTCAGAAATATAAATGATGCATTTATGTACGTAGTACATATATTATTGTATATGTATCAAGTATCACTATCATTACTTATCAGCAAGAGGCTGGAGATGACTGGAGATTTGTGGAAGATAAAGTAAAACTAAGACAGGAGTGGTGGAAGTTCACATGGGCACTTAACATTCAATGCATAGTGCTGGAAGCAATTCTGGCACGGGTGAGTGAATGATGCATTACTTTCATTTAATACTAGGACATTTTTATTCTTTGCAAACATCAGATTTAATACAAAATGGTAGAATATGATAATTTTGGCATTTTTTCCAAAGTAATATTGGGAGCAAATGAGTAATAAGTTGTGTATTTACTGATACAATAAGTGAAGGGTTACATCAGTTTCTAAATTTATCGATACCAATTTGAAGGTGTTCCATTTTGAGTTCTTGGGCATTCAGAAGTGATCGCTCAGCATTTTTCGCATATACTATTCACAGGTGTTTATGAGTTCTAATATTCATCTGTCACCTAATAATTACCTCCATTTTCAATCGCCTAAACTTTATAAATTCTTATGCTCATGGACCTGCTATTTTCAACTTCAGACACTTTTTACAACAATCGTTCAGCTTATGAATGGTTGCCTTGTGTGTCAAAGTGTTAACTGAGATCATATAAGATATATTTCACATAATATAAGATCCATCCCACTGATAAATGCCTCTCTCATCTGAACTGAATTACCCTGAATGACACAGCGCCTATGTACAAATCTTGCACTATTCCTGTATTAAATTTTATGATTTACATCCGTAAGTCAGGTTAAGAGGCAGAGTCAACTGGGAGTACAGATGTACATAACACCAAAAGTCAGGTTAGTGTTACATCTTTGAATTTTGTTCCATAACTTACTGCACAGCAGGTCTGATTAGATGAGGTGTCCAAGTTAATCCATGAAGGGGGAGGGTGCCTGAAGAGGGCAAAGAAGATCTGGCACCCTAAATTAGATTAGCTAAGGTGGGTTTTGACAGCTCTGCACAGATATCTATTTATAAAATATTTTGAATGAGCAATACAGAAAAGGATGTATATATATGATGTAGTGCTGGTGAGAGCTTGAAAAATTTACCCAAATAAGAGAGACATTTAGCCTTTTGTTTCAGTTTTTATAAAGAAAAGCTCCTCAGGATACCATCCATGTGCAAGAAGCCCCTTAGGAATTAATGTAAAAACATTAACAACACAGTAAATTTCTCACATTATTTCAATAAATTTCTGAAGTTATCTCACCTGTTCTGCACTATATACACCTCTTTCTATATTGTTCAGTCAAAAAATTTCACTAATAAGCAACAACTCTGTGCCGAGTTCTTTAAAATTACCAATTTACCTAGTCTATGGACATGAAACCAGAGTTTTTCAGACAAATTATCTTGGATTTTAACCAGTTTAGGCCATTGGTGCTCATGCAATTCGCCCATATTAAGTTCCCTCATAAAAGCCTGCATGTCCAACTGAGGTACCCCCATTACTGTTGCATATGCGGGCCTGGGGAGAGAATTTAAATAATTCATGTCTACATAAAACATGCACTATGGGCAGACAAATATGAGGGTAGAATGCTGCATAAGAGGTTACGGTTTGGTAAGGGTAGGGGGCTTCCCCAGGCTGGTTGAGAGACAGAGACCAAGGTTAGGTTAGGTAAAGGATCATATTCCCCCTCTGAAATAGCCTACTCACTACAGAGAAATACGATTCATGTCACTAGCAAGGAATATCCTGGTACAGTATTCCCTTCCCTGGTTGGAAATGCCTTCTTATTGCATTACCCTCATGGGAGGACAAATTTTAAGATCCAGGCCCGTCAAGTGTTAAGGACCCGGCACACTAAGTCAGGTTAGGTCAGGACAATTGGGCTATGGTCAAGCCAATTTATCATATGATAAACATGACAGCAGTTGCGAAATGGGTTTATCAGACGTTTCCGCAGGAAATGTACAAGAGATCTGTCCAGACTGCACTAATTACCTATAGCAGCCTACTTGGAATCAATATACCTACTAAACAGATTCCCTTTTATCCTTAATGAATTCCTAGAGTCAAAGCAAACGCCTTCCCTAAAGTAAACCTCATAGATCGGGCCTACATGCATGTAGTAGTAGGTAGAGAACTCAAGTCACCTCTTGAAGGGGCCATATTTCATGACGAAATCGCAAAATCTCGTAGGGGCCAGATCTCGCCTCACATAGGTAGGTAAGTAGCTATTCTCCATGAAGAGCTGGCCTAACAATGCCTAACACAGCGCAAACGACGAAAGGACACTATGCAGTTTCAAAGGGGCCTAAGGAACAAGATAATAAAGGCCTTTTTACAACAAAAACTTCATAGAAGACTCGGGTCGCCTCCTGAAGGCCACTGAGCATGACGAAATCGCCAATTCTCGCACAAAAAGATCTACCTACATACCTAACCTTGTAAAGTCTCAGTCAATCGCAAACGGTGAAATGATAATGTATGCAGTTTCAAAGAGGCCTATGCAATTTGGTATAGTAGGCCATTGTAGGAAAAACCGATCGAGCCTACCTGACAGAAACACCTTTCCCCAGCGGCCGGACTCCCTCCTTTGGACGTCCTCGAGGATTTCTGTGCCCCGAACCACTGTCCTCCGCAGGTGCCGGCACAAAACGCGACGAAAACGCCGCAGAGAGTAACGTTAAACCACTTCATGATGAGACGAGGGCCCTACCACACATTCAAGAACGGAATGGTTACGGTCGACCGACAGACTGGTTAATGTAGAGGTCCGAACGAGAGAGTGGTTACTACATGACTGACAACTCGTAGCCTGACACTTTGAATCTTGCATCAGCGTCGCGTTCAGTGTCGCTGCGGAAGGCGGAGCTTGATTACGTATAACGCTACGTTCGAACTTGTTTAGCAACCTTGGCTCGAGTCTACCATTTTCTTATAAATATGAAAAATTATCATAGAACGGCTAAAATGCTATACTAAAATTTATCATTGATATAACATTATATTTTTGAAACAAACTACGTTGATTATTTCTGAGGAATTTGTTAAAATAATGGCGTAACTTATGCGTATAATAATAGGCTGAGCTGAAGTTGGATGTTCAACCTTTACGATGGAGTAAAATGTCAAAATTCAGACGATAACAGCTTAGTGAACAAGGGATTCGGAGCAGCTGAGCCTTGAGAACGCTGGTGTAAACATTTTATATGTCGCAAAAACATTGGATTTCACGATATAAATGTTTCACTAATATTTGTTTAAAGAATTCCAAGGTTCCATTAATCCACATGACTCGCCACGGGTGAAATTCAGTTCACGCGATGTAGCTAAAGGAGATCACGTACACCGCAGATACGTAAAGCATTTACACTGACGTGTACCTTTAGTCTCTGGAAGACCCGGGAGATTCAAGACAAGTTGCTTGTAATGTTTTTACTGCTGTTTATTTGCATGTTCACACATTTATAACGAATTTCAAGTTGCATATTCCGGAATGATATATTATATATTACTTGTCAAATCCCCATTATCGAAATATTCCACTTGGCAGCCTTGATATCCATCCTCAATCAACAGCTTATCTCACAATGACTTTCATTCACCCACCCATATGACACGCAAAACAATCGACACTTGATTTTAACTTACCCCGACTGTCCTTGATACTAATAGAAAATGCCCTCTTATTGATCCTTTGTCTCCCACAACTGAATAAAACATCTGACACCAAACAAACTTCTGCGTTTCAGGATTATCAACACGTCAACCAAAAACGTCTCTTACCATTTATTTTTTCTTAAACTTTCTACGAATGAGAGTTGCTGTCTACTGATGCATCAGCCATACCCTCCTTTTCACTGCTAGCATTGCAAAGCATCGCCCTTTTTTACTTCAGTTCCACGATTCAAAGCACCCCTTGCCCTTACCATGCCATCTATTCATCTTCCTTCGACAGGTGACAATAGGCAACTCCCTTTCCTTCCCGTAGTTCATGCGAGGTTCATTTCTAGTATATTCTTTCCTTAACTTTATCCGCATTGGTTTTCCTTATAAAGGGCTATTACTTCCTCCTATAATATATGTCAGTGTTCAACGATTCATTTTCCCTCTTGTAGTATCATCAAAGGTTCAGTTCTCGTTCAGAGGTCCACAAGATCCGTATATTTTCAAGGACAGCAATATCCGCATCCGTTTCAAAAGATAACCCCATCTTATACTACTACTATCTCGACAAAGCAGTTTCTTTGCTAATGAACTTTCTTTATTAAGATAAGCTAGGACGGAGTTCCTTTTAGTTTCTTGAATTAATTTCTGATGCAATCTCAAACTACGCACATCTGCGCTTAGGACGAACTGGGAATGAAACGAATCAGCAGCATAACGGCACATTTCTAAAGGGACGAGGACGCCCAAGAAAGTAAATGGGAGCTATTCAAAAGCAAATATGCACATATTTGCTTCACAGGCAGCACGCACGGTCTAGAAAGTTCTTTCTAGACCGTGGTAGATGACGACGCTGTGATCAATGACTACGCTCAGAGCTTGGAAACGATCAAAGTGTCCGAAATAGACCGATGGGCTACTAGATCAACACGTAATATTCAGTGGACGAGGAATAAAAATGCAAAATTATCTGGATATATAACATTTTCCGTGACAGTCCCGTAAGAGAAGGTTTTAGAGTACTACAATGCTTGGCTTGATAGCCTGAATTTCATAAATTAAGTCCGATAACAACGACGCACTGCAAATGCAAAAGTATGATACATAGTATTAGTACGAGATAATGCAAAGTTGAATTTCATAGTACTACATGAATTTTTAACCGTTTCCTACACGTCTACTATAGCATCTAATTCTGTTATCCATTAATGCTTTATTTATAGTTTTATCTATTTATCTATCAATTTATTAATCAGTCTTTTTTCCTAATATCTGTCTTCTTATTTCTGTATTTTGTATCATGTAATGAAACGTCTTCCAAATGAACACTATAGCCTTTGGAAGCTTGAATTTCAAGTCAATGGCCTCTGTGGATGTGTTCCATATGTGCAAGTGTTTAGTTCCTATGAAGCGCGCTCATTTACATTGTGCAGGTTACATAAAACGTACAGTAGTACAGTCAGTTGTAGGTTACACCTGTTTGCTGAGCAGTTGTGACAACTGAATGTAACTTATCTTACTATCGAACATTACAGTGCTGTGTTGCGTTGCACGGCGTGAGTGCACTGTAATTCCTAATAGCAGTAACATATAAATATATACGGTAATTATATTTAATCTTATCAACTATAATTACAGTGGAATCATTATATATATATATATATATATATATATATATATATATATATATATATATACGCGCACACACACGCACACACACACACACACACACACACACACACATATATATATATATATTATATATATATATATATATATATATATATATACATATATATGTGTGTGTGTGTGAGAGGGTGTGTGTGTGTGTCAAACTTCTTTCTGGAATTGACAAACTGCATCGTTGAGGTAGTACTTAAATTCATGACCTTGTGACGGCAGGTAATTAGACCTATATCGATAAAGAGCTGATTTATGACATATTGCAGATACCGTATTATCTCCTATGAGATGGATTTCACTAAATTTACTATTATTGTTTTACTTTGAAATAATTTCTGTTATTAGGAAAACCCTGCCCATCGCCGTTATATAGGCCTAAGAAACTATTTTGGACTCATAATATTGAAATTTTGAGTTTCGTTTTTTGTTATATTCGCATACAAAACATGTGTGTGTGTGTATGCACACGCTCGCATGTGTTCACCAAAAACATATCTAATAGGTAATTTATGTCCGCGATGTTCCATCTCGATAATTACACACAGGATCCAGATTAAACCATTTTAACGGTTGCCCGAGAGCAGAGCCCGTGCTTGCTACGAAAGGCCAGCTTTAATAATAATAATAATAATAATAATAATAATAATAATAATAATAATAATAAGAAGAAGAAGAAGAAGAAGAAGAAGAAGATTGCACAATGTTACGTATAGTCGGAAACGCTAAATTAAGACACGTTTAATTGAAGTTTCCTTGCCACGTAGAGCAACGCCACGTACAGGAAGTCGTTGTCCACAGGCTTGCTTAACGTCACGTAGACCCGTATTGTTTCCACTATCACCACATACCGTCCACGATATACCGTCTGGTGCAAAGCGTGCATAAATTTATCATCTATGATGATAAGCACTTGAGACTACCGTGGGTTTCCTGCGGAGATTCCAAAGTTCATATTTTGGGCGTTCGTCTTGTCTGCGTGAATAGAATGCGCTTTTATTTGTGGCAGAGAATTCATATTTTTGTAAATAAAGCCATCATCCGGGAGTATAACTCATACTCGCGTACGTGCGCATACACACGATAGCCTTTTTCTTTGCATGGCGATGAGTTAAGTCCATTAAATAAGCTTTTCCCGTGAAAAAAGAATTTTGTCTCCCTACGAAATCATGACAGATGACTGATTTTAGTACCAGTCCGGACTCACTGCTGTTTATATGCAGAAAAACGCAAAAAAAGTACTACATAGTATATTAGGATATATTATATATATATAATATAATATATATATATATATATATATATATATATATATATATATGATAAAAGGTATGAGCCACGATGGAAAAACAAACAACGGAGTTCTACAAGATCTTTCGACTGAACGTCCTTTACTCAGCAGACAAACTGACTTACAGGATAGGTCGTATAACTGACAGATAGGGATTATAAGGAGATAAGTACCTAGAATCCGACACACCTTGAGAATGAGTAACCTTTCCAAACAAGCATAAACATGGGTACAATTTAAGAACAAAAAGATTAAGTCCAACTGCTCAGACACAGGGACAAGACGATTAAAGGATTATACAGAGCGACAGCTAACCACAATCAGATCTTTGGTAAACAAAAACTTATTCACAAAAAATATTAAACATATATATATAAAGAAAATATCTCTAAGGCAACTAATTTGTATTTAAGTCTGTAATAATATCTTTGAGGTCATTCTTAAACATGTTACAAATACAAGGGTCTAAATGAAACAGGCCACGACTAATATTAAAATTACAATGGGAAGTAAGTTGTATTATGGCAGATTCTGAAAGACTTCGTGATAAGACATCTTTTGATTTTGCAGTTACTGAACTACCAATCCAATTTATCTGATGGTTGTGTTCACTTAAATTAATGAATATTACATTTTGACAGAATATTTACGTTGTTTTAATCTTACTTCTAAGCCCTTGCTCGACTGTCCGCGAGATAAAAAATGTACAGTACATACATGGAATTTTATATATTTTGTTGTTGCTTTCCCTGGGGCAATTTTTTATTAACATTCCTTTTAGTGTGTTATTATAGGAAAAACAAGGTTGACCTTAAAGGCTTTTAACAATGATTTAATGGTTTCAAATCCGTTAAAATAAGGCAAACTAAATGTTCTTAGAGTTTTCTTTCTCCGTGTTACTTACACTATAAAACTTTTTGTGGGCTTTATTATAACAAATATCCAGTATATGTGAAGAATAACATGAGGGAAAGATTTATGTTATCCTTCACATATACTAGATATTTGTTATAATAAAGCCCACAAAAAGTTTTATAGTGTAAGTAACACGGAGAAAGAAAATTATTCTAAAAAAACAAACAAAAAGGGGTTCTAAGAAAAAAACAATTCTTATTTTGCCTTATTTTAACGGATTTGAAACCATTAAATCATTGTTATAAGTCTTTAAGGTCAATCTTGTTTTTTCCCATAATAACACACTAAAAGGAATGTTGATAAAAAATGGCCCCAGGGAAAGCAACAACATAATATATAAAATTCCATGTATGGACTGCCCCTCTTTTTATCTCGGACAGTCGAGCAAGGGCTTAGAAGTAAGATTAAAACAGCATAAATATTCTGTAAAAACTGGGCAAACCTCTAATGCAATATTCATTCATTTGAGTGAAAACAGCCACCGGATAAATTGGATTCGTAGTTCAGTAATTGCAAGATCAAAAGATGTCTTATCACGAAATCTTTTAGAATCTGCCATAATACAACTTACTTCCCATTGTAATTTTAATATTAGTCGTGGCCTGTTTCATTTAGACCCTTGTATTTGTAACATGTTAAAGAATGACCTCAAAGATATAATTACAGACTTAAATACAAATTAGTTGCCTTAGAGATATTTTCTTTGTATATGTATGTTTAATATGTTTTGTGAATAAGTTTTTGTTCACCAAAGATCTGATTGTGGTCAACTGTCGCCCTGTATGATCCTTTAATTGTCTTGTCCCTGTGTCTGCAGCAGTTGGACTTAATCTTTTTGTTCTTAAATTGTACCCATGTTTATGCTTGTTTGGAAAGGTTACTCATTCTCCAGGTGTGTCAGAATCTAGGTACTAATCTCCTTATAATCCCTATCTGTCAGTTATACGACCTTTCCTGTACCCTCAATTTCTCATGTAAGTCAGTTTGTCTGCTGAGTAAAGGACGTTCAGTCGAAAGATCTTGCAGAACTCCGTTGTTTATTTTTCCTTCGTGGCTTATACCTTTATTTATGGATTTATCACGTTCCAAACTTTTGTGATTCAGTTATATATATATATATATATATATATATATATATATATATATATATATCATATATATATATTAAAAAATAAAAGAACCAAAGACTCGATCTCCTATTCTGCAGGAGTGGTTGAATACTTGACGTGAAAACAATAAGGGACAATTATGAAATATAAGAAGCACCATATTTTGAAAACGTACACAGAGGGAATCATCCCTGTGGAGTGCTGTCCATAAACCCAAACCAAGTGAAGTGTTATTTAGATATCTGTTCTTATTTGCATCTATTAGAACTCCAGAAATTCAAGCGAAGATGCAATGCATTACTATCCTAATGCAATTCTCCTTTTATTTTGATCATTTACTTACATATTCATTTATTAATTTGTTGATTTATCTGTTTTTATGTAATAACCGATCTTCTCCTTCTGTTTCCCTTCTTTCGTAAGCTTGAATTTCAAGTCAATGGCTCCTGTGGGGTTGTTCCATATGTATAGGGTGACCTTCTGAATAATAATATAATAATAATAATAATAATAATAATAATAATAATAATAATAATAATAATAATAATAATAATAATAATAATACGAGAAATACAAAGTACAGGAGAGGGGACTAAACAACACACTAGAAGATGTAAAGCAGAGGCTTAAGGCCAAAGCACATAAGATCCAACGGTACATGAACAGGAATAAGGGATACCAACAGAACAAACTATTCGGAACCAACCAGAAAAGACTATACAGCCAACAAAGAGGGGAAGACAACCACCAAGAAATTCCTGAAGCCGATCCAAGTAAGAGATTCTGGGAAAACATATGGAGCAATCCGGTATCACACAACAAACATGCAACATGGCTCCAGGAAGACAAGAAAGAAGAAACAGGGAGAATAAAACAAAGATTCACAGAGATCACGACAGACACAGTCAGACACCAACTAAAGAAAATGCCCAACTGGAAAACCACAGGTCCCGATGAAGTCCATGGATACTGGCTCAAAAACTTCAAGGCCCTACACCCACGAATAGCAGAACAACTCCAGCATTGTATCACAAATCACCATGCGCCCAAATGGATGACCACAGGAAGAACCTCCTTAGTACAAAAAAACAAGAGTAAGGGAAATATAGCCAGTAACTACAGGCCTATCACCTGCCTACCAATAATGTGGAAGTTACTAACAGGTATCATCAGTAAAAGACTATACAACTACCTAGAGGAGACAAACACCATCTCCCACCTACAGAAAGGCTATAGAAGGAAGTGTAGGGGCACAAAAGACCAGCTCCTGATAGACAAAATGGTAATGAAGAACAGTAGGAAAAGGAAAACCAACCTAAGCATGGCATGGATTGACTATAAGAAAGACTTCGACATGATACCACACACATGGCTAATAGAATGCCTGAAAATATATGGGACAGAGGAAAACACCATCAGCTTCCTCAAAAATACAATGCGCAACTGGAATACAATACTTACAAGCTCTGGAATAAGACTAGCAGAGGTTCATATCAGGAGAGGGATCTTCCAGGGCGACTCACTGTCCCCACTACTCTTCGTATTAGCCATGACTCCCATGACAAAAGTACTGCTGATGATGGATACTTGGTACCAACTCAAGAAAAGAGGCAACAGAATACAACAAGCTGTATGGTAAGAGCATCAAGGAAATAGGTACCCTAATCCAGACTGTAAGGATTGTATCTGGGGACATCAGGATGGAGTTTGGAATAGAAAAATGTGCCTTAGTCAACATACAATAGGGCAAAGTAACAAGGACTGAAGGGATAAAGCTACCAGATGGGAGCAACATCATACACATAGATGAGACGGGATACAAATACCTGGGAATAATGGAAGGAGGGGATATAAAACACCAAGAGATGAAGGACACGATCAGGAAATAATATATTGTTACGAAGTGCCAAGTTTCTGGTTACCATTCATCAATTGTTACCTCACCTGAATCCTCATCACAGGTATTAAACGACTGAATACTCTAAAGGCAACAGTGATCCCTTAACAACTTACCAGTATTGCAGAAAATCAGACTAAGTTCATCAAAACAGGTATGAGGTAATCTTGTAAGTAATTAAATTAATCAAAGGGCATCATTCCATCAACAACTTTAAAAGTCTAAGTATTTTCCTGATTTCAGAAGCCTAAGTACTTCCCTGGTTCTAAGTCACTTCAAGTAAATTGAAGGAAAGCAGATCAATTACCACTCTATGTTTCTACCTACCATAATCATAATCATATGCAAATATACTGGTATAAAAATAAAAACACTTATAAAAATTTTAAATACAAAAAATTTATTATTAAACTCAAAGTTTATAAGTGAAATTCACAATATCAGGGAAAATTACTGTTACTTGAAAACAAAGTAAAGTTTAATTAATTCTTGAATTAAATTAAGTAAAATTAAATCAAAATTAATTTATCACGAAATTCAAGAACATTAATTTAATTGAAATTTAAAAGTGTTAGGCAATAATTGAAAATTTGAAATTAATTCACAAGTGCTAAACAACAATAAAACTTGAAAAGAATTCTAAGTAAATGCAAATTAATTCACAAGTGTTAAATTTAATTAAATGTGCAATGATTAAGCAATGAAAATAACTAAGTCAATTAAATTGTGAATGCAAATGAAAATATAAAATAAAAAGGCACACTTCAATAAGAAAATGAACAAATGTAAAAAAATTGAAACAAACACAAAACACAAAAATTTGCAATGTGTAAAAGTGTAAATCTTTTCACTCAAAACATTGTAACCATCAGTTTTTACCAAACCTTCGTAACATCTGTTATTAGTTATTAGTTAACCACTGTTCCTATCCGTTATTAGTTATTAGTTGCAACTAATAAAAATATAATACACTTTACCTTTTTGGTATACCAACTTCTTTCTTTGCTGCAGTCTTGTTTTACACTTCCTCAAAAACCAGGCACCGTTACAACAACGATGTTTGTTCAGATTCCACAAAAAAACACTATTTAATACTAAATAAACTCTAAGAAATATCAAATAAGAAATTCTCAAGTTACGAGTGACCAATTTACGCTACGTTGATATAATCTCAAGGATGTCGAGGTAGAGAGAGAGAGATAGAGAGATGTTGATGCCTTGAGTATCTAAGATTTTATGAAATTCTTCTCCCTTGCAGAAATTGGACAGGGGAGATGACAAAACGTTTTTGGCACAATTCTTCTAGAAGCTTCGAAATCTTACGCAACTTTACTTACAAAATGTGTAATCTTCACGTGGCACTCGGCAAAGATATACACGTATGAGTCCAGTCTGTTAAAAAAAAAGACACGTACTCTACTCGATCGACTGAAGCAGAAGCCCTTATCTTACTTGATGATAGATTCTCAAAACACAAATGAAGTCTCGAGCTCGCTTATCAAATGTGTTGACAGATTAGGAAAGCAAACGGAGATCTCGCAGTTCCTCTAATCTCACAGTGCTGACACAATAGGGAAACAATCGTAGTTTTGAATGGACAAAGAAAATCTCTCTCTTTTTACATTCTACGTTATATATATATTCTTTTCATATTATTTTATGCGAAATCTGAACACACATTTAAAAACATCCTATCTCCAAGCTATCTAGGAATCTGAAAAAATGTTGCACAATTATACATAACATTTTGTACAGTCTAAGAGGGAATATATGCATTTGGAAAGTAGCAATATATAATAATATGCAGAGACTCAAGGCTATACTCAAGACAAAACTCAACGCCGGAAATATGATAAAAGCCATAAACACGTGAGGAGTGCCAGTAATCAGATACAGCGCAGGAATAGTGGAATGGACGAAGGCAGAACTCTGCAGCATAGACCAGAAAACTAGGAAACATATGACAATCCACAAAGCACTACACCCAAGAGCAAATACGGACAGACTATACATAACACGAAAGGAAATAGGGAGAGGACTACTAAGTATAGAGGACTGCGTCAACATCGAGAGTAGAGCACTGGGGCAATATCTGAAGACCAGTGAAGACGAGTGGCTCAAGAGTGCATGGGAAGAGAGACTGATAAAAGTAGACAAAGACCCAGAAATATACAGACAGGAGAATGACAAACAGAACAGAGGAATGGCACAACAAACCAATGCATGGACAATACATGAGACAGACTAAAGAACTAGCCAGCGATGACACATGGCAATGGCTACAGAGGGGAGAGCTCAAGAAGGAAACTGAAGGAATGATAACAGCGGCACAAGATCAGGCCCTAAGAACCAGATATGTTCAAAGAACGATAGATGGAAATTACATCTCTCCCCTAAGTAGGAAGTGCAATATGAAGAATGAAACCATAATCCACATAGCAAGCGAATGTCCGGCACTTGCACAGAACAGTACAAAAAGAGGTATGATTCAATGGCAAAAGCCCTCCACTGGAGCCTGTGCAAGAAACATTAGCTACGAGCACCAACCGGAAGGAGTGATAGAAAACGATCAGGCAAAGATCCTCTGGGACTACGGTATCAGAACAGATAGGGTGATACGTGCAAATAGACCAGACATGACGTTGATTGATAAAATCAAGAAGAAAGTATCACTCATTGATGTCGCAATACCATGGGTCACCAGAGTTGAAGAGAAAGAGAGGGAGAAAATCGATAAGTATCAAGACCTGAAAATAGAAATAAGAAGGATATGGGATATGCCAGTGGAAATTGTACCCATAATCATGAGAACTCTAGGCACAATCCCAAGATCCCTGAAAAGGAATCTAGAAAAACTAGAGGCTGAAGTAGCTCCAGGACTCATGCAGAAGAGTGTGATCCTAGAAACGGAGCACATAGTAAGAAAAGTGATGGACTCCTAAGGAGGCAGGATGCAACCCGGAACCCCACACTATAAATATCACCCAGTCGAATTGGAGGACTGTGATAAAAATAATAGTAATAATAATAATGACACGAAATGTATAAAAAACTCCACCTCTTTTGTGCTTCCACGCTCAGTACTCGGCTAGACCTATATCGTGGACATCCGTAGCCTTATCTCTGCATTAATTGTCCATCTCTAAGGAAAACAGGCCGAGTAAAATAAGATAAGGATTAACATGAATATATATGCGCTTATCAGAATCAGGAGTTTAATGAGATTATTATAGTCCGCTATCAGGATAATAAACACATGCTAGCACATCCATGAGAAACTATAGTTTAAAACATATGCTTGCACAAAGCTAATTGGCCATGAAATCGCAAGTCGTTGATTATTGAGATTATGAATAAAAAATAAGAAAAGAACTAGGGTAGGTAGGAAAGCTGAATTGAATTTAAAACAAGGTACTGTAGTACTACGTACCTACACGTGGTTTAAATGTAACTTCAGGAGCTGAGAACGTTAATTCGTACTGGTTACTGGTCCTCTCCCGCATTAAAAGTGTTTCCTCTCTCAACAGAAATTCTTAGAGTCGTCTCTGTTGGTTGTACAGAGTTCTGAGGTTCATACTAGACCTAAGGCCTAACCCAAACCAACCCAATCATGCAGCAGACCAGAGACAACTCGGGAATGATGAAACGGAATCGGCACTGATTGATGCTCTTATGTTTTTTTCTTTTGCTGAATAGTAAAAAAAAAAAGTTATATTAAAAACGCAACTGAATAGCGGATTGATTTTTAGTGCATTTTTAAAGATACTTTGTTAATATGTGGTCCTTTCGTAACGCCGATGACAAACACGCACGTCTGCACCATTGTCAAATAGGACATTTTTGGTGAAAAACGCAGTCTCTTTTAGCGCGTATTGGTAAAGGATTGTTGTGGGAGGAGAGGCATTCAATGGAAAGGAAATTAACCTTATATACTGAACATTATAATCGAATAACGATTGTTTCTACTAACTGACTTGAACGAAAAAGTCTGACAGGTTACAAAATTTCAAATTCTCGGCGAATTAATATTCTAATCTGTCCCGACGCAGGTGTTTATCTGATGACGTCACACGCCCTAAAAGTGAGGCATATGAGTCTAAAAGGGTATACGTGGCCTCTGCGTCCTTGATAGCAGCAGCACCAGCAGTTCCGTCGTAAACATCAGCCGCATCGTTTTGATTACGGGCTTTCTTTTGAAACTTAATAAGGGTTCCTTGCACTTAGCACCTGTTCGCCTCTACGGATGAACCGACACTTGTGGAATGATGAAAAAACAGAGAGAAATAAAACCCAGAGTTTACTATAATTTTACCTGAAAAGGCACGGATATTCGAATTTGATGACGTCATAACTTACAGGTCTCTGAATTCAGGTGTTTCCGTATTATAGGACAAATTCCACCGCGCTCTGTTTCGAGTCTTGCTATCGTCTTCACTTTTTAGAAGTTCTTTCAGGATCTTCACTTTAATCTGCTCCGGTAATCTTATAATACTGCATTGCTACGAAATTGGAAACAGTTGGACTGAATAGTGATGGAGGTAGTATCCTAATGCCATGTGCATGCAGTGTTTTGATATTTATAAAATTGTTATAATCAAGTGAGTCACTAAGATGGCGGGAAAAAAGCCACATTGATGTAAGCGTAAATACATTGAAAAATACAGAGTCAGTCAAGTTCTCGAAAGCTATCGTTGTATATAATATATATATATATATATATATATATAGTATATATATATATATATATTATATTATATGCTACAAATTGGTATGTGGATCATCCACCCTCCAATCACTATACGCACAAAACTACAGCCCTCTAGCCTTAGTAGTTTTTAATTTGTTTAATGTTAAATTTAGCCGTAATCGTGAGTCTGGAAACTATATAAGGCCGCCACCGGGCCGTGGTTAAAGTTTCATGGGATCGCGGCTCGTACAACATTATGCCGAGAGCACCAAGAGATAGATGTACAGAGAACTCGACTGCGCCGGAGAAACTTCGGCACATTTATTATATTATTTGATTCATTTATTAACTTATTAGTCACTGGAATTCGATGTTATGTTATTTTGAAAACCTTTGTTTTCATCATTTTTTTTTAATCATAAAGAAAAGAACAAACGTGCATTGGTCTATGGAACTATTTTAATAATAATAATAATAATGAAAGGTACCCACTGCCAAGCAATGAATCCTTCTTGAGGGAGGCAACTGGCAAGTAAGGTCCTGGGGGTATGGGCATTGCCCTGCCCCACTCTCCAACCCCCTTGTCACCCCACATCACCCCTCACCTCAATTGCAGCCCGTGGTAACAACCAAATAGTTCAGTCTTTGTTGTTGCCAGATGCAAAAGAAATCTCCGATGACGTCACCGTGAATTAGAGAACTCTTGACACTTGTAAACTAAAGAATTCGTGTTGTACAAAGCAAAGGTATGTTTAATGTTTTCTTTTAGAATGAACACAGTTTTTAAGAAATATTTATTAAAAGAAAACATATTTGTTATGTTTCACGCCTGTCGTAACCGGTGTCAGCTTACCACAGTTTAAACATTCAAGGAATTAATGTTAAGCCTAGGCCTATATCAAAGGAATTCTTTCGAAGACTACGCGGTTGGTATAAAAAGGAGTGAGTTTTTATTACGAAATTCCCAAAGGAAACAAATATCACCCGCTTTACCACGTTAACGCAATAAAGTCCCTTGTTTCATAGCTCATGCAGGCATCCTTTATAGAAAAAAGTAATTAAAATTTATCCATGGCTTCCCGGACACATAAAAGAAATCATGGATTCCCAATGAAACTAAAACAAGTGATAATTGTTCTCCTCGTTCCAGACTTCCACCTTCCATATGGGTCTATTGAAATCGATCAATAACAACTAAAACGTTCGATATAAACTGGGACTTACGTGAAATTTAATATCTATTACGGCATGTCGAAAACTCGAAATTTTTCAGCACTTATAGGTGACTGGTTGATTTCAGATTTCCTAGAGCTACACACACACACACACACACCACACACACACACACACACACACACACACACACACACACACACACACATATATATATATATAATATATATTATATATATATATCTATATATATATATATATATTATATATATATTAATTATGCGTGAGTAATCCCAGTGCCGTAAGACACCGAAATTCTTGGACAATTTAATTTGCGTGAATGTCGGGCGAAAATAATATATTTTAAAACAGATAAATAAATGAAACCTTACAGCGAAAACGGTTAACTAGACTAGGACGAGATCTTGGCAATTATAAGGAGAGAGAGAGAGAGAGAGAGAGAGAGAGAGAGAGAAGAGAGAGAAGAGGGGAACATTGGGTGCTCGACCGAACCGAAGTAGGGTGCGCTCTCTCTCTCTGCAGCAGCAGCCAGAGCCAGGCAGGAGGCAGCCCCTTTCGCCTTGTTTATCGGCACCTTGACTGAGTTAGCCTCAGTGTGGGCTCGGACGTGCAACGCTTCACTACGCCGCGTGTTTCAGTGCACTACACGATGTTAATTACGGTGGTCTGTTTGTTATTTGACGCGATTTTTCCTCACGAGTCGACGGGCGCACGACCGGAACAATGGCGCTTGCACTTCTCTTCGCACGGAGGAAGATCGTCTTTCAAAGACGTTCTTCTTCTGACGGCGGCAGCGATTTGCGCAAGAGACTCTCTGTGTGAGAGAGAGAGATAGGTTTAAGGGGAAAAGCAGAGAGAGAGAGAGAGTGAGGGGATGGTTTCGTTGATAGGGCGGACCTCTTTTCTTTCTCTCTCCTTCTTCGTCTCGAGATTCTTCAGAGATGGAGGGTTCGTTGTTGGATGGGTGTGTGTGTGTGTATCCGTGTCCGAAAAAGACAGACGACCATCCGTTTACCACGGCAGCCTTCATAAAGGCCTATGCCCTCAGAGCAGAGTGGACGGGACATTCGCAGATTTTATGGATTTTTCGATGTGTACCGAAGGACACTGTGGAAGAAATAGTGTAAATAGGCGTGTTATTGGACAATCCTGTTGTGCATTTCGATATTTGACACAATGTTTCGTTTGCAAGATTCATGTTTATCGACTAACGTAAAAAAAAGGGGAAAAAATGGTACACATACCTACAGCTGTGATGGTACAGAAAGTTGTGTTACTGAAGAACCTTATGTGAATTTCGGCATATGACACGTCCTCGTGTCAGATATTTGTCGTGTTTAAGATGTATGTTTATTGACTAAAACAAACACACACGCACACACGCACACATACGCGCTCACACACACACACACAGCTGTGTGGGTAAAGTAGCCTTGTTGCCTGCCGTGCACATCCCAAGATAAGATGTGCAGTTTCTGAATGAATGTCAGATTAAGTTATTAACGTTGTCTTTGCATTATATGACGCCGGCCTTATGCCAGCGCGTTTCCTTACTCCTTGGGCAGCCTGTAACTCATGTGTTACCACTCATTTGTTGCTGAGAACAACGATCTTTTTTGCATGACACAGCTTAGGCAGCAACAGTATATTAATAGTATATATATATATATATATATATAGATATATATATATAATATATATATATATATATATATATATGGTGTCAAGAGTATATTATGTACAGGCACCTACTTTTCTGTTGGGTAAGAGGTTCCAATTATTATATTATTATTATTTCCATCAATTTCAAATCCGGGGAGATCCAAATCAGTTATTTCAGTCTATTATTATTATTATTATTATTATTATTATTATTATTATTATTATTATTATTATTATTATTATTATTATTATTATTATTATTATTATTCAGAAAATGAACCCTATTCACCTGGAACCAGGCCACCGAAAGGGCCACTGACTTCGAATTCAAACTTCCAAGGGATATTATGGTGTTCAGTAACAAGAAGTAAGAGAAGCCAAAGGGAAGTACAGAAAGAAGACACCACTTATTACAATAAAGAAATAAATCAATCAAAAAAATTGTATTAAAAATGGAAATTTTTAAAATACAAGAAGAATTATATTATGATAGTGATGCATTGCATCTTCGCTTGGACTTCTAAAGAAGTTCCAATTACATCACATCCTTTTGAAGGGAGGCTGTTCCACATAGGGGTGAAGGACCTCTGGAACTGAGAAGTTCCACAGCGAGGAACATTCACTGTATATTGGTGCGGCTGTTCAGAAATAAACTAAAAATAGAGATTTAGATGATAATCTTCAGTTATTTTAGCACGTAAGTCGTGGCAACTGTGTGTAACGCAACTAGGCTGTAGGTCTTTATGTGAGGTGAAGTTCACACAACTTCATCGATTTACGATATTTATAGAAACAATGCACATTTTTCCAGCGTATAAAGTTACGTCAATACCCTACTGCATAAGAATCCTTTGTCAAATTTCCGATATCTTTATCTTCTTCTCCTCGATATACGATCACAATATTATCAACAATTTTGGAATTAAAAGTTCCGAGATATTTTGTATAAATTCTCTGATTCTGTTCTGTTCTGTGCAGTGACGGATCTAGAAATCTTGCATTGGGGGCGGGGGAGCCGGCCGATTATATATATAAATTATATATTTATATATATATATATATATATATATATATATATATAATATATATATATAGTTTAGTGTTAGGAGTCAGGATGTACAGGCCGTCTTTATTTTGACGTTTCGTAATTGTCCAGTTCATTACATCATCAGGGCTGTTTTTATTCCGACGTTTTCCATTTTAACAGCCCTGATGATGTCGTGAATTAGACAATTACAAAACGTCGGAATAAAGACAGCCTGTACATCTGCATGTGTCCTCTTCCCTTTATTGATGAATATATATATATAGATATATATATATACTATATATATATATATATATATATATATGTATATGCAACATGTACACACTTATGGTACATATATATATCAAAGTATATTATCTATGCACACATGTATAGTTGTTGTTGTTGAAGTAACCTTTAAATAAGCACACTTTTGCCACTAATAATGATTTATTGAAAGAAAACAATGTTCTGTTATTCATATCCATGGTGGTTGGGGACACGTTACCAAGCCCCCCCAACCCCTCGCTTAAATCCGCAACTGGTTGTGTTACACGAGATTCGGGAATCTCCTCTTTCCTCCGTATTTCATCCCACTCTCATGAACAGGGCGATGAGCTCGAATGCAGGGAGGAAAAAAGACACTGGTAGTGCGGCCGGCGACATAACGATGATGACGTGTGGGAGCGCAGCAAAACAATACTAGGTGGACTGAGTTCGAATGTTGGGAATGAGACAGAAACGGCATTCTGCTCCTTCTCCTCCTCAGCCACTGACATGTAACGTGATTTGCGCCGCTGCTGGCCGAAGGGTCACGAGGACTTTTCACTGACCTGCTGTTGCTACTACTGCTGCTGCTGCTGCTGCTGCTGATGATGCCACCCTTCTAGAATGCGAAGTGCATTGCCGAACCCCGGTCACGTTGCTATGCAGTCTATGTAGCTCAAGACGTAAGGAATTAGAGAGTCCATGTCTCTTCCTCCTCCTGTTCACTCCCTCCCTCAAGTCCTCGGGCCTCGGAGTTAGTGGGCGAGGGAGGAGGAGGAGGAAGAAGAAGAAGATCCTAAAGGAAGAGGAATAGCAGGGAAAAAGGATGTCCTCAGGAGCCATTCAGCGAGAACCATCAGGAGGTGTCCAGGGAGGAGGCCCGTCGTCTCAAAACTTCTATTCCGGAGCCACTCTTGAGGCCGGTCAGCCGTGCTCGCAGAAGGAGGTAGGACTACTTGTTCTATTTCATACATTTATGTAGGCCTAAATTCTATAATACCCTTTAACAGGAACTGCTGATTTATGGATGAACCACGTGCAGGGAACTTCCACAACATTAGCAGTCCTAAACCCTCACACAGAAGGATCAGTACTGCACCATTCATATCTATCTTGCATACAGTCTTCATGGATGCTGAGGTCCCTCCTTTCCACTGCCATCTTTCACTCCATCTATCCAGCACTATCATCATTAATTGTGAAATTTTCACCAACTTGTCATCCTCCATTCTTTTCACACGAATAAACCATCTCACAATACTGATCTGTCCATTCACCTACACTGATCTCACCCTTTCAGTTTCAGATGCCACAGAAACAGTCATTCATTTGCACAACTTCCACGGCTTTTCTCTTATTCACCAAACTTTTCTTTTCCTCATCTCCTCTCACTTCAAACATTGGACAATTCATGCCAACACCATAAATAAGTGACCTTGGTAGTTGTATCACCAGAAAACCTATAGCCCTAATTGATTTGTCAACCCTTCAAACTTTGTGACATTGTCGTGGAATTGTGCAGTCTTGTCATATATTCATTCAACTTCATCTTGAACCCTAACCCAATTTCCATCCATTTTCTCCTCATATGCTTTTGTTACTTCATGGATATCAAAATCACTGTTTTGATTTACTTCTGCCAAGTAGTGATCAAATACACTTTGAAGGTTTGTTGAATATGACAGTAAGAGTGGCAGGCGTGATTGACTCAAGTGTTGAAAAGGTTATTTTTGAGAATGCTTGTGGAAGTTGAGGACATATAGAAAACAATTTAAAAGGTTTCAGGAAGGAAAGTTACAAGGTATCGACAAGATTACAAGTAAGTTGCTAAAGGCTTGGTGATAGTAGTGTGACTGAGCAGCTAACCATTGTGTGGAAGATGTCTGGAAGAGGGAAAGGCTCCGAAGGAATGGGTGAGGGTAATAATTATTCCAGCATGTGAAGATACTGGTGATAGAAGCAACAATGATAAGTATGGGTAAATAAAACTGGTAATTTTAGAAACAGAAGACCTCAGAATACCAGAAAAGGTTGATGGTAGGATTTTAGTTGAGGAAGCAAAACAGATGACAGAGGGATTGATAGCTGGAGAATGGAGGTTGGTATGCCTTTTGTTGCAAGTGGGTTCTTTCAGAATATTTAGACAGTGAGTGACTAGTTGGGTGTAAAAGTTTGTCTTAAACAATGGTGTCTTAAGTTATCATGATTGAATACATTCATAAATGGAACAATATGAGAAGTCAAAGAAAGGTCAGTAGATGTAGGTGCAAAGTTTTACAACATAAAATGGGCTGTGAATGGGTATCATGACGACACTGCTGAAACCAGTCAAAGAATCACGAAGTCTTTGCAAAAAGAAACATAAGAGTGAGTATGAGGTGGAGTAAAGTTAGAAATGTAAATAGAAACCAGTAAGATGGAGCAGTGAATGTTGATATTAAAGACAGATGAATTGGAAGTGGTTGATTCATATAGATATTCATAACTGACAAAATAGATAACAGTAGGATAAAAAAAAAGATGGTTAGAAAATAAGCAAAGCAAGTAGAGAAGCAGTGTTTGTCAAAAGATTGAGGGCATGGTTTGGAGTGTGTGTGGAAGTCATAGTAGGAATATACAAAGGAACTGTTGAGCCAACTTTCCTTTATGGAAGTGAAGTACAGATGTTAAATGCAAATGAAAGAAAGGAAATTGAAGCTGTTGATTGACATAAATGGTTTGTGTAGTAATAGAGGTGCAAGAAGGATTGAAAGGCTGAGAAAAAATAAGATACATGCAAAGGATATAGTATATATATATATATATTATATATATATATATAGATATATATATATATATATATATAGTAATATATATATGTGTGTGTGTGTGTGTGTGTGTGTGTGTGTGTGTGTGTATACCGTGGACCACCCATATTTGTAGGGGATGCATATCAGACTCCACCTCCCTGCAAAAAGCTAAAATCTGTGAACACTTAAAACCCCTCTAAAAATTCTTAGAACTGCCTATTTTGATAATTCAAACTCAAGAAAAACACTTTAAAAATGCTTGTACCTGAATATTTTAATAGTTTTAACGAAAAAATATTCAGTCATGAAATTGATATGAAAACGCATTATTTAGTGAATATTTCTTAGTGAAAAATACTGCAAATAGGAGCATAAGAATTTTCTGTTAATAATGGGTAGATATGCTCCATAGAGAAACCTGAGACTAGCCAAATCTGCAAATCTTGAGAATGCAAATATTGGGGTTTCACTGTATATAAAATATATATATATGTATATATATATCTATATATATATATATAGATATATATATATATATAATATATATATATATATATATTGTATTATATATGTACTGTATATATTTTATAATGGCTTGAAAGGAGTGGCCATCATACTTAGGAAGCACGAGATTGCTTGCAAAGATTTAGGTAGACTGCAAAGGGAGGTTGGACGTTTTGCTGATGAGCTGTTGCTGCTGATGTTTTCTGCGCAGTGAGTTCATCCACAACTCAGCATTTGAAGTATGTCTCTGTTATTCTGTCTTGAAACTGACTTCATTGCATGTTACTTTCATTTCTTAATCTTGAAAAATTTTCAAAACCACATTTTTACTTTGCTTATTATTATTATTATTATTATTATTATTATTATTATTATTATTATTATTATTATTATTCAGAAGATGAGCCCCTTCATATGGAGTAGGCCCACCACAGGGGACATTGACTTGAAAATCAAGCCTCTAAAGAATATGGTGTTTATTAAGAAGAATTAATAGAAGGTAATGGAAAAGACAGAAAGAATAGACCATTTTAAAAAAAATTTAAATTAATAAATATCATAGACAAATATGTATATACTATAGTATGCTCACATGAACCGTGGTTCGATTCTCGGCCATTCCATTGAGGAGTGAGAGATGTGTATTTCTGGTGATAGAAGTTCACTCTCGACGTGGTTCGGAAGTCACGTAAAGCCGTTGGTCCCGTTGCTGAATAGCCACTGGTTCCATGCAACGTAAAAGCACCATACAAACAATCACATGAACGTGCATTTGATGTCTAAGCCAGTCCCTTACGATGCTCCTGATTGGCAGTTGATAAGCCAATCACAGGGCTAGAAACTCTTAGTCTCTCTCGAGAGTTCACATGGGTGGGATCTATGTTCCTGAGGGACACGTCTTATAAAAGTATCCCTCAGGAGAGGTTGAACGTACATCCTACCTATGTGAAGTCTAAAAAGAGGCTGAGAGTTTCCAGCCGAGTGATTGGCTTATCAACAGCCAATCAGGAGCGTCGTAAGGGACTGGCCTAGACATCAAATGCATGGTTGATGTGAATCTACTATAGTTAAAATTATAAATAAATGATTGAATTACATGATGCATTGCTTCCAGTGTATAGATCAGGAAAGTAAAATCGTTTCCTGTTGTACTACTACTGACATTCCGGGTTATGTTTGATGCCTCTTACGTTTATGGAGTAATTGTCATAACATGGCCTGTGGTTGCTCAAGTTCTGATTCCTTTGCAGGTACATCTAGCTACCTTAGAGTCCTTGAAGGATGAGATCCTTGAACTGTCCTCCAGATTGAATGTGATCTCTCAAGAACGTGATATGTTGGAGAAGACTCTGACCGTTACCCAGGTTAGTTACAAACAATTTTTGTATTACAGTGTCTGATACGGCCTACCCGAGTTACATAACTCATTTTTTTTAATAACCCTTTCTTCGTGTCTGTTGGCTTAAGAGAAGAATGTTTTGCTAATGCTTTGGGGATTATTTGAAATTATACGAAAACTTTGGTACTGAACTACTCTAGCCTGTTCTGAAAATTTTCTACAAAGCATAGAGCAGTTGATGACACACCTATCACGGTTTTCAATTTTTAAGTTTGTGGATCTACACTTCACATTAGAATGAATGATATACAAAGGAGCATAGCCATGTAAGATATTCGAAGTAACATAAGTGACCAAAGAAAGGTAAAGGGATTAGAAAAATAAATGTAGTACAATGATACACTTGGACGATTTGAAGTTGAGAGTTAGAATATGTAACAGCAGTGGACCATTTGGTTTGGTTGCATTGGGGAAGGAGTTTAGACCCTAACACAAACTTCTTATGAAAAGTAAAAAGTAAGTCACAAGGAGAGGAGTACATATCAGCATTGTAGATCATATTGTTGATGATAATGAAGATGAAAATAATGACACTGTAGTACTGTATTTTATATGTATGTAAACTTAAGGTTTGTTTTTCTTTATTGCATATAAATAGTTATTGTGAATGCTCATTTCTGAGCATTCATATTTTGGAGATGTTGGTAAATATTACAAAAATATAATTGATTAAATGAAATTATGCAAAAGGCAGCTGAATAGTTAGAGAGCTTAGCAGATGTTCATTTGTATTAGAATAATGACAAATCCCTTAAACGTTAAATATCTTCCTCCATTTCTGTGATGGGCAGTGAATGACTCAGTAGCTTATTCTTGATGAACCCCAACATTGATCAGTTTTGATTTAGTACTTAATGCTGTCTTCATTCACTCTGGATGTTTGGATATGATGAAGTAAAATCCAACTCAGATTAGCCCACTGGTACCTTTTGCTTTCATGATGCCTTTCCCATTGCTTGTCATGATAGTTGAATCAATCTCAACATTCACAAATGTGTGGTTAACCAATTCCATTTTTACACATTACATCACTGTAGTTGAACCATTATAAAGACTTCTTCTGCTAGTGATTTCCCTGAGATGAAACCAGACTGACTGACAACTGTCATTTGCTGCATTTTCACAGCCTTTTCCAAAACACCAGTTCCATAGCATAATGATCATAAAAGCTTTACTTTAACAGCTAGAAAAAGTTCGTGTGGAACGTGAGAGTGAAGACAAACTAGACATACAAGCAGCCAGGTATGAGGAGCGCCTTACCGAGCTTCATTCCGTCATTGCTGAGCTCTCCAGGAAGATTGATCAGCAACGCATAAATGTCATTGCTGAGGAGGAAGCAGCTGTTGTGGAAGAGTATTCACATTCGGAACTTTCACACGATCAACATGATGCAACAGGTAGGTTTTGACAATATTTTATTGCAAGATCATTTTTCTTGCTATTTTTCTCTTAAAAAAAAATTCAGAGGATCAGCAAATATAACAGGAAGTGGACTTTTCTTCTGAGATTCTGCAGGTAATGTTCAAACGTAGTCCCTCAGATATTAATTGACAAGCCTTATCAAAGAATGTACAGTGTAACAAATTAAAAGTTAGGGGTCTCATTGGAGGAATATGCTATCCAAACATGACTAGGAGTGGTCATCTTGTTGGCAGACAGCCTCTTTTAGAGAGCAGTGAAGAACTTACATCTAGGGCTTTCTTTCCAACAAGCTCCTTCCTGATGGTGAAATGGCCAACGGCTTGGAGGTTACCTTTGTTGATTAGTCAGGTGTATGTACGTATATCAGCTTGATGTCCATGTCAGAGGGCCTTTCACTTCTGAAGGGGTCGTAGTGTATTGCATTGAATTTTTCCTATAGATATTATACAGTAGACGTTTGCTAATTTTGGCAAGACTTCTGTAGAATAAGGGTCCACAGGACAGTTTCATCCAGATTGTCAACTATCCCCATTCTTCTTGGTTGTGGAAGTCTTTGAACTATCTTGTGCTTCCTATAGTTTTCCTCGGAGAGTAATGCTGCTAATGACACTATGGGATGTATGTCTGGCCATAATGACGTATGCTGTTAGTGCATATTTTCTGCTGTCAATAGATGTATGAGACGAGACTCATCTTATACAGATGTCATATATTTGTGCATTTGGATCAAGTACAACTTCAGTAGAAATTTTACACGAATTTAAGAAATTATCAAAGCAAGAAACAATTTGTTATGAGTAAGATGCCATTTTTTATTATGTTTTCTGTATCCATTTTCCACATATCATAGTTTCCAGAGATCTGGTTGTTAACCTGAACTAACTGGGTATGTTTGTTTCCCATAGTTTGATAAACTAAATTTCTTCCGACTTATAAATAAAAGTGGACTGTTTTTATAACAAATAATCTACCTTATTTAAAGTGTAAGTATTTCAGATTTATCACGTCTACAAAAGTAATCATACTTTTCAATCCTACACTCACCTACCATAACTCTGCGTAATCAGTATGAATGTTTTGCCCTCCATTCGAGAAATTCTAATTTTATTACCTTGCTCTCTCCCAAGTTTTGACAACCTTTATACTGCACTGAAACAATTTTTGGTAATCACAGACTTTTGACTGTGAACCTTTAGTTAGAATCAGATAGAGAGAGTGAGAGAACTCAGCATTGACCCATAGGGCCTCTTTTTCAGACTGCTTAATTTAAACACTATTTCAGATGAGTTTATAAATATGGTACTATAGTAAGCAGGTGAATCTGTGCTATATTAACCATACCCCCCCACCCTGCCCATAGTGCATACATCCAAGAGGTTAATTAGGAAAAAATCCTGGTCATGGTTTCTTAATTCTACCAAATTTTTGGGATTCTTTCCCACCTTCCCTGCCGTACTGGAAGGGTTAAGTTTTCAGGCATTATGAAAAACATTTTTAATGTCATGATTAAGCACATTTGTCAGGAGTGCAATAGCATTCATATTATTGAAAACCCTTCAGTATCAAGTTATTTCATCTATTCCTGGAGGTACTGCAAGAGTTTTGTGAACAATTGAATATGTAGGTCTCCTTTTTAGCATTAATGATAAAAATGTGAAGCTGAAAGATATTTTCAGATTTAGTTGATTTAACTGGTTTCCATTTCCACATAAGTTTTAATTTATACCTCCATAAGAGTGATTGGCCTAACCTATGCAATTACACAGGTTTTGAAAAGTTACACTGAGTGTGGCCCTTTTTCAAAGTGGTCACATTGTACAGGTATATTTTTCATGTATTCATGGGAAGCTGAATAAGGGAATAGTCTACATTTTAAAACTCATGTTGTAAGTGAGTAGAGTGCTTGCAAGTTGTACATTAACCTGTGTTGCCTAGTTTTATAAAAGATTATGTACTTTTTTTAATGATAATGCTGTAGGGGTACATATTTAGCTGCAGTAGATTGCTTGTTTGAAAGTGCTGAAAAACATTGGTGTCATAATAGTCATATTATATATGAATGAGTATTGTCATTTGCAGTGTTTTCGTCTCTGTTGTATTCTTTCATGTTGCTTAAGCATGCTGGATTCTTTTTTGAATTTGATGTTTACTGATTGATGGAGTGTTAGAAACCTGAAAGCAATGACTATTCTTCTTCTCTGTAGACTCAACGAGTGAGGCTGTGGACTCGGAGGACCACATGGAAGAGCCTCGTGACCAGACTGCCACTGATGCTTCCACTTCTTGTGATATAGATGACCGGGCTGTAGAGGTGGGTCTTGGTAGACTGAACATTTTCAGTTTAGCACATACAATGCTTCAACTCATATTCATAATATCAGATTGAGCTTTTAGTTACATCAGGGTCAAGTATGTTTAGTTTGTTTATGAAAGCCATTATGATTGCAGTATAAACTTGATTATTACTGCATACGTACATCAATCATTGCTTATGATGAAGACATACAGGCAGTGTCCGGGTTACGACGGTCTCGGCTTACGACGTTCCGAGGTTACGACGCTTTTCAATTATATTCATCAGAAATTATTTCCAGGGTTACAACGCATGTTCCAGGGTTACGACGCATGTCCCAGGGTTACAACGCCTACAAACGCTGATCTGGCAGATGAAATATGACACCAAAAATGAAAATTAATCAATATTTAAAGTTTTTTTTATGAAAAATGCAATAAGAATGCAGTTTACATAGTTTTGAATGCACCTAAAGCATTAAAAGTAAGGTTTTCTTAGGATTTTTGACAATGTTCCGGCTTACAACGATTTTCGGCTTACGACGTGTCTCAAGAACGGAACCCCCGTCGTAACCCGGGAACTGCCTGTATTGGGTTTTATCATTATGTACAAGATTGAATTCCTTATGATGAAATAACTAATGTGAGTGCACATCTTTTCTTTTGGTGGTTAGAAAAGTGTATTTTAATGTAACACAGTATCAAGTGACCAATGTTAAGAAAGATTTGTATTTGTTGCTGTCAAGCTTCAGTACCTTATCAGCTGCAGAAGTTGGATGTCTGTTTCTATCTTTGTTGAGACCATCTAGTACTTACAGTATACGTACTACTTGTTTTCTTGAATAAAAATATCTTGATTATCTAGTCACACAAATATCAAAGGCATTCCATGACATTGCTCCAAATACATTAACTGAGGACATTTATCTTCTTATGCCATTATATTTGTGAAATCTCACAGCAATATAAATATCAGTCAGATTATTAATATTTTGCCAAAACAATTTTTGATAAGAGGAACAAAGGATATTCTTTTAGGCAACAAGTGTTATTTTCAGGCTGGTGAAGGTATAGCTGATCTGGATGTGAGTGAATGCCCAAGGGGTAGTGTGGATACTGGCAGCTGTCGGGCATCTGGAGATGAAGAGCCTAGTAGGTCTATAGAAGCTTTAGAAGAAGAAGTTAGACTTTTAAGAGAGGAAAACACGGGCCTACAGCACGCATTAGCCTTGGCTCAACACAATAGTTCGACCCACAGGAATGCATTGTCTGCCATGACTCAGGAAAGGGATACCCTCTGCAAAAAGGTGTGTATCATATTCAGTAGATCCTTCACACCATATATAGTGTACTCAAAGCATTCTGTCTCATATTTTCCAATCTTGCTAAGAAGCTCGTGCTTATACGTAGTTTTATTGATCAGGAAACTGATATGGAAGTTGTTGGAGTTTATTGAAACTCTTATTACTGTACAGGTACTTGATTTCTCAGGGCTAAATATTTAATCCTTTGAGACCATATATATATAGTTACAAGAATGTAGAGTTAGGAAATCAGTATTGCTTTAGCTATTAGTGTTATCATGTGAATAAAATTCAGTTGATTCATGCATGTGAGTGCGCACATGTGTGTTCATTCTTTTTTATTTTTGTAAAGTTAAATTGTATCTAGCTATATCCCATTCACATATACAAAATGAAAACTTTGGAATGAACTATTAATTTCATCATCATCATCATCAGTGTTTTTGTTGCTGATGTTGTTATTATTTTTAACATAATCAATTTTTTCTTGAGTAATTACAGTTAAGAGAGTACCAACGAATGCAACCAGCCATGCCTCCTCAAGCAGTCCAGGTAGCTGATGCTGTGACCGTGAGAGGACTGAGAGGAAGCCCTTTAGCACCCTATACTTCCACTTCCTGTGGCTCTGGACTGACTGGATCAGTCCCTGGTGGCTCTGGGCCAAGTGGTTCTGTTCAGGGAACAGTTTCACCATCACCCTCCCCTCAACCTATGGATGGCCCTACGCCAACTAAAGATGAAACTCCTATTATTTGTAAATTAGCTGAGAGAGTAAGACTTAAAAAGGTAAGAATTTTATGTTTGTAAGATATTGTAGGTAGAATAGGTTCTTTTATCAAATGATGATGTATATGATTCGATGGCATGTAAAACAATTAGGACATTTATCGTCTGCTGGTGTAGAATAGGTTATGGTTTTATACACATAATTATGATAACAGTCTCTGACCTTAAATTGATTATTAATGCAGTGTGTATCTAAATGTTTTCCATGTGTTTGCATGATTCACCAGCCATTTTGGAGAATGAAGACCTTTCTATTTGCTGATCTTTGCCTCTCTTGTATTGAACGTTAACCAGTTTTAGTGACAAAACTCTTGATTGATGAACTTGAGGTATAACATTATACGTATACTTTATTGCCATTCTTTGCATCAGCCTTTCCCAGACTGTGCAATTTACAGCCTCCTTTACACCCGAAGGCTCTAAACACCAACTCCTCCATACCACTCCCTTCCTGTCCTCTTAGGTAACCTAAATTAGCCTTATTCATTTCACCCTCTGACCCTTCACACAAAACCTGCCCCCTTTCTGTCTTCCCTCCTTCCTCTGCATTATACCTGGCAATCCTTTCTCCCTAGCACCATTTTTTGTCATCCTATTGCCACTACCACCCAGTACAGATGCTATTGAATCTCATTGTTACCCCTTGTATGATTTTTTTTTTATAAACAAATATGAGATGGAAAACCATTATGTTTACACCAATTTATGAAGAGGAAGTACTGTATAGACGAAGGGGTAAGGATATGAGGGATTAGAGGGAAAGATTCTGTCTACAGAAGTGACAGACAAAAACCATCAGAATAAGAAATGACAGGCAAAACTAGAAAGCAGGACTCTTAAACATTTAAAGTTTGGTTAGTTGTTAAATATTTGAATTGTAATGTGTTAAATCAGCTGTAATATATTTGGGAGGAACAAAGACCTCAGATCAGCAAGATGAGAGTTAAGGACATTAACTTATTTGGTGGTCATATTGTTTAATAGCACTAATAATTGTCATCAGCTCCTAGCTGCAACCTCCATTATATTCTCTTTTTTCATCTTTCTTTCCACCCTCTGCTAACAAGTGTTTCATACTGCAACTGTAAGGTTTTCCTCCTATTACACCTTTCAAACTATTTCAATCTGTTTCCTTTCAGCACTGAATGACCTCATAGGTCATAGTGCCTGACCTTTGGCCTTAATTCTATGTTCCATTCCATTCCAACTCCATGGTCTCCTCTTCTACATTTCCTTGTAGCCTTCTCCAAGAAGAAATAAAATGCTTGCATCATATGTTATTTCTCGAGGCTGTGCTTTTCATGTGGTGTTAAATGTCTTGTACTTTGAAAATCATGGTAAACTGTGGTCTGGTCTCATTTTAACAGTGAAGATTGTTATTTTGTGAAGATCTCTTCATTGGATCAAAATATGTTCTTTCATAACTCACTGAAAAGTCTGTGTAATTAGGAAAGAAAAATGCACATTTTGTTTTAGTTTATACAAGATATAATTTCATATGCCCAACTTTGTCTGTATGAAGGTATTGTTGGCCAACATATATCCTGTTTTGTAAAGATTTTATGCTTTTGAACTGACTATCATAATTAGCTGTAGATGGCAAAGTTATTAGTAATTTGCTTAAAAGTGCATTTTATAGAGATGCAGGTACGAGGTAATTCAAACATTATGTGTTCCGCATTTAGAGGTACTGTAATATTACTATACCATTTATGTTATGGACTGAATGTTGCAAGATGAAAGTGGTGTCCTAATACATACTTAATGCTGCTATAGGTTGAAAGTAGTTTTTAATACCTGTTTGATGCTGTTACAGGCCAAAAGTAGTGATGTAGTACCTACCTGATGTTGTTACTTGCTGAAAATGGTGTTTGTTCCGATACGAATACAAACCATCGGTCCTTTACAATAGGAATGTAACTTGCGGCAGCTGGAACCGGTCGTAAGCTTCGAACAAGGGAGTTCGGTAGTTAACCCTCTTACGCCGACTGGACGTATTTTACGTCGACATTTTTTGTCTCCCGTGTGCCGACTGGACGTATTTTACGTCGATTTACAAAAGTTTTTTTTTAAATTCGCGGAAAAATACTTATAGGCCTACCAGCCTAAAACTTTTGAATCACGCGCCTTGGGGGATGCTGGGAGTTCACGGATCAAGGTGTTGTTTTGTTTACAATCGTTACTCAGGCGCGCAAGCGCGAATTTCTTTCTTGCCGCACTAAAAAGTATCTGTGACACATCTCGGAAATTATTTCGTCACATTGACATAATTTTTGTACCATTGTAAATTAGCCGTTACATGAAGTATTATATATGAAAATGTGCGCATTTTTATGTAGAATACAACAATAAAATAATCATGATTGTAGCTTTTATCAGTTTTGAGATATTTTCATACAAATAACGATAATTGCCAAAATTTCAACCTTCGGTCAACTTTGACTCTACAGAAATGGTCAAAAAACGCAATTGTAAGCTAAAACGCTTATATTCTAATAATATTCAATCATTTACCTTAATTTTGCAACTAATTGGAAGTTTCTAGCACAATATTTCGATTTATGGTGAATTTATGAAAAAACTTTTTCCTTACGTCCGCGCGGTAACTCTTCTGAAAAAAATCATACATACGATTGTGGTAATGTTTGCACCATTTTAAAATTAGTCGTTATATAAAGTTTTATTAATGGAAATGTGCGCAATTTCATGCACAATGCAACTAAAAACAACCCATGGTTGTAGCTTTTATCAGTTTTGAGATATTTTCATAGAAATAACGATAATTGCCAAAATTTCAACCTTCGGTCAACTTTGACTCTACCAAAATGGTCGAAAAACGGAATTGTAAGCTAAAACGCTTATATTCTAGTAATATTCAAGCATTTACCTTCATTTTGAAACAAATTGGAAGTCTCTAGCACAATATTTCGATTTATGGTGAATTTATGAAAAAAATAACATTTTCTTTACGTCCGCGCGGTAACTCTTCCGAAAAAATCATATGTGCGATTGTGGTAATGTTTGCACCATTTTAAATTAGCCGTTACATAAAGTTTTATATATGAAAATGTGCGCAATTTCATTTAGAATACAACAAAAAATAATTAAAGGTTGTATCTTTTCTCATTTTTGAAATATTTGCATATAAATCCCGATAAATAGAAAAAAAACCATGTTCGGTCAACTTTGACTCTACCGAAATGGTCGAAAAACGCAATTGTAAGCTAAAACTCTTACAGTCTAGTAATATTCAGTCATTTATCTTCATCTTGAAACAAATTCGAAGTCTCTAGCAAAATATTTAGATTTATGGTGAATTTAAACAAAAAATCTTTCCTTCCCTCTGCGCGCGGATTCTCCGCCACAAATCCCCGAAATACGTACGTCCCATTCTCGGAATATTTGCTCCGTTTCATATTAGGCATTTCATAGAGTTTTATATATGAAAATGTGCGCAATTTCATGTAAAATAAAACGGAAAATATTTGAAGGTTGTAGCTTTTCTTATTTCCGAAATAATTGCATATAAAATATATATATATATATAAAAGAATTCGACATTTGGTCAACTTTAACTCGTCAGATATGGTCGAAAACTGCAATTGTAAGCTAATACTCTTACAGTTTAGTAATATTCAATCATTTGTCTTCATTTTGAAAGAAATTGGAAGTCTCTAGGACAATATTTAGATTTATGGTGAATTTTTGAAAAAAATATTTGTTTACGTCCGCGCGTTACGAATTCATGCATTATTTTGTGATAATATTTTCTCTGTGTTGCTTTTATCGTTTTACAATGTGTTATATACCAAAATGATTGCAACTTAGTGTACATTACAACGAAAAACAAAGTAACTTGTTATCTTTAACCGTTTTGCGCACAGCGCGATTTGAATACAATTATATATTATATATCGCATTATTTATATATGATAATGATAATTTTTTTTCATTTCTGATAGTTGCATACTAAACTTCAGGCAATGACAAAAAAAGGAGCCAAAAATGAACTCTTAATCTTGAAAACTAAGCGCGCTGTGATTTTTTGAAAAAAATATTTTTTCCGCTTCCGCGCTCACTCCGAAACCCCTCCGGCACACGGGAGACAATTTTTTATATACCGCTCCGGCGTAAGAGGGTTAACTGCTTGTCCGACAGTCAGCGCACCGCGCGACTGGGAGGTGAAAATCCACTTTGCTTTCAGCCGCGCTGGGTGACAGACGTGTTCTCCACTTCTCTCTGCCCGCCTTTCGTCGTATGCTTTGTTTTCTCCAAACCTTGGTTTGCTTTTGTGTGAATTGTTCTCAATACTGTAAGTATGTGTGCTTGTATTATTACAATTTATTATGGATTCTCGTGGGCTGGAGAGTTCCCCACGCCCCCCCATCAGCCGCAGGACTTGCCCTGGTGTGGAGGGCCGTAGGTGTGGGACCTTCCGCTCCTCCCGAGGTAGACCCTCATGAATTGTGTGCTCGGTGTCGGGGGCACGAATGCTCTCACGCCGAACCCTTTGATCTTTGTGTGTTGTGGTCGGAGGAGCAGTGGGCGCGCTTTGAGGGGAGGAGGAAGCGACGTAGGCCTGCCAGGGAGTCATCGGAGGGTTCTTCGGCTACCCTGGTCTTCCTTCCTCCCTCCTTCTCAGCTCCCGCTTATGGCTCCTTCCCCTTGGGGGGGGGGGGGGGGGGTTGTTTCTTGCTCCTTCTCTTCGCCCGATCCGTCGAGCGTAGAGGAGAGGGCGAGATACCCCGACATCCAGTTGTACTCGGGGTCTTCCGTTCGCTCGGGTTGGGACTTGTCCCCCCCCCTGGGCGAGGGGGAACCCCTCCTACTAACCCGACTTTTGCTTCTTCAGGTGCGATTGCTGCGGGTGACGATCATGGCCAGGTGTGGCACTCGCTGGGTCTCCAGGGGACACCGAGTATTCAGGGGCTGTTGGATCACCTGGCGAGTGGCTCTGCTCTGGTGACTCATGGACCGGTGACCACCACCACCACCACCGTATCGACCCCAGGGTATGCCGCCCATCCTCACCTGGTGTATACGCAGCATATTACTATGGTGACCCCTTCAGCTGCAGTGCAAGCGCCATTGTCCAGCGTTCCGAGGAGGGTCGTAACACCACCGCCCAGGTTCGCCGCTCTCGCCTCAGCCCCCGACTTCCGGTGCCCCAAGAGCTCGCCCCTGGACCTGCCACCAGTACCCAGGAGGTCGCTGGCCGCTGCCCCGCCTCCTGCTGTACCTGCCGTTCCTGCCGTGCTTGCCGTACCTGCTGTACCTGTCTTACCTGGTCCAGCCCCTGCCGACGTCGTTCCTGCCCGTGGTGTTGCTGCCCCAGTCGCAGGTCCTTCCAGACAGGTGCAGCCAGGCCGTGTTGCTTCGGCAATTGCCCCGGCTCCGTCCTGGCTGGAGGACCTGACGACTTCCTGAGGAAGCTGACAGAAGAAGAGGAAAAGAGGAAGAGGAAGAATGTGTCGTCGTCGTCTTCATCGTCTTCTTCATCGTCGTCTGTTGCCGCCTCTTCCCCTTCGACTTCCAAGGCTTCACAGCCAGGGAGGAAGAAGAAGGCTGTCTCCTACCCCCCCAAGAAGTCTCCCTCGGGAACTTCTAAGGGCCCGTCTCACTCTGGTGGGAAGGGGGGGATCTTCCGCTGGTCCTTCCACTCCTTTGGGAGTGGGGCCCGTCTCTCCTTCCGCAAGGGAGAAGAAGACGGGGACCAGAGGGGTACCGGCTAACACCGGTACCTCCTCACCTGGTGCTAGGGGCTCTGCTGCTACACCAGGTCCCGTCTTGGCCTCTTGTTCGCGAGAGGTACCGAGTGTACGGTCGCCTGCGAGTGACCGTGCAACCAAAGTCCAGGCTTCAGAGTTCGCTCGGCGCCAGGACTGAGCGGAAGACAGGTGAGAGTTGCTCAGGTGACTCCCGCCAGGCCAGCGATCGCTCTCGTAGCGATACGCAGGTCCCCAGGGTTGACGGGATGGTCCCAGACCGAACAAGGAATAGGTCCCCTCGGTCGCTGGAACCGCAGCGGCTCGACTCACCGTGAGGATGGGATGGAGCGCACACCTGGAGGAGTTGTTGGCTGCAGGAGTGTGGGATCATCACAACAAGCACCTTCACATCAACGTCCTGGAGCTCAGGGCAGCGTTCCTCGCTCTCCAAGAGTTCCAGGACTGTCTGATGGGACACTCGGTGGTGTTGATGTGCGACAACACCTCAGTAGTGGCATACGTCAACAAACGAGGGCCTAGTGTCCCTCCCGTTGCACCAGTTGATGTTGCAGGTGCACGAGTGGGCCGTGGCTCACTTGGTAAAGAGGCCAGCCCGCTACATTCCAGGCAAGAGGAATGTAGTAGCAAACAAGCTCAGCCATCAGGATCAGATGATACACCCAGATGTGGCGGAAAGGCTCTTCAACCTGTGGGGGTTTTCTACTCGGCTGTGCCGGACCCATGGGCAGCTGCAGAGGACGCTCTTCAACACCCGTGGGACAACCTCTTCGTTTATGCCTTTTCCCCGTTCTGTCTGATTCGCAAGGTGATCAGCTGAGTGCTGGCCACCTCGAATCTCCGGATGATCCTGGTGGCTCCCTGGTATCCGGACCTGCTGGCTCTTCTCGCAGGAGCACCGAGAGAGATTCCCCCTTGGCACAACCTTCTCGTCCAGCCACACGTGGAACGGTACCACCAGTCAGTCCAGTCCCTTCTTCTTCACGGCTGGCTGTTATCCACCATCTCTTGCGAGCGAGAGGCTGTTCTCGCCGAGCAGCAACAGAGATGGCTGGGTACATCAGACAGTCCTCTGCAGCTGTGTACCAGGGAAAGTGGGCCGTCTTCTGTGGTTGGTGTCGTAGACAGGGTCTATCTCCTCTCAGAGCCACTCTTCAGCAGGCAGCGGATTTCCTCATTTTCCTTCGCCGAGAGAAGCTCCTCTCTGTCCCCACAGACAAGGATACAAGGCTGCCCTGGCTCTAGTCCTGAAACTGAGGGGAGTGGATATCTCAAACTCGTTCTAGATCTCCCTGCTAATGAGGAGCTTCGATGGATATCTCAAACTCGTTCTAGATCTCCCTGCTAATGAGGAGCTTCGAGAGATATTGCCCACCCAGGGAACTCAGGCCCCCAGGGTGGGATGTGACTCTCGTCCTTAGGAGTTTGACTCGAAGTCCCTTTGAGCTACTCTGAGAGTATTCAGACTTCTTGCTGGCCCTGGCATCGGCGAAGAGAGTAGGGGAACTTCATGGCTTATCCTTCGATGCGGATGAGATGCTGCTTTGTCCTGTGAGGGCGCTACGGCGCTGTCTGAAGAGAACTCGGCACCTCAGGCCTGAGTGTCGATGCCTCTTCGTTAGCACCGGGGTGACCTAGAAAGAAGTATCCAAGAACACTTTCTTTCTGGCTGCGTGAGGTGATCAGGAGGGCATACGAAGCTGATGGTAGCGACGACATCCGTACCCTTCTTCCGAGAGCCCACGAAGTCAGAGGTATTGGTCCTTCCCTTGCGTTCCGCAAGAACTTCTCCGTGGCGCAGGTCCTGAAGGCAGGGGTCTGGACCAACCAGACCACCTTCACCTCCTTCTACCTTCGGGATATAGCCCACAGGTCCTTGGATACTTTTTCCTTGGGACCTGTGGTGGCTGCTCAACAAGTTGTGTAGCTCACCCAGCATCCGAGTGGACAGAACAGCATCGCATCCTTGTGTGACTGCATGAATGGATGAGTGAATGAGAGTGCGACTGGCCTCTCTTCCCCATCTTTTTCTCTCCCTCTACTTGTGGGCAGAGGGACGCGGTCGTCACTACGCTGAAACAGGAGACCGATGCAAGTGAGCTACTCAACCGAGTCCCATCCTACCCCTTTCATTAGGGATAGGAGCGATTATCCACCACTTCCCCCAACAAGGGGGGTTGAAGTGGAAGCCAACAAGAGACAAACCCATGACTTCATATTGCCTCTTGCAATAGGAACAAGTTCTTGCTTGCTAGTTTTAAGAGGTACGCTTGCCTCCCTCTTATTACTTGGGTCCAGAGGTTTGACCATTGATCCTGCGGTACATACCCCGATCATTGGGCAGAGGCTAGGATCCCTCCCTCTGCTCTTACGACCAGGGAGGGAACCAAGGTTGGATGAACACCAGTCTGTTCATAAGACTCAGAGTCCACCCACCAAGAAGTGAGTCTTCCTATTGTAAAGGACCCATGGTTTGTATTCGTATCGGAACAAATAACAATTTGTCGAAAATTGTATTTTTCCTAACTATACAAACCGGAGGTCCTTTACACATAGTCCCACCTCATGCCACCCCTCACTCTGTTTTTTCCTGGGCCTAAAGTAAAGTGGATCTTCACCTCCCAGTCGCGCGGTGCGCTGACTGTCGGACAAGCAGTTAACTACCGAACTCCCTTGTTCGAAGCTTACGACCGGTTCCAGCTGCCGCAAGTTACATTCCTATTGTAAAGGACCTCAGGTTTGTATAGTTAGGAAAAATAAAATTTTTGACAAATTGTTATTTTGATATATATTCAGTGCTGTTGAAGTTTGAAAGTGGTGATTTAATGCACACTATTTGTTATTGCAGGCAGAAAGTGGTGATTTAAGAATCACAGGGAGTGAGTTGAGCAGCGTAGGAATATGGACAACTGCTGTAGCTGAGCAATTAGTGGCTGGTGTGCAGGAAGAAAGTGATGCTCAAGAACTCTATCATGCTCTTGCCACAGCTGGTGGAACCCTAGCCCCTCATGAAAGGCTTAAGGAATTCGAAGTTGAAATTGAAAGACTCCATGCTAAAGTGGACCATCTGAAAGCTCAGAATGATGTGCTAGCCATCACTCTCAGTGAATCAAAAGCGCACTGTGATCGTCTGAGTATTTTAATGGGTAAATATGAATCCAACTCAGTGGCCTTACAGCTAGCTGTAACAAACTTAGATCAGACCATAGAGTCGTACGAGGTATTGGTGGCGTTACTGGAAAGTGAAATTGGATTATTATTGGCCAGTTGTAAGGCTGCAGGTGTTGGTGTAAAGTCAAGTGGAGGTGGTTCAGCAAATGCAGGAGGAGGCTGGAACTTTGGAGATCAGGAGGATCTTGCTATTCTGGTAAGGAGAGCTCAGGAGCAGAGGAGATCAACGGAAAATGTTGCACGGCATTTGTTATCCAGGTTGGAAAGGGCTGGCTGTAATCAATCTGACACTGAAAGCTGGAATGAAATAGGAGCAAGTAATAATACAAGGTATGAGGCTTTATTCGGTCAGTGTCATAATATTCATAGCAGATTTAGGAATGAAGTTGCTTGAGATATTCCAGGATCTTAACAGTATTTTGTTCACACCTTTGCATTCATGTTTTTGGGGGCCCCTGAAATGGTAATTCTTTGTATGTATCTAAGAAGAGATATACCGCTATGTTTTTTGTTTACCTTTTCAGTGCAATTTCTTCTATATCTAGTGGTGTAGAATCAGATGTCAGTAGAGGCGAGGAGCAGCGACTGAGAGAGATCATAAAAAGATTGCAAGACGAGCGAAGTCACGTAGCAGCTTCCATTCTACCTCTGGAGTCTGTGCATTTAGACCCTCTCACGCAGCATTATCCACTAAGTGTTCATGAAGCTCACAAACTGGACTTAGAAAATGCAGTATTGATGCAAGAACTGACTGCCATGAGAGAAGACAGAGCAGAATTACGAGCACAGGTATTAATCATTGATATACTGTATGTGTATGGAAAGATACTTTTAGTGTAAAACTTTATGCATACATATCTTTTTGTTTCAGCCATAACTTATTTCCCCTAAGATAATTTCACTGCTAGATTCAGACATGAAAAGCTGAATTATGGATGAACCCTCATGGAGAAAACTGGCACTCCATTTGCCCCATACACCTATGCAAGATGGCACATCAGACCCCCTACACACACACACACGCACGCACACACACACAAACACACACACTCACACACGCACACTATGTCATTCACCTGTGTTTTGCATGTGTACATTTTCTCCCCTTATAGTGAAACCTTTCTTCGCTAGAACCTCTTTCACTTCATCTATCCATCCCTTCTTAGATCCTCATCTCTTTCGTCCAAATAATTATAAATTAAATTGAAATTTTTCTTTTCACCAACCTATTGTCCTCCATTCTGTCCACATGACTGGCCATGTTTTCACCTACACCAAACTTTTGACTACTACTGTGTACTATCTCCATTTTTCTTGTTTTTTCAAGCCTTTACATCAAACTAATCACTTTTGCTTACATATTAATGCAAGCTTCACTTTCTTAATAAAAATTTTGAACATTTTCAACAACTTATCATCAATACAGTACACTCAACACCCCTGCATAGCCTTTCTAGGTCTATGTATATCACATACAAAAATTAACATCCCAGTACATATACACTTTACCAGACGTAGTAAATAAAGCTACGGCCCTAGCTTTTGTACTATTGACTCGATCACATTTACTTCTGTATTGTCTCCCATGTAATCTCAGTTCAAAGTCTCTTATCATGCTGGATCTATGGCTTTATAATGTTGCATTATATCGTATACATACCTAAAATGCTAGTATCAGTCATGCTGAAATATTCAGATTTTGCTGTAAAATTTAAACACTGGACAGTAAGGGACTTCAAAATAACATATATAAGATGGGATCTATCTCTGGCATGAAGGTTTTTTTTTTTTAGATAATTAACTGCTTTCATTCGAGTGCAGACACAGTTTTGGAGCATTTAGTTTGTTTCATTCTTTCGGTAGAACTTATCTTCCTGAATGTCCCAGGTGTATTTGCTGGAACGTGAGAAGGCTGGGTTGGAATTACGTGTTGGAACGTATGAAGCTCAGGCAGCAGCATATTGTGCTACAATTGATCACCTTCGATCAGAGCTTTCTATTGCTCGCCCTAATGGCGAACAGGTAATGTCTTTATACTCTTGTCCTGAAGAATACCTTCAATTTATTCATGTGTAGAATCACTTCTTAGTAAGATATAATACGTACAGTACTGGAAAGCGCTAGTCAGCCTGCTCTAATGAAATATCGCTTCAGAATTCTGTGGTAATAGGTTGAATTATTCTTTGTTGTTTTTCTGCAGGAAACTGAAGGTGAAGGTGACAGTGGGGTAGATTCCTCTTCTCCAGAAATAATGGAGGCCCTGCGTCGAGAACGACAGCTCAAAGCTCGCGTGCAAGATCTTGTGACAACTCTCGAGAAAGTGACCAAAAACTCGGAAGCTAGGCATATGCAGTCTCAAGAATTTATCAACGACCTTAAAAAAGCAAATGGGTAAGCAGCTCCCATTCTTATCTTTAATAATTAGGTTACGTTCACGTAGTTCAAATGCAGCTTTATCATTACTTTAAAGTATATTTCATGGGTATGTTGCCTTGTAGGGGGTTAGTGCCATCAGTCCACCTCACAGACTGTACTGTAGGCATTATGTACTTAAGGTTCTTTGTAGTGTCCTATCGATCCCTAGCTACATCCCCTTTGATTCCCTTTACTGTACCTCTGTTCATATTCTCTTTCATCCACCTTACTCTCCTCAACCCTCTCCCTATAATTGTTACATAGTGCAACAGAAGTTTTCCTCCTGTTACGCCTTTAAAACCTTTTTTTTTTATCTCAAATTCCCTTCCAGCATTGAATGACCTCATAGGTCTCAGTGCTTGGCCTCAGACCTAAATTTCACACTCCATTTGATGGGTATTTAAAGTGGAATGAAGTTTTAGATAATGGAAATTTTACAATATCATTTTTGGAAACTTCTGTGAATTTTTATTTATAGAAACAAACGTGGAGTGAATGCTTATGTTCTTGCCGAGTCCTTTCCCATTTAGAGTAGAACAAAATTTTTTTTTTCAAGAATTATAAACTGTTTATACGTAAATTCTATGCACTTTTGATTGTCATTTTAATATTTATTTAACTATATATTTTAGAAATCTATGCTTCTTTCCATATTGCATGTTCTATATAAAGCTTCATGCCCAAAAAATGGCTCATTCTTTAATCACTCGATCAGTCATTACCAATCTGAGGGTCACTGATGTCATTACTTTTTCATCCACACAATGAAATGAGGTTTTAACTCCAGATTGTAAGCTATTATTAACATAAAAATGTATCAGCTGGCAGAATACACATAGCTGTCATAAAGAAACTACAAAGATGGAAGGAAGGATTCGGTGTATTTTCACCAGAAACTGATGCAACCAAACTTTGATGTAGCTGCAGCCTTCAATTCTAATTCCCTTACTTTACCTCATACTTTGTGATTTGTGATTCATCTCATCATCATTTATTACATTTACAGTAGTCCCAAGTACTCATCCTGTACGGATCAGCTGCCTTCATTCTTCTGCCATGCATTGCTCAATCTCTTAAGTTTTGGTTTGATTTGGTTTACACACAGGATATACAATTTTTATATATGCTCTGAGTACTTTCAGAAAAATGATGTTCTTTCCAAGGACTGATATGAATCGAGATGTTTGTAGGATATTGGAAATATATTGTATTGTTTGATAGAATTAAATAGTACTACTACTACTTTCTTTACAGGGCGTTATTGACCGCTGTTGATCGACTGAAAAAGAAATATGCACTGAAGGTGAAGAGGATGGAGCAACAAATGATGGGCATGGTGGACCGACACGCGCATCAGGTATGGATTTATGGGTTTCAGAATTAAAGTCTATATTTCATAAGCCCTTGCACAATTAGTAAGTATATTGAAATTGACAAATATTTTCCAGTCAAAGTATTCGATATTTGACAAGAACTCAGTCAAGGAACTTGACTGATCTCTTCTTTCTGAAGTTGTAAAGAGCAAAGAATGCAGATAATATTACCAGTGCCATCCAACATCACTCTCCATGAACAGCATCTTGCTGTTTATTCCAAAGTAGAGCTATGTTCACTATGCAAGTGTTGAGTAAGTTAGAGCTTTATTCTTTAGATTTATACATTCAATATCGTCTGTTGCTCAAGTATGCTGCATGTTTTCAGGGGTGTGAAAGGGTTCCTCCATATTTTTCTCAGATATAAATTTGCAGATGTATGGATATGTCCCAAAAAGTATGGAACCATACTTTTTGTACATCAAAGTTTGGATGTACAAGTTCCAACATTTTTGTCTTAATATTCTCATTTTGGATGTACAAGTTCCGCAGACTATTTTGTCTTAATATTCTCATTTTGGATGTACAAGTTCCTTCCAGGTCCCTCAAGCATCCCTTCAAATATTATAGTACTAGATGTCATTCAAATAGGGCCAATGCATTTAGGTTGGTAGTACCATATGATAGCTCTAGTATGTATCAGTGAAGCATGAAATGAAAAAAAAAAAAAAAAACCCACAGGGAGGTAGTGCCATTACTGCACTGTAGGCATTACTTAAGGTACGTACTTAGCAGCGTCCCTTCAGCCCCAGGCTGCAACCCTTTTAGTAATTCCTTTTGCTGTACCTCCGTTCATATTCGCTTCCTTCCATCTTACTTTCCACACTCTCCTTATGATTAATTCATAGTGCAACTGCAGAAGGTTTTCCTCCTGTTGCACATTTAAAACCTTTTGAGTGTCAATTTCCATTTCAGCACTGAATGACCTCATAGATCCCAGTACTTGGTCTTTTGTCCTGAATTCTTTATTCTCCTCTATTCTATTCTGTGAAATAAATAAATCTGTTTATGTCATGGGAGTTGATGCTTTACCTCATCTTTGCATAGTTATTTGAAAGTTGCTCGTTACATCTGTCCACAGGTTCGTATCTTGAAGCAGAAGATAGCTTCTCTTGAAGATGATCCCAACCACCAAACCCCTCAGATGATTTCAACGGCCAGTGAAACGTCGCTCTAGGGATGCTGCTTCTCTGTCTTTTCCATTGATGTTGAACGAAAGGACGAGAAATGTAGCCACAACGTCTTAGGTTTAAGTGAGAAAGGGATGTGTGCCAAATGAGAAAAGGGGTCTATAAGTTACTACCATAAATTGAGTTTATTAAGAAGTTACGTACTCTGAATAAATATATATAAATATATATTTGGATTAGTCATAAAATAAACATTATAACGACTGAGAAAGATGGCCTTCAATTTTCGAAACGCTGCAGCATCTGTTTTGCATATTTTTCTTTTACAGTGGAACCAGTAGAATTATTTGCAATAAAGCATCCATATGTAAAATAGACATGTACAATAGATAGATTTTTACTGTGTTGGTTAAGAGGTTATAGAATATAGAAAAAAAGCAGTCTATGAAACTTTGATTTATCTGAGGAATTGTTTTTTTTAAGGTGTCATAGTAACTTTTGATATTTTATTAACCTGGTCTTTGTGGAGTTCCTGTACAATGTAAAGAGCTTTTCCAGCGGAAATGATCTTTTATTGTCAAGTGCAAGACGTCTGTCTGGTCATTCATCTTGAGGAAAGGAAAAAATCTGTTATTGTAGGTCTTTCCAGATAACAAACTTTGTACCTTACATTATAGTCAGTAAAGCTTCCCTTGTAATCAGGGATGCCTAATACTACATAAACAAATAAATACAAATACAAATACAAAGTCCTTATAACCAAAAAGAAACGTGTCATGTACAGCTTCCTCCTTTTCCCAATCAATTTTAGGCCTCTCGAACTAATGTTACATTTTAATGTTCTTGTAATGCCAAACTCTGTTCTTTTTCCATAAATGAATATGTATAAATATGTATCTACAGTACTGTACTTACAAATGTGGTATATATTTGCAGTCATATTTTCTAAGTGCATGAAAGGAATGTTTCATTTTGTGAGAGAACTTTTGTTATTAAAGTATTACTACTCAGTCATAGATTTATGTCTTGACGATCAAACTTATGTTCCAGTGATTCTGAATATTTGTACGTATAGATCAATATTTTTGTAGGAGCAGAAAATGAAACTTTGTCATTGAGTTACTGTAGATAAGACATGGTCATTTTTATTTTATATAGGAAGACGTTATAGTTGCTATGTACACAAACACTCGTAGATGAGATTGGTGAATTCCAGTGGGCTGAATGGATCGATTGACTTAAAATAGATAATAAAAACTTTCCTTTAAGGAGAATGATCCAGTAAATCGGTAATGATGTATAAAAGTCAGAAATACTCTCATATGAATGCCAAATTTCCTCAGACGAAACTGTATGAGATTTGTACTCAAAAAGTCATAAAGAATATCAAATATAATTTTTGTTTCATAAAAAAATTTAATTTTACAATAGCCGTATTTGAGTCATTACAGCAAGCCTAACCTTAATCTAAATTTAATTTTAAACATGGTACCTATGTGATTGAAGTTATGGATAATAAAGGGTGTACCCTTTGTCATATACAAAGCAAATCATTATTTTGTTCCACCTTCAGGGCTTAGAAAAGAATCCAGTTCGTGCACTTTTACTTGTGCATGTGGCTGAGAAGGAAGCTGTGAGGAAACTGTGGGCAATAATTGATTGTCTCATTGTCTCAGTAGGTAAAGAATTGCTTTCCTTATTGTTGTGCTCATGTGACATTTGCCTCTTGTTCTACAGTAGTTAAGGATTTGTCCAGAGATATGTTAACTGCTTTCAGCTAATTCAAAAGCTATTATACCGGGAGCTGCACCATGATGATATATTAGAGAATGTGGATTAGGATTAAAATCTGTGGCTTTGTCTGTGATGAGCCTCTTTTAACACATTTATGATATATTTGCTGAGATGTAGCCATTTGGATTTAAGGCCTGAAACTGCCGAGATCTGAGAAGCAAGAGTCATATTCGTCATTTCATTTTGAGGCGTGATAAGTTTGTGTCTTTCAGTCATTTTCAGAATGAGCATGAAATCTATTTTATCACGTGCTCTACGTTTTCCAGCTCCTCGGTGGCATGGTCGGTTTGGTCTTGGCCTGCCACCTCGGTGGTCCCTAGTTCAATTCTCGGGCATTCCATTAAGGGGCCAGAGTGTGTATTTCTGGTGATAGAAGTTTACTCTCGACGTGGTTCGGAAGTCGCGTAAAGCTGTTAGTTCCGTTGCTGAATAACCACTGGTTTCATGCAATGTAAAAACACCATAAAACAAACAAACACTCTACTTTTTCCATGAGGAAAGCACACCAGTTGGGTCAGACAGTATGGAGGTAAAGTGTGAAGAGGAATATGTGGGTTTGTCAACTGAAATCTGAAACTTTTGCACCTCATGTCTGTTTGACAACTGGATGACAAAGCCCTATCTGTCCCTACACTGACCCGCTTGGATGTGCAATTCTACTGAGGCTGCAGGCATGGGCTCTTAGTCTCAGTCTCTGGTAATTCTGCTCTTCACAGAAGAACTAATCCTGGAGATGTGATGAAGAGAGTATACTATGAAGAGGCAAAACTTATCCGTTTTCTACTTTAATAATTATATAATATATATAATATTAAGATTACTATCTAATATATATTTATATTATTATATAATATATATATAACTTATAAAAAGCTTAAAAAATCACAGTAGATGCACGTGACTTCATAATAAGCGAATACCACGGGAAAATGATAGTCAGAAATTCAAGCGCTTTCGTCTTTATTCAGACATCGTCAAGGAGCTACTTGACGATGTCTGAATAAAGACGAAAGCGCTTGAATTTCTGACTATCATTTTCCCGTGTATTAGCATATATATATATATATATCTATATATATATATATATATATTTATATCATATATAGTTGAACAGCGAAAACCTCTAGAGCTTTGTTTAATGAATATGCGTATTTAGGACAGACAGTAAGTGTTTCCCGAAGACAAGAGACCGAAATTAAAAGAAGGATAAGCATGGGATAGAAAGCTTTTGGTAAACACAATGAGATTATGAGGTGTAAAATGCCACTTCCTCTAAAAAGAAAAGTATTTAACCAGATGGTCCTACCAGTATTAACTTGTGCATCAGAAACTTGGAGCCTTACTAAAGCCTTAGAACATAAGCTAGTTACAACTCAAAGAGACATGGAAAGAATAATGACGGGAATAAAAACTAAGTGACAGAAAAAGAGCAACATGGATACGAGAGCAAACTAAAGTAGAGGATATTCTAACAACAAGTAATGAAAAGAAATGGCCGTGGGCAGGGCATGTAATGAGAATGTCAGATAATAAATGGACAAAAAGAATAACCATGGGTCCCTAGAGATTGCAAACGAAGCAGGGGAAGGAAAAGAGGACGATGGATTGACGAGCTAAGAAAATTTGCGGGTATAGAATAGCACAGAAAGACCATAAACAGAAGGGAGTGTAAGGACATGTCTGAGGTAATTTTGTCCAGCAGTGGACTAGCAATGGCTGATGATGAGATATATATATATATATATATATATATATATATATATATATATATATATATATATATATATATATAATATATATATATATATATATATATATATATATATATATCTCATCATCAGCCATTGCTAGTCCACTGCAGGACAAAATTACCTCAGACATGTCCTTACACTCCCTTCTGTTTATGGTCTTTCTATGCTATTCTATATATATATATATATATATATATATATATATATATATATATATATATATATATATACACACATATACATATACAATGGACCCCAGTATTCGCATTCTCCGGATTTGCGGACTCACATTTACGGATTTCTCTGAAACATTTCCCCGCATTATTCGCAGAAAATTTGCCTATTCATGGTATTTTTCATCATAAAATCCACTTTTTGTGATAAAACTATTAGAAAAACCAGGCATAAACATTTTTAGTGGGTTTTTCTTGAGTTTTAACTAACAAAATTGGAGGTTTTAAGCATTTTTATCAGGTTTCCAAATATTCGCGGGTTCTAACTATTCACGGGGTTGTGGGGGTATGGTACGCATCCCCCGCGAATACAGGGTCCACTGTATATATATATATATATATATATATAGTTTTTCTTCTCTGTTCCACCTTCAGATCTTTGTACTTCATTTTCTTTGTCTTCTGGATCTCTTAAGCTTGCTGTCCAACCACACCAACCCAGCCTTTTTTTTTTATTATTCTTTTTTAAAGCACTGAGTGGCTGGAAGTGCCTCAGTGCTTGGCTTGACAGCCTAAATTTCATAATTCAGTCAAATCAATCAATCCTGCACAAATAAACTGAAAGCCACGTAATTTAGAGATATTTTTCCGAATGAGAAATTCCAGTAGCCTATGTCAAAAGGCCTTACTGCAATTAGATTTCATTTAAAAAGAAAATGTACCAAAGTATTCTGATGGAACGAGACGGTTAAGATACTCTTGAACTGAATTCTTAGTTTCCTTTGTGTGACACAAAGCAAAGAGGAAGAAGAAGAAAGGATCTGAACCAACACGAACAAAAACAATTTGACAACAGTATTCATTGATTTGCTTACCTGATCTTTTTTTCTACGCGAATCTAGTTACTTTAATATTAGATACGTTCAAGAAAACTGGATTATTTATCACATGATAAATTTATATTTGAGGTGAATAACAAATCAAGTTACGTAATGATTGGGAGAAATACAAATCAATTAGCTATGATAATGAAGAGAGGACAGCGTCTCGTTCATAAGGAGGAGAAATGCAAATAACCAACAATTGAATTAATACATAGAAAATTAAAAGCTAAAAAAGTTAACAACCAGAAGGAAGCGTTTCAGAACGTATCGCTAACAAGATGACTAAAATCCTGGACTGTAGCGGACATGGAATGCATAGACCTATAGTAGAACGCTGGACTTATGGTGACCACTGTTTGTACATACAGTAGGCCTATGTATGAAACACCAATGATAGAATCTGATAGGCAGTCTAAATCATTATCTTCCCAGCCGCCAGGGAGGAAATGTAGCGTTTGAAATCTTGCAAGTCACGGCCATGGAGGAACGAAATGAGTCAGCCCACGTCCCACGTGATACGGGACGATTCCTTGAGTAACAATAGGGGTTGTAAACTTGTATATATATGCTGGTTAATCGACTTCCATCCCTCATTCGCCATGAGTGCTTATCGCCTTCTCATCCCACGATTTCTCGCCATTCTAGTTATTACGGTGAACAGCTTCATACGAACGAGTTTTAAAGAAAATACGCCTCTGTTTGGCGTGAGCCAGGAACCAGTGAATTCAGTTGATAAAATTTTTTTAAAAGTGTATATGTAAACCTTCTGTCTCCTGACTGGCCCCAAAATATCTTCAGCATGCGATTCAGGAAGTTCATTGATGGATGAGTATATATTACAGATCTAAATCTAGACTAATGACAGTAACTGTAAAAAGAAGAATCAAACGTACCAGTGCTATGAAATGTGAACATTTTCTAACCAGTTGAACAAGTAGGTCTATTTATTCCCCCAACCACGCGAAGAGAGAGTTTTGTTTTAGGAATAGAATGACTACAAATCTGCAGAAATACATTACAAATACATCTGTGTCAAATGAATTTTGTCACGTAGTTCTAAAAATTTATTTTAACTGTCATGTGAAGTATTCCTTTTCTCTTAAAATCAGAAAAGAAAAGAAGAAGAAGAAGAAAAAAAACAGGTCTTGGTTAGTCAGCGGTGTTCGTACTGTCCACTTGCAGTGAAGAGTTCCATAGTGATTTAGCGTAAAAGGAAATATCCCAAACCACTCCCTTATTAGACGTGTCTTCTCGTGCAAAGCCAAATCTAAATTACAGGTAATCTAACAATACAACTGAGGCAAAGAAATAAATCTGCAGCAGCCCTATTTTATCAGCAAGAGAAGGAGGAGAAACTTCCGTTGCTACCATAGTGTGCTTTCTACCCTATTTGACGGGCATAAGGGCGATTCCTACCGTTGAAGGATATATAAAACATACATCTTGGCACTATTTCATTTTGTTTAAGACAAATAAAATACTAAAAAAAAATCACTAAAACTCATATTTAAATTTTGTCGTCAATATATCAAAACACGTCCTAACCCTAATTTAGTACCATCAATTAGCTAACAAACTTGTTTAGCATCGAGTAGGATTGCTGCGAAGTGCCCATGGAATAGATGCAGTGGAACTCCTCGTTTTTTTATTCAAAATCACGATCTTTGCTGTCTAACGAAGTCCTCTCGATTCGTTGGGTGTGCGCACCTGTATTGGGGTCAACGTAATGTTTCCTGATGTTTGACCGTTTTTTCCCTTTAGATGGTTAAAGGCTTTCATACAAGGCAAACTTGAAAATAAGATATTATTATTATAATTTATTCTTTTAGTCATGCACATTTTTTTTAACACTGGGCCTTCCAGTAATGGGGAAGGAAAGGGAGACGGAGGACGTAATAAATGAGCGAGAGTTTAATGAATCTTTTCCAACAGGGAGCAGCCGAGTTGCTGGTAGAGAATAGAGGTAGGAACGGAATGCATTCTGATCTTAATCCTTTGGACATCGTATATTGAATTATTATAACTAGTTCCCTAATTATCAACCAGTAATTAACTGTTATTTCCCTTCACTCCTAAGATTCATGGTCTATCTTTCCCACGACTCAGATGAGATCTCTCCGAGGTGTGTTTATCCGGTGAGGAAAATTCCGGTTTCAGGGAAAACTTCCCTGACTTTGATGTCTCCTAATTTTCCGGCATCTTATGAATACAACACAAGATGTGGCTGGTCTCTAAGGGTTAGTGCTAACATATGTTTTATTATTATGATTCTTTCGTTGTATCTCTATTCATTCGTTAAGTTGATCTGTAATACGTAGGCCTATGTCATAGGCCTATGCCTTGGTAATCGAAAAGATCGTAACCTTTATCTCTAAGGTCAAAAGGTTAGCAGATGACGAGAATGAATATAATCTAGTAACAATGCAGGATAACATGAACAATGAAAGGCAACTTCATACACGGCCCCATTGCATATATAGCAAAGACTCTGTGACATGATGTATAATTATTGTATCTTCTCTCCATTTCCTGTAGCCAGTGAGCAAGAGCGTGAGTCTGAGACTGAACTGCGACGCATTCCACCTACAAGGGATCAATGACGTTGGAAGATGCCCCGATTTTCTGGAAATCATGGAAACGAGGTAAAACTAAGACTAGTACTAGTTCAGCCGTTGGACAGTCTACTAGTACTAGTCCAAGTTGCCTGGAGACGCTTATGACAGATATTTAATCAAAAGTAATTTTATCAGTTCTCCCTTGCCGAGTCCAAGGGCAAATATCACCTTTAAGAGGTATCCTAGCCCAGCTACCATGCCGAAAGTTCCTTCTGGACAAATTTTAAATGACTTGCGAACAGGGGGAGCTGAGACTGGTGTTGAATTTTTTGAAACTGACGTGACTGCGTGACGTCAGAAGGACTTGAAGAGAATGTGCTAGAAGGAGGCAAACCGTTAGTTACGGAACTCCAAGACAAGTTTGCGTGAGTGATGAATGAGGCTATGGAGGCAATTTTTTAGAGAGAGAGAGAGAGAAGAGAGAGAGAGAGAGAGAGAGAGAGAGACGTTTTAGATGAATTATAAGTGATTTTTCACATCTATAAGATCTTTTGTGCCATTAGCCATCAGAAAAAAGGACTTGATTTCACTTGTGAAACTTGCGAAAATTGTCCCCAATATTTCAGCTCTATAGTTGTTAGTTACGCATAATGAAACTTACATCAACATTTTGCTTTATTATAATTCTTCAGATATGCAAGACAATGTTCTTAGAGACTTTCAGACTGTTGTTAAGATAGAAAATTCTCGAGGTTTCATGGAATGACTAATGTAGGCCTATGTCACTTCCTAGAGGTGATTTATATTCATTGGCTCTTGCTCTATCATTTCTGGGAAGGATTTTAAAACTCTGATACCAGCCAACAGAGATCTGTAGGCCTATGTCAGTAGTCAGTTAATATACACTTTTCGTTTAATTAGAAAATCTGCTTAATCACGGAGAGAGAGAGAGAGAGAGAGAGAGAGAGAGAGAGAGAGAGAGAGAGAGAGAAGGGAAGAGAGGGGGAGGAAGGGAGAAGAGAGGAGAGGGGAGAGAAATTGGAAGAGAGAGGGAAGGAGATTTTTCTTTAAATAAAAGCAAATAATTTTTAACAATTCTATTTTTTAGAAAACAGTGTCATCTGTTCCAGACAAGATCTTGGACGCCAGAAGTTTTTCTTCAGACAAAAACAAAGCAGAATTCTGGTTATTTTACGCCTTTGAAGTAAGAGAAGGCAGGTCACCCATATAGACCTAACTCAGAGCTACCTTTAGTACCATCACGTAACGCAATGTTTTCCCATTTACAGCGAAAGGGAATATGATTAGCACCCTTTAATCAGGCTCTGTGTAATGACTCATAACGGTTCAGCAAAACATGCGGGTGACCTAGTACTACTTCCGTGCTTTTGCCATCGATAAAATACGACCCGTATGTTAGTTAGCCGTGGCTGATTCGTCGATGTGAATGATCTAATGAAGTCTATGATATGACTGAATGTGGAAACATTCCAGATCTCTTGAGAAGCAATACCTGCTATATCTCTTTTCAGTTATTAAATTCGGAAAGTAAAACAGTTTGACCTGGCATTACTGTGTTGGCCAGTTTTATGAGCATTTAAACTACGGTTTTGCGTACACAACATTGTCTTTTCTTTAGGAAATTATGCCAAGAGGAACAATCAAATAATGACTTCCTTCTTCCAGGTACTGTGGGTCGGAGCCTCCGCGTAACATCACGGCCACGAATTTGAAACGGCTGAAAATCGTTTTCAAGAGCAATGCCCGCGATAACTACAAGGGCTTTAAATGTACAGTGGAAGGAACGAACAGCAACACACAAGGATGTTGTAAGATCATTTTTTTATGGCATCACTATTAGGTGTGGTGGTATATCGTTTAGAATCTGTTAGTCTATACACTTTTTTAAACAATATAGTACAATGGTATGATAAATATTAGACGCATAACTGCTCCAGACGGTTCCCAGTTAAGCACACGTGTTATGGTGCGGTGAATTGCCATTTTGTACTTTATATATATAAATATACACACACACACACACACACACACACACACATATATATATATATATATATATATAATATATATATATATATATATCTATATATGTATATAATATATATATATATATATATATATATATATATATATATATCCATATATAGGTTATTGAAGCCGTTCTAACTCAGAGAGCCATTCCATAGACTAATACTTCTTCGCCCCTTCCCCACTACTACTACTACGACTACTACTACTACTACTACTGCTACTACTACTACTACTACCACTACTACTCACTGATCAACCTTTTTGTTACACCTTCAAAACCTTTTTTATATCCACAATTTCCATCCCAACACTGAATGACCTCCTGAGTCACAGCGCTTGGGCCTTGGCCTACATTCGATATTACAATTCATTCCACCATCAAAACACCCTTTCAAGGGACACGAATTGCCGCTGGAATGTAGGCCTAATTGCCACTGGTATGTAGGCCTATACGTGATCATGGAAACTTTTCTGCTCCCCCAGCTTGTGGGACGGGGGGAGGGGGACCGCCCGAGTCGCCACCACAACCGACTGGATCCCCGACAAACAATAGCAGCTTCACTCCCTGGGTGGCGGCTATTGTCAAAGCCGACACTGACGTCCCCTTCTGCAGCGCCTCCGTCATTTTCGAAGATTGGCTCCTCACGTCAGCGTCGTGTGTTGAGAGGTAGTATCAAGTGGAGAAGGGTTAACTCTCTCTCTCTCTCTCTCTCTCTCTCTCTCTCTCTCTCTCTCTCTCTCTCTCTAAACTGGTTAACTCAACTCGATGTGGATGCTTAACATTTTCCAGTCAGCTTTAAAGATGAAAAAAGGACGGCTTACAGAAGAAAATATATTACATATATGTGCGTGTGTTTGTTTGTTTGTATGTTTTAGAGAGAGAGAGAGAGAGAGAGAGAGAGAGAGAGAGAGAGAGAGAGAGAGAGAGAGAGAGAGAGAGAGTAAATACCTCAAGTTATAGCAGGCAATTTATCTTGAGAAACTATACAGATACAAATTTGTCCTACGCTGAATCTTCATGTTGTTGCCAATCCACCCACTTTTTCCTTTTCTTATTCCTTTCTTAAAATCTGCAACTTTCTTTAAGAAGTAGACCATTTAGGCACTTTTTACACGTCTTTTTTAAAGTAATGCATACGTTTGTCGTTCTTTAAACCCTCAGGATCAAGTACAACAAGTACAATTACGCAGTGTTCGTGGGAGCCCGAAATGTGACATCTGACACTCGGTCTAGGAACTTACACCAGATCAAGAGAGTCTTGATTCACCACGATTATAATTCTGGTAAGATTTCAGCAGAATGCTTTTGATATTATTTACTATTCTATAAAAAAAATGTATATAAAAACACTTTTCATCCTTTATTGAAAAAGAATTAACGATCTTTAGTACTAAAACTTCTGCAAAACCTCGATATGTTGTCGAACTCCCTAGGCCTATGTGAATAGTTGCTTGGTATGTCATTCCATTCGTCTGGTGTTGATTTTTGATTGATGTTAATTATGTTCCACCAATAATATTAAGTACATATGGCCAGCTTTCTCTTTTGTCCAGCAAATGGCATGGTCAAAATCTTTGTTAGCAAAATATGAGATACTTTTCTTCGTAATTTTTTCAAATATACTGTCATAGTAAAACACAAAAATTATTATTACTATTATTATTAAACAGTTCTCAGTATCGTGATAAACTGTTATGTAATTAACATCAACAATTTACTATTATTATGTTGTTCTCCGTTAACGGGACGGGTAATGAAATCTGGTGTGGTAAATCCGTAGACTTTCCAGCAGATCCTTTAGAACAGGGTCCATAATTATTAATCTTTTGATGATTCAAGAAGACCCTCAACGAATTGCGTAATATGGTTCAATATCTCCTTTGCTTAAGTCCACTTAAATCCTATTTGTTGGCAATATAACTTAACATACTTAGTTGAATACATACTTTACGTATGAGTAGCTAGGAATATAACATACAGGAAAATCAAAAGCATTTAGTTTTTTTTTTTTTTTACAAAATGTACCCATGTATAATTGACACATTAGAATCAAATATATGCAAATATCCAGAGATCAAGTCCCATACCCCCAGTATACTACAGTTCTCATACCCCCAAGGGGTATGGAAATACCCTCTGTTAAGAACCCCTACTTTAGAAGTTTCTTCTGTCATCTTTACCAGCAGATGGATACTGGAAGTTTTCATTAACCTTCATTATCATTGCCATTATTAATTTTAATTTTACACGACGCTAAAGATAGAACAACCCTCTCCGGGAGTGACATCGGCCTAGTGCAACTCACGGCACCAGTGGACTTCCGTACCCAGAACATTAGGCCCATCTGTCTCCCAGGGGACCCCAGTTTGGAACTGACCGGTCGCAGGGCAGTCTTCACAGGGTGGAGAACCGGTAAGTAACCGCCAACATTTACACAAAAATAATTTATTTTCCGAGATGGTTAATAAGCCTTTTCAGTGATTAACTGTTAACTGGAGTGTGCGCGGAGGAATATAAAACTACGAGTTCTTTGGATTTCAGACTACGGAACTGTTGAGGCCACAGTGGACAACCAAGAAAACCTGCTGCTGTCGCAGATAAGTTGTAAACGTTCGTTCCAGGACACAGACACAAGAATCAACAATTCTTGGCTTTGCTCTTCTCTACGGGATCAGCCTAACGCATGCTTCAGTGAGGTATATGGGTTCGTATTCCTGCAGAGAGAGAGAGAGAGAGAGAGAGAGAGAGAGACGAGAGAGAAGGGGAGAGAGAGAGAGGAGAGAGAGAGAGAGAGAGAGAGAGAGTTTGATAATGACATGGTCTATCCTTAGGGTATATATATAGAGTACCAAAGTGTTATCAGCGGGCAACCAAGCCCACCAAGTGAGACCATCACCCAGCTCGACGTTGCATAATATTCCGTCCAAAATATTACGCAGTGGTAATGATGGGTCTAGGTTCCTTTGTTCACGATGAAATTGAAACCAAATCTCCTTTTTTTTTTTATTACAGCTTTCAACAGATTACGTTAATTCCCAAAGTATCGTGTTTCTGGCTTTAAAAAAAATTTAAGATACGTAGTGCAATTTCGAATAATCTCTAAATTTGTCACACACACACACACACACACACACAGATTATTATAATTATTATATTATATATATATATATATATCTATATATATATATATATATTCTAAATATCAATTACATGTATTTATGTGGCTTTTCACCACTTTTAATACTATGCTCACTTATTATTATTATTATTATTAATTATTATATTATTATTATTATTATTATTATTATTATTATTATTATTATTATTATTATTATCAGGCCATAATACAAGACACTTACTGTACCCTCAATTACTGGTATCGTAGATTCAGCACAATGTACAATAGCAAACTAGAATTCTAACGAAGTTTTCTCTTTTTCTTTCTCACATGCAGTTTTATATAAGTAAGGGTCGGTGGCAGAAAACGATAATTCTATCGGCCTAATTTTATTGTTTAATCTGATTTGCCTCTCCTCCGGTCACGGGTTTATCACAATATATGGAAAGGATAATGTTGTCATTCATGGATCTCAGTATTATATTGGTCAGAAAGTTCAGATTTTATTTGGTAAATTTTGACCACCATTTGAATTCAACATAGTGCAATGTTTGGAGTTTAAAAAACTCCCTTAGCTCTCTTTTAAGCACACGGCTATTTCTCTTCATACTTCATTCATGGAGTTGATTGATGCTGGTCATTCAGGAGAAAATCTTATGAGTCGATGAGTGTGGTTAACTGCTTAGCCAACTGGAATTGAACAGTTCAAGCCATTCTTGTTAGACCTATAGTCTATCTATCCAACTAGACCGATACACTCCAAGCCATTCTTGTTAGACCTATAATGAATTTATGTAAACCTCATTCTGTCACGCCTAACCTTTAATATGTAATCATGACAGTAACTGTACGTGGGTTATTCTGGAAAAAAATTGTATTGGCTTCAACTAGAAATCAGGTGACTTCGGTCTAATTTTACTGACCTAATTTTAAATATTCAGGAAGACTTGGGCGGTCCACTAATGGTCAGATCGGACAGTGGTCGATATGTACAAGTGGGCATAGCACTGCACAGTTCTGGTTGTACCAACACGACCACTACATCGTTGCCCCAGATCTACACGAATGTCAACAGTAAGTAAAATGTACACTCATTCTCAGTAAGTGAATACTATCTCATGGAACTTTGAAATAATGCTGAATGTTCGTTTGTGCTTTGGAAAATTTAATAATTATTACGTTGGTACCTTTGACCATTGTTGCTCTTTTCCCTTTTCAGAATACACGAGATGGATCAAGAAATCTGTGGAATTATCTGATACGTGTGTTTGATTCTCATGTTGGCCATTACAGAACAACATTTTTAGTTGCAAGAAAAGGCTTACCACAGTCTCCCCATGTTCTTTGGTCTCATAGATTCAAATGCATTCCCTTTTTGTAAATCCCTTCATATAATAAATGCATTGAAAACGAAAACTTTCAGTTATCCAGATATAGGCAAAAGAATTTGTGTATAATGTAAGGCAGTAGCAACGAGGATGGTATATCATATCAGAGAACCAGAGAATAGTATAATCTATAATATTTCTACAACTGTTGGTCGTAAACATACTTCGTCCATCAGGCTTTTCATATGTGAGGCGAAAAGCAGCAAAAACTATTGACAGAACTGCCAGGATGTCCGCAAACAGGCATCTTCACCACAGTAGGCAAGAGGTAGGTACTCTACTTTCAGCAAAGGTAACGTCCCAGAACCTGCAATATTCAGTTACAGATTCCTCCACATGGGAGCTAGTGGAAATAATGTTGCTGCTATAGAATTACCTCGGGAAGACATTACCTTGGTTATACAGGAGGAAAATGTGAAAGACCCATTAATAATGTCCTTTCAGAATTTGACAGGGGTATTTGAAGAGAGCTTTGATACCGTAATAAGGCCTCTAAACCAATAAACCTGACACAGTAGTTTTAGGTCTTGAATCTGGTTGAAAAGGAACTAAAACACAAAAGGTTTATAGAAAAAAATATATATTCAGTGTGCACTACTTATGCTAGAAATTCTGCCGTAGAATTTACCTTTTGAAAATAGGGCATTCCTGCACTATACCTTCAGTTAACATATTTTTGTCATGTAATTAGGCCTAACCTGTGCTGAAATCGCAGTATTGGTGCACATGTCATGACTAATAACAGTGAGCAACCAATGTTCCATGCTGAGCATAGACTCACATTCGAAAAGAAGAACGTAAGAATTAGTATCTTTTAACCAGAGCTCTTGAGACGAAGACCAAACACACAAATAAACCTCGACATCTAGAGAATGGAGAACAAAAACAAGTCAGCTCAATCTATTGTCAACGCAAGGCCTTTATTTCAAAGGGTTTATTTCTGGCATTGTTTTCGGCATTTCTTTGAGAGCCTTCCACTGATGTTTCTGGAAGGAAGATGCAGCACTGCGCTAACTTTCGTGTAAGTGAATCGATGAACCTCGTCTCTTGCCTTTCAAACCACTCCACTCTACAGGTCGCCCTTGGAGCAAGTAGGTCCCGTGATGGCATGAGGCCGGGTTAATTCAAACCGACTATTAAATGTCTTGTTTGAAGAGGCAGGAGAACAAAGAAGCTATCCATCAGTTTGATGCTTTGACGAAATGAGATCTAAGGTAACCGGACACAGTCGCGAATGAAAGCAAAATATAGTAAGACACATTTGGATGTAAATTGAGAGAGAGAGAGAGGGTGGTTGGGTGGGGGTGGGGGGGTGGGGGGGGGAGGGGGGGGGGGCGGCGCCCAATATTTAAGCAAAATCAGATTTCATTAAGTCACGTGATGTAATCGATGTCGGGATAGGTGGATTACTCTCCAGGGAAAGGGATTGATTTTCCAGTGCAGTGTAACTTGCTACGGTTTACTTCCGCAGCCCTCTAGACGAAAAGCTGAATTACATTGATTTCGCGTACAGAAAAATAACCTAGGGAAGAGACAGAGACAGAGACAGAGAGAGAGAGAGAGAGAGAGAGAGAGAGAGAGAGAGAGAGAGAGAGAGAGAAGGGAGAAAATAGGAGTGCATTGTAGGTAGGGGGCGTTTGATAAATGGATATCGAGCAGCAGTAGTAGTAGTAACAGTAAGGATTTGTCTTTGAAGCGGCTCCGTTCGTACCAGACAAAATAATCGTCTCGTTGTGGGGTGCACTTACCATGTCCGGTACCGGTCAAATAATGAAGGATAAGAAGAAAAGAAGAAAAAGAATAGGAAGAAGAAGATGGGGAGAGGGAAATCCTCTGAAATGTAGTAGGCAGGGCGAGGGCTCTCATCATCTGCGTCAGACACATTTCCCTCGGCAGGCTCACAAATCCAAGCGCGGGGAGTGAATGAAACAGGGGAGTATTGAACGAGCTCTATGCGACGGCGCAATTCGAGCACAATCCAGGGAGCTTTCGGGTGGACAGCGGGAGAGAGAGAGAGAGACAGAGAAAGAGAGAGAGGGAGAGAAAAAGAGAGAGAAAGAGAGGTTGCCGAGTAAACTGTGGTCCAACCCACTTCAGTGTATCGCGCGCACAGTCCTAGGTAGTTGTATAACCTGGTCCATCTCTGGTCGTTCAGGTCTTTTGTCGCCGCGTATCTCTGATATCGAAGGAGGACTCTAACAGACCACCCTGGGTGCGAGAGAAAGAATCCTTCAGCATTCGGACTGATTCCCTCTCTCTGTCTCTTTCTCAGAACGAAGATTCGAGGTTTTAAAGCCTCGTCGTCCGGTTATATCGTCGTCCACTTGGCTTAATCGCCTCTACTCCTATTCCCGGTAAGTCGTCATTTTCCACGTCTCGTTTCGCTCATATATTCGGAAATGTTCCAAGAAAGACGTAGGAGGAGGAGGAGGAGGCCATGTTGATCTGTCTGTGTAGGACCTACAAGCTAAAAGAATCTCTTAAGATCCATTGTTACAGGAACACACACAAACACTCCCCACCCTCACCCTGTTTCTCTCTCTCTCTCTCTCTCTCTCTCTCTCTCTCTTCTCTCTCTCTCTCTCACCTTTACACTTGTGAAAAATGGAAATTCCTGTCGCGTGCGCAATTCAAAACGATAATGGAATTCGCCCTCATTTTTGTGCACCTCGATAACCAATTAAAAATAAAAAAGAATTATGTATTCTTGATACCAGACAAAAGTGGAATCAATTCCAAGATTAAGGTTTTTTATTTTTCGTTTTTCGAACGTGAATGTCGTTATCGGTCGTTGACTGCTGGCGTATATAGCCATCCCTTTCCCCAAAAGGGTTTGATGTCTGTGCACTCTGTCACGGAATGAATTGTGAAAGCTTAAAGGCCATCTTTTTAAAGAAAAAAGGGGGAAATTTGTTATTGACAGTGACAGAGGCGGTGTCCAGTAACCTAGAGGGGTCAGGGTTCAAGAGATTCGATCCGGAAGCCATGCATAGGCCTATCCTTAGTCCTTTCCGTTTGCACCTTTTTATTTTTCCTCTTTGTCGTTTTGGGAGCTTACAATGTTATTTCATTGAAACATGAATTAATTAAAAACCTTACTGAATAGTATGACGTTTCCGTTAAAACATCTGCTTGAAATCTTCCGTTAATCTGTTATGCGTTAGACTTATGTAGAAAAAACAAAGTCGCTTGTTACAGCCAGTGGGTCATGGTTACAGCAAACATTACGTTATAGGGTAACATCGAGATCTTGGAAAAACCGATTACCAAGTAGCTCATCAGCTAAGATTTGATTGTTCTTAAATTCTAATAGAAATACTGGTGACAATCGGCCACTTTTACGGTTTATTTGGTTTCAGAGATATCCGTATATAGTTTACGGTTGTAGGCCTAATCGTGGAGGCAGAAAATGTTGGAAATGGGATGGAAACACGACTTGGTCCACCACCCTGATGACTTATATAGGTGTTTCGTCAGAAGTAGGTCAGCAGGCCTTTAGAAAGGAGATTGCTAGGCCTACGCCCCCCTCCTCCCTGGTTGTGGTCACCACATTTTGCTAACTACGTGTACTTTATTCGGTTCTTAGGTAAAGAGAAACACTATACACATACATACAGAACATCACAAAAAGATGTTAATATAATTTATGTTAAAAGTGGGAAAGGGTTAGTATTGACATCGCCTAGAGCCTTAGACCCAATCTCCAGATGTGTCATTCTTCATGAACACTCGCGTGTCTGGGCGTTAATTATCTACATGAAACCAAAAAAGAAATGAATAAGTGACATAATCTGTGATACGGAACTATTTATTGGCATAGTTCTCACTCAAGAGCCAACAATAATTTTCCATGGATAGAATAAGGAAGTTGGAAACCACTGAGCGTTAGAAGTTTGGTATCGTAGAAGTAATGTGTCGGTGAAGCTCTGTACGAGAACCGCCAATAAACTTATCTGTATTATGATTATTTGACCCATTTTGACCCTGATTGACTTAGGAGGTCACAAGGTCAATAAAATGGTCAAAATCGTCAAAAACTGTCTTAATGATTGGCTTTCTGTACCACCACTCTAGATGTAAAAAGAGTAGACAAATGTTATTTTTTTAATCATCTTGCAAAGAAAAAATGGTAAAACTCGCAGTCATTTGACAATCGACTCCCTTGAGTGGTGCTATGATGTAAATAAATCATATACATATGTGTTATTGAGCGTAAATTCATTTAATATGTCCAACACTTTTTTTTTTCTTTTTACCAAGATGGCCGCTTTCTCGAACTATCCACAAGTATTTTGGATAATAATGAACCACGATAGCGGGTGCAAGATAGGTTTGTGTGTGTGTGTTTGTGTTTATTTGTGAATGATTTAGCTTCTCGTATAGGTACAGGAAGTAATCAGTGCTAGTGTAATGTTCTGCACACGGATTCATCCGCAGTTCAACATTTAAAATATGAATTTTACAGTGACTATTGTGTGTGTTTTTTTTTTTTTTTTTTTTTTTTTTTTTGAGTTACACCTTCTTAGGGATATTGGTTTTTTTTTATATATATATATATATATATATATATATATATATATATCTATATATATATATATGTGTGTGTTATATGTGTGTGTGTGTGTATACATATGTTCAGTTAGTAAGTGTGAACGTGTGTATTCATCTTTAATATTAAAGTGAATAGCACCATTTACATTTTATTTCATTTAAAAATATTTTTTTTAATCAGATAAAGTGATAATAAATATTTATTGTGCAGGTTTTTCCCTGAGTATGACAAAAATCCATCAGAAAAAAAACTGGACTTTTTTTTTTTGAGTGACATATTATGAAATGAAATACATTATAGTCTTTCTGGTCTGGAGATGAGGCTTAAGACTAAAGATGGAATCTCTCAGACTTGGTGAATTTACTCTTGTCTGTGAACACAAGACCTTCTTGTCATGAGGAGTTTTTGGCATTTTCTTTTCTTTTTATATTAGTTTTGTTATATTAGTTTTCATCAGATATTTTACTCTGGGAATTTTTACGTCTTAACATATTGTGACAAACTTCTCACGTTCTGGCCCTTTAGTGGGGTAGCGCCGTCAGTGCACCTCATGCATTGTACTGTAAGCATTGCTTAAGGTTCTTAGCGGCGTCCCTTCGGCCACCAGCAGCGACCCCTTCCATTCTTTCCTTCAACCCCAAAATTTGAAATTCCATTCCATTCTCATGTTCTGCTAGAGAGATAGATGCACATCCCTCTTTGGGAACTGGATATATATATATATAAGCTTTCTCTGCTTCATGGCTTCAACTTTGCTTCTGAATAACCACTGATTCCATGCAACGTGAAAACACCATGCAAACAAAAATTAAGCTTAGTTTAATTAATATGCCCTTCTTGATCAGACTGCCATCAAAACACTGGACTTAACTCGGCACTTGCTTGCTTTCACAATATTTATATTTTGATCCGGTGTGAGTCTCAACTTCGCTCACAAAATATTAGGGAATCGCATCCTCTCAGTCTGCAGCACTTCTGTCTGCCTGATGCAACAAGTGCTGCACTTTGCTTGTTCAACAAGTCATAATATTTGTTCTATTGCTTGGCAACCTGCTCTTTCACTTGGTTACACAGTTGTTCATAAAATCCATTTTTTTTATATTCCTTTAACAAAATATGATCTACTATAGTAGATTGACATCAACCGTGCATTTGATGTCTAGGCCAGTCCCTTCCGTCGCTCCTGATTGGCTGTTGATAAGCCAATCACATGGCTGGAAACTAACACAGTCTCTCTCGAGAGTTCACATGGGTAGGATCTATGTTCCAATTCTCCTGAGGTATACGTCTTTCAGGAGAGATGGAATATACACCCTTCCTATGTGAACTCTTGAGAGAGACTGAGAGTTTCCAGCCCTGTGATTGGCATATCAACAGCCAATCAGGAGCGTCGTAAGGGACTGGCCTAGACATCAAATGCACGGTTGATGTGAATCTACTATAGTGACGTTAGCGCAGCTCTTGTGGTGCACTGTGGGCATTACTCAAAGTTCTTTGCAGCATCCCTGAGGCCCCCAGCCGGAACCTCTTTCTTTCCTTTTACTGTACCTCCTTTTATATTCTCTCTCCTCCATCTGACTCTCCTCAACCCTCCCTTAACAATTGTTTCAGAGGACAACTGCTTTGAGGTTCTCTTCCTGTTACCTCTGGCATACCTATTTACTCAGTTTCCTTTTCGGCTCTGAAGAACCTCGTAGGTCCCAGCGCTTGGCGTCTGGCTTAAATTATATATATATATATATATTCCAGTTCCAGTTCCAAAACATATGATGTTCAGTAAAAAGTTTGTGTTGGTGTCCCTGTCTCCATCGTGTCATCCGAAGTGACTCACTTGGCCAGTCACAAATTGGTCTCCAAATGCAACTTTTCATGGTGAGTATGAAGCTGTGCATTACAGATTGCAAAGTGATGACTTTCAGTCATAATTTCAAGGTGATCATTGCACTGCATGGTGTCCTTCTGTTTGCTTGAATCCAAGAAATCAGGATGACCGGGATATCGGAATTTTTTTCTTCTTCTTTTTTCCTCTTTGTAAAGGGGCATTACTGGCATAGAGATGAGCTTTCAAAAATCACGTGTGTTACATCGTTTTGTTAATTTTTTTTTTCTGATGGTTTTATTTTTCTATTTATTTTGAGCTGTGGCAGACAAAGGATCTTGGGGTGTGAGGGGGGGGGGGTGGCGGAGGTGGCTGGGCCTAAGGTTGATATGTATTTCCCAACATTCCAATTTCCACACCTTTGAAACATTACTTTAAAACACGACGAAGGTATTTTTTGTTTTTACTTTTTTATAAGTTAAGAACAATGCAATAGAACTCCTTTCACTTTAACTTGATTCTGTGTATTTATTCAATACGAATTAGTTATATGGATTATATGTACCCTTTTGGAATTTATGAAGTCCACACTTCGTATTACGATGACCTCTGTGGTTTACTGTTTATATATAAAACTGCTATAAACATTTTAATATCTAACATGGGTTGTCTCAGTTTTATTAAGCATAATTTCCCAACATTGGAAGAAATTCTGAGCCACTTATAGCTACACTTAAGCTTGGGAAATATATTTTTGTGAGGACTTAAGTCTGAGCTTGGGAAATATATTTTTAAGAGGACTTAAGTGTGAGCTTGGGAAATATATTTTTAAGAGGACTTAAGTGTGAGCTTGGGAAATATATTTTTGTGAGGACTTAAGTCAGAGCCTGGGAAATATATTTTTAAGAAGATTAATATGTCTGTTGTCTTTAACCATAATTATCAAGTTCTAAGTCATCTTAAATATGATTATTTCACGATATTGTTGTTTTTAGTTCTAAGATTATCTAGTATCTAAGTAAGGAATAAGTTTGGTATATTTAAACCCCAATAATTCATATTCTTTATCTTATTTTATATTATTCTTTAGACTTCATTTGCCTGTTTTGTTTGAGTTATGCTCTGAGAGAGAGAGAGAGAGAGAGAGAGAGAGAGAGAGAGAGAGAGAGAGAGAGAGAAGAGATTTAATTAAAAACCAAACACGTAAGTAATGAAAGATTCGGTGCAAATAATCCCAACAGGGTTACAGAGGAGAGAAAGGGAAAAATTTACGTAGAAATAAGCAGGAACAAATGAGAGAGAGAGAGAGAGAGAGAGAGAGAGAGAGAGAGAGAGAGAGAGAGAGAGAGAGAGAGAGAGAGAGAGAGAGAGAGAGAGAGAGATGCATTAATTGTGAATTTAAGGCCCTGTTCCATTTTTTCAGAAGAGAATATTTGTGGACTTTTTTACCTTTGGTCCTGCAGGTTTTGTCGTCGCTGTCAGCTGTGTTGTGTAGCTACACACCCATCCATCCCTCCACCTTCATCACGATCATTCGAAAGGAAAAAGGAAAAAACAAAACAAAAGAACTGGTTGTCAATTTCAGGGGGACCTACTTAATTGCCTTGTCGCATTTTCAGAGTGCAACTCCTTGTACCTTGCCTGTTTAAAAACCTTTGGCACCATGTATGGAGGGGTAAGTGTTCCATTGGTGTCTGTTTGTGAGTCACTGTTTCTCTCTCTCTCTCTCTCTCACTCACTCTCTCGCAGTCTTCATTAGGAGGAGGTGATGGTCTACAGTAGTTCCCCCTCAGTCTCTCTCGTCTTCACTCCGTTTTCTATGTAGACGCAATGAATACACATTTTCTTTAGCAGGCACCATTACTATTATGTAGTAGAGGATTTAGTTTGTTTGATGTTTACATATATATATATATATATATATATATATATATATATATATATAAACTAAGTGTGTATTGTGAATATGAAAACGTGTGTACAGACGGCCAACGAAGAATTGGCGTAGTTCCTTAATTCATTGTTCGTTATGGAAATATTGCCATATGCAGGTGCCAGATTATTTACTTAACAATAAATAACATTTCCTTTCAAAGGTGCTATACTTGAAATAAATTACATTAGGACTGAGTAGACTTATTCAACGTATTAAAGATAATTATTTTGCAAAGTAAGGAAAATATATACCGATGGGTCCACGATTTCTAATTTTATTCTCAACTGTGGCTTCCTGACAGCATACCGAAGATTTTGAAGTTAGCTTTGCTGCCGCTCGAGTCTTGACTCAACATATCGTACTGCACTGGGGTGTTATCATTTCGTCTCCTACAGCCGATAAATAATACGTCAAGGCGTTAACATTCTTTGAAAACGATGTTTAGTTAAACTAATTTTGTCCTTTGATCAATAAAATAATTTGCATGACTCATTTAGTGGGCCTAAATTGGACTTCTGATTTTCCCACATGATTAGCCTAGGTTTATTTTCAGCAGCATACT